>NC_135725.1:38589816-38900893 GCF_964656455.1 Halichoerus grypus | reverse complement strand
CAATCTTTGTGCATTTAATGTTACCTATGCATTTTCTCTCTTTTGTGTGAATATTTCTGAGTAACATTTTAAGCAATTTCAAGCAAAACTCAAAGCTGACAATATAGTCAGTCTCCATGAAAAATAAGCTCACTAGTTTAGGGGACGAAGGGAAATATACTAATAGTTATATCACACTTTTGATGTGACACCTGTTCTTTTTTCATTAAATTAATGCTAATAGACATCGTAGATTCATTTCCTTCATCTTTTCCTCACTTTTCTTCCCTTTTGTAACATAAAAGCTTCAAAAATACTTGGGTAATCACAAAACCATGAGTGGGCTATTTTTTTAATTTCCTCATCTCAAGCTATTTTAGGTTGATGAATTCTATTGTGGGTTTTTTTTATTTAAAATTCAAATATAAAGAAATGTGTGAATAACAATTTTCATGTTATTGACACACTATCATGAATATTTGGAAAAATAAATAGTTTACACGTTTTTTTATGGGACTGTAATGGTGATTTTAATGATAAAAGCATCTCTGTAGCTTGAACTGTGCTCTTTGAGAAAACTTGAACTATGATAAACAACAACAAAAAAAATACATCACTTAAAGAATACAGAAGAATCCAAAATATTTGGAGATAGCTCTTAAGACATATTTGACATTTTCTATATGCATCCCACTTGAGGCAATCAGAAAGAAATGGAGACATAGTATGTGTTAAGACAAATGCTGCTGATAAACAGGTGTGTATAATTAAATTTCCAATAGAAATATGAAGAAACTTGTGAGCACTGAGGGGGAAAAGTTAAATACAAACTTTGCATTGAAAAACAAACATATGAACTACAGTAGCATAACCTCAATATTATATTTAGATATAATCCAATTATAACTAACAACTGCAGTTATATGTAAACATACATATAAATATTATCTTATAAAAGCAAATTTGATGTATTATTTTCATACTTTCATTCATAGAATCCTCCCAACTAGAAATATCAGGTGTTCTGAAAAGTCACCACTGATTCCTCAAAATTTTTGCTAATGAAGCACTGATAATCCAAATACATAATTATCAGTTCTATTAATCTACGTAAAAAATGTATGCTTCTATAAAAGACATAATACTAAAAATTCAGTTGGATGAGGCAGATTAATCTTTTACTTTGCCTAAATCCTCATCATAAATTTTGCCTTTGAATTGTCAAGAGCTGTTAGAAAAATAGATCAAATTTTTCACCTTGTGCCTGTGGAATGTTATGAATATTGGAAGGGAAGATTGTGTCTAGACCTGGAAGAGAGAGGAAGATAGAATATTGCATTTGAGTGAAAGAGGTTATAAAATTTTTCTGGATCCTTCTTTGAAACAAATTAATAAAAGGTGATATTTTATTAAAGGTCACATACCAATTAATCAGGTTACATACTTTCTCCTTTGGGGAGGATGAGTTAACAAGATAGAGTCTTAACAGAAATCTCTTCTCTTAATGTGTAAAGGTAGAATATGGAGAGGAATCATCAGTAGTCCTTCCAATCCTGAACATGCTTTTCCACTCTTTCTGTCCTATTAACCTATTGATGTTAAAATTTAAGTTGGTTTTAGAAGAGCAGACATTTATTAAAAGTTTCTATCTTGGGGTACCTGGGTGGCTCACTCAGTTGAGTGTTCAACTCTTGGTTTCAGCCCAGGTCATGATCTTAGGGTCATGGGATTCAGCCCCATGTGAGGCTCCATGCTGAGCATGAAGTCTGCTCGAGATTCTCTCCCCCTCTCTCTCCCTCTGCCACCCCCATTCATGCTCTCTCTGTCTAAAATAAATAAATCTTAAAAAAAATTTAAAGATTTTATTTATTTATTTGTCAGAGAGAGAGAGAGAGCACAAGCAGGGGGAGCGGCAGGCAGAGAGGGAAACAGGCTCCCCATTGAGCAAGAAGCCCAATGGGGGACTCAATCCCAGGACCCTGGGATCATGACCCAAGCCGAAGGCAAATGCTTAACCAGCTGAGCCACCCAGGTTTTCTTTAAAAAATTTTCTATCTCAATGGTACTGCTGCTACTTTAACAATCTCCATTGGACTTTACGAATATCAGTTAATTTTAATAAGATGAGAAACTTAGATTTCCAAAGGCTTTCTACTTATTAAGAAGATTTTGACAATGTTTCATCTCTACCTGATTTGCATGTTCGTGTGTGTGTGTGTGTGTGTGTGTGTGCGCCTATGTGTGAGACTCTTATTTTAATGTATGAACATTTCCCAAATTCCAATTTGGGAAATGGAATAATAATGGAATATAATAAAAATGTAACATATTTTATATTAATGTATTTTATCTGAAACATGAAAGAAAATAAATTGTTATGACAATGAGCATCTATTACTGCCAAATCCTTTCCCACCTCTCAAATTATACACAACTCTCAAATATATTCAAAGTATTAAATAAGGAGAAAATGAGAGTACTGAGTTTTGGTCCTCTCTGGCCCTCATTGTTATTTATACTTATTTTAATAAAATTTGTCAATTTAAAAAGATTATATGCCAGGCCTATAGGAAGCTTTGAGGTTGCCAAGCTGTCTTAACAACAAATAAGAAGGTGAACAAATTGAAAATCAATAACTCACCTTAGTTTTATAAGAAAGGAGGTCACAAAGCAAACCACTGACTATATAATTGGAGAGACAGAGAGGCAAATATAGATAATCACAGCTTACCAGAGAAGAAACATCCCATAACCAGTGCTAGGAAGGGAAACCAGACTATAATTGACAAGGAGCTAGAGGCTCAGAGTAGATTCATCTAAGTGTTAAAAAATCCACGGGGACCCTCCACACTTTGTTGAATTTTACCTCATGGAGCTCTAACCGGTTATCATAGCCCAAATATGAGAAAAATCACCTCCAGATTTTTCCAGCATATGGAAGGGAAAATGAGCCATTTAAAATGTTCAATTATTCTGTTCTTCTCAATAAGAAGCCTTCAGAGGAGACTAATTAACCTGTGCCTACCGGGTTATTATCAGAGCCTAATTGGTCAGGGGGAGGGGAATTATCCAACTATATGTGGCTAGCCTTCTACATAGAGAAATAGAAGTGCCCTACTTCAGACCCCCTTCTAGCCTTCTATATGAGGGAAGGGAAATACCCAACTCTAACCTGTTCCACTGAAGGAAAGGAATGGGGGGAAGAAACCTCATAAGCATATATGAAGCTTATAGTCCAGAGGACCGGTTCACTTAAAGACTAAGACCTAATCAATAGTAATACAGAACATTTCCAACTCTGACACCTCATTTCCACATTACAAAGGCTATTTACAGTAGTTCTTTTTACCCAGTACATCATGTCTGGCTATTTGAAATTGGAGTTGGACAAATTGTAAACATTATATTGATAACTCTAGGGCAACCACTGAAAAAGTTTTTTTTTTTTTTTTTTTTAGTGTCACATATATGCTATGAAAGGAGAGGAAATGGAATCATGTTAAATATTTGATTATAGTCACAAAAGACTAAAAAAAAGGAAGATAATTAAAGAACAAAGAACAAAGGCAACAAATTAAAAAAATATAATAGATGCTGTAGTTATTTATCCAACTATATCAATAACTGTTTTGAACATCAATGATGTAAGTGTGCAATTAAAAGACAGAGATTGTTAGAATGGATCTAAAATCAAGACCCAAATATATGTTGTTTACAAAAAAACAAAAACAAAACAAAACACTATCAAGTAATATAAGATAAAAAAGTAAGTGGAAGGAGAAAAATATACCATTCTAATACTAACCAAAAGAAAGTGGGAATAGCTCTATTAATTTCAGATACAGCAACTTCAAAGAAAGAAAAGTTATCAGGAAAAAAGAGGAGCACCACATAATGGTAAGGGCATCAAATCTCCAAAAAGACATTGAAGTATATGCACCTAACACCTTTGAAATATATGCACCTAACAAGAGTGTCAAAATATGTGAGGCAAAAACTGGGTGCATAGAACTTTGAGAAGAAATAGATGAATCTACTATTAGGGTGTAAACTGAACACCAGCTTATCAGAAATGGACTGATCCAGCAGGCAGAGTATCCGTAAGGAAATAGTTAAACTCAATAACAGCATCAATCAACAGATATGATGAACATCTGTAAACTATTCTATCCAACAATAACACATTCTTCTCAAGTTCTTTTGGAACATTCACTAAGAACACATTTTGAGCATTTTGAGCCATAAAACACCTTTTAACAAATTTAAAAGAAGAGAAATTGTACAAAGTCTGCTCTTAGATAACCATGGAATTAAACTAGAACAATAACAAAAAGATACCTTGAAAATCTCAAAATACTTGAAAATTAAACAGCTTTCTTCTAAGTAACACAAAGGTTAAAGAAGAAATATTATGAGAAATTATTTTTTTTGAAATGAAAATGAAAACACTATTTACCAAAATTTGTGGGATACAGTGAAAGCAGTACTTAGACATTTTTAGCATTGAATGCATATATTAGATAAGAGGAAAGATTAAAATCAATCAACTAAGTCTCCACCTTATAACTAGAAAAAGAGCAAATTAAATCAAAAGTAAGCACAAGAAATAAATAGAGTCATAAATAACTAGAATTAGAGCAAAAACTAATAAAATTGAAATCATGAAATCACTAGAGAAAATCAACAAAGCAAATGCTGGCTTAAAAAAAAAAAAAATCAGTAAAATGAATAACTCTATATCCAGACTAACTAAAAGGGGGTGGGGGAGGAGACACAAATTACTAATATCAGAAACATAAAAAGGGGACATAACTACAAGTTTCATGAGATTAAAAGGATAATAGAGGAATAATATGAACAACTCCATACCCACAAATTTGATAACCTAGATCAAATGGACCAATTTCTTAAAAACACATCAGCCAAAACTCACAGAAAAAATTGGCAATCTGAATATGTCTGTATCTACTAAAGAAATTCAATCAGTAATTAAATAACCTCCCAAGACAGAAAAAAGCCTAGATAGGTTCAGCAATGAATTCTACCAAACATTTAAGGGAGAAATTATACCAACTCTCTAAACTCTCTTTCAGAAGATAGAAGCAGACAGAATATTTCTTATCTCATTTAATGAGGCCAGCATTACCCTAATACAAAAACAAAACAAGGCAAAACAAAACAAAACAAAAAAAACAAAGGCATAACAAGAAAGTACCGACCAATACCTAGCATGAACATAGATGCAAAAATCCTCAATAAAATATTAGCAAATCAAATCTAAGAAAGTATAAACAGTTATATATCACAATCAAGTAGGACTTATCCCAGGTATGTAAGGCTAGTTCCATGTTAAAAAATCACTTAATGTAATTATTCACAATGACAGGATAAAGAAAAGAACATGATCATATCAGTAGATGCAGAAAAAACATTTGACAAAATCCAACACCCATTCATAATACAAATTCTCAGTAAATTAGGAACAGAAGGGAACTTTCTTTTTTTAATTTTATTTTATTAATTAACATATAATGTATTATTTGTTTCGGGGGTACAGGTCTGTGATTCATCAGTCTTACACAATTCACAGCACTCACCATAGCACATACTCTCCCCAATGTCCATCACCCAGCCACCCCATCCCTCCCACCCCCTCCAATCCAGCAAACGTCAGTTTGTTTCCTGAGATTAAGAGTCTCTTATGGCTTGTCTCCCTCTCTGGTTTCATCTTGTTTCATTTTTCCCTCCCTTTCCCTATGATCCTCTGTCTTGTTTCTCAAATTCCTCATATCAGTGAGATCATATGATACTTGTCTTTCTCTGATTGACTTATTTCGCTTAGCATAATACCCTCTAGCTCTATCCATGTCATTGCAAAGGGCAATATTTCATTTTTTGATGGCTGCATAATATTCCACTATATATATATATATATATATATATATATATATATATATATATATATACCACATCTTCTTTATCCATTCATCTGTTGATGTACATCTAGGCTCCTTCCATAGTTTGGTTATTGTGGACATTGCTGTTATAAACATTGGGGTGCACATGCCCCAGAGAGGAACTTTGTAAACTTGATAAAGAATATTTACAAAATACTTCAGCTAACATCATGGACAATGGTGATAAGCTCAAAACTTTCCTAATAACATTGGGAATAAAACAAAGAAAATTCTTCTCACCACTGCTTTGCAACATCACACTAACACACTGGAGTCCTAACGCAATAAGAAAAGAAAAGCAGGTATAAATATTGGGAAAGAAGAAATACAATTCTTTTTGTCCACAGAGGACATGGTCATTTATGTAGAATATCAGAAAAAATCAACAAAAAAACTACGGGAATTAATAAACAATTATAGCAAGATTGCAAGATACAAGGTTAATACCCAAAAATCCATCAATCCCCTTCATACCAGCAATGGTCAAGTGGAATTTCACATTAAAATACACATGCCACTTATATTAAAATCCCCACAAATGAAATATTTAGGAATAATATGTAGAAGATCTATACCAGAAGAACTACAAAAGTCTGTTGAAAGAAATCAAAGACCTAATAAATCAAAAGATAGTCCATGTTCATGGATAGGAACCAGATGTTGGTTCCTCCCAACTTTATCCATAAATTCAATCCTGAACAAATTCTCAGCAAATTACTTCACAAATATCAACAAACTGATTCTAAATAAATAATGAAAACAAACAACCAGTTTTTAAAAAGGGACCAACACCTGAAACAGACACCTCAAAGAAACACAGCGAATGAGCCCAGGAAAAGATGCTTTACATCATATGTCATCAGGAAATGTAAATTAAACCAATGAAATACCACTACACTTCCATTAAAATGGCCAAAATCCAGAATACTGACAACACCAAATGCTAGCAAATATATGGAGCAACAGGAATTCTCATTCCCTGCTCATGGGCATGCAGAATATTATAGTCACTTCATCTTAAACTAATGATGTACTGTAAGTTGGCTAATTGAATTTAAATTAAAAAAAGACTTACATTAAGTTAAAAAAAGAAGAAGAAGAAGAAGAAGAATGTTACAGTCACTTGGGAAGAGAGTTTGGCAGGTTTACACAAAAGCCTGCATGTGAATGTTTATTGAAGCTTTATTAATAATTGCCAAAACTTGTAAGCAACCAAGATGTAATTCAAGAGGTAAACAGATAAAATGTAGTACATCCAGAAAATGGAATATTATTCAGAGCTCAAAGTAAATGAGTTATCAAACCATGAAAAGACACGGAAGAACCTTAAATGTATATTAGTAAGTGAAAGAAGCTGCTCTGAAACAGCTACCCTACTATATGATTCCAACTATATGCCATTCTGGAAAAGGTAAAACTATGGAGACAATAAAAAGAACAGTGGTTTCTGTTGGGGAAACATAAGCTAAGCACAGAAATTTCAGGGCATTTAAACTACTGTGGAAGATATAATGGTGAAACCATGTCATTATAGATTTGATCAAACCCAGAGAATATACAACACCAAGAGTGAACCCTAATGTCAACTAAGACTCTGGGTGATAATGAAGTGTAATGTATGTTCATCAATAGTAAGAAATGTACAACTTTGATAAGAGATGTTGATAATGGGGGAACCTATGCATGTGTGGGAGCAGAGGATATGTGGGAAATCTTTATCTTCCACTCATTTTTGCTGTGAACATAAAAAATCTCTAAAAAATAAAGTCTATTTTTAAAAGTGTTTAAGTGATTATTTGTATGTACGCATAGACAATTTTGTGCAATTGAAGGTACTAGCATAGCAAAAACATGTAGAATTCTGCCTCAAGAATTATAATAATAAAAAAAAAGTAACCATCTTTTTGCCTTTGTCTCACCTCCCATGATGATCTATCTATAGAGATCACAAACCAGTATTTATTGGCCATCTATTGCATTTAGAATTTAGCAACATTAACAAATGTCTTATTTTTCTCAGAATGGCTTGCAAAACAGAAACTATTTTATCAACTATAAACTAGTTGCAGCATGACTGTGATAAATTATGAAAAGTGACTTACCATGATTTCTGATATTTAATCTATCATTATTATTATAACTATCACAATTTTTTTGCATCTGGCCTCTGAATTGCCCTACTTAACCCCTGCCCTTAAAAATAGGAGCTGTCTAAGGATAAGACTAGTTCAAATATGCCATGAAGCAAGGAATATTATAGGGATTACTTAACTCATTTGTTATTTAATGTGTAGGTGTTAGTTGAATACTGTAAGCCTTACCAATAAGAAGGCAATGCAATTATGAGAAACTATAAATGAGAGGGAGAAAAAAAAAAAAGCTCATTTGTCTTACATTAAAAGGTTTATATGCAAAGGGTAATGATAAATTTACATGTGATTAAAACAGTAGAACAGTCTAAGGTAATATTGTAACATGGTTTCTTTTCATGCCTTTTTAACAAAAATGAGTCAAATAAAAAGGAGAGAAATTGTAAAAGAAGATTATCAGACCATGACAAAAAGTAAGAAAGGAACTAGAATTTTTCTGAAACTCTGAATTCTAGACTTTTGTGTATGTTTTAGTATTTGCATAGAGAGAAACAGGCATTTTAAAAAGCTATTTTGTCTTGTTAAAAGGTGTGTATTCTTTGGGGGGTGGAGGAAGATGGCAGAGGAGTAGGAGACCTGGATTTCATCTGGTCTCAGGAATTCAGCTGGATAGGGATCAAACCATTCTGAACACCTACGAACTCAACAGGAGATCGAAGAAAAGAATAGGAACAACTCTCTGAAGAGAAAAGAGAACACTTTCTGGAAGGTAGGACATGCGGAGAAGTGAATCCGAGGCAATATTCGGGAGGATAGACGGCGGGGGAGGGGACCTCCATCAGCCAATACCAGCAAGTGATAGAGCAGCAGACCACAAAATCGGAACTTTTAGAAGTCGGCTCCGCGGAGGGACGTCGCTCCAGTGGCTAAGCGGGAGGTAGAACCCTCACAGGACAGTGTGGTCTCAGGACCCTCAGGTTCACAGAAAGACTGGGGGTGCCTGAATGCGGCAGAGCCACCAGGTATCGGGGAGGGGAAGCTGGCTGCAGAAACGGAGTCAAGGCATGGGCTCTCAGCTCGGGGTTGCCATAAACCGTGATCCGGGGCACAGTCAGGCCACTGCTCCTCCAGCAGGGACCCAACAAGTGGCAGATCCGGGGAGACTCCCCTTCCTCCCCTAGGAGGAATGGCATGGGAGCGCACCACAGGGATCTGTTGGGTTTGGAGACTCCTCACAGGGTCGGGTGCCAGAGATAGAAATGATGGGTCACAGGCCAGGTGAGCACGGAGTGTGGCTGGAGACCAGGGAGACGGGAGTGATTGACTGCTTTTCTCTGGGGGCACACTGAGGAGCGGGGCCCCGAGTTCTCGGCTCCTCCAGGGTGGAGATTGGGAGGGCACCATTTTCACTCTCAGCCTCCAAGCTGTACAGAGAGCTTGCAGGGAACAAAAGCTCCCGAGAGCAAACCCGAGCAGATTACTTAGCCCGGACCGGGCAAGGGCGGGGCAATTCAGCCTCCGGCAAAGACATTTGGGAATCACGGCAACAGGCCCATCCCCCAGAAGATCAGCAAGAACAGCCAGCCAAGACCAAGTTTACAGATCAATGAGAATGGCAGAACTCCAGCGCTAGGGGAATAATGCACATAGAATTCATGGCTTTTTTACCATGATTCTTTAGTCTTTCAAAGTTAATTTTTTTAACTCTTTTTTTTTTTAATTTTTCTTTTTCCCTTTTTCAACCAACATCTTATCAATCCCTTTTTTAAAACACATTTTTATTTTTCATTTTTAGAGTCATATTCTATCCCTTCATAGTAGTTACCATTATTTTGGCATAAGTTGCCTCTCTTTAAAATTTTGAGATGGTTTCTTCTAACAGATCAAAATATACTCTAAATCTCTAGTGTATGGATTTGTTCTACTCTCCTGCCTGATCACCTTCTCTCCCTTTTTTTTTTTTCCTTTTTTTTTTTTAAATCTTCTTTCTTTTTTCAAACAACTTCTTATCAATTCCTTTTATAAATTTTTTTATAATTTTCAACTTTACAGTCATATTCCATCTGTTCATCATATTAACCATTATTTTTGAACATATATAAGTTTTTCATTCTTTAAAATTTTGGGAGGCACTTTCTTCTAACAGACCAAAATACACCCAAAATCTAGTGTATGGCTCTGATCTACGCACGAGCCTGATCATATTTAATCATATTCTGTTTTTTTGTGTTTTTTTCTGTTTTTGTTTGTTTTTGTCTTTCTTTTTCTTTTTCTTTTTTCTTTCTTTCCCTTTGTTTTCCGATTTGTTTAGAGTATATTTTCTGGGGACATTGTTACCCTGTTACCATTTTGTTCTCTCATTCATCTATTCTCCTCTGGACAAAATGACAAGAAGGAAAAAATCACCTCAACAAAAAGAACAAGAGGTAGTAGCGACTGCCAGGGACCTACTCAATATGGACATTAGTACGATGTTGGATCTAGAAATCAGAATCATGATTTTAAAGATACTAGCTGGGCTTGAAAAAAGCATGGAAGTTATTAGAGACACCCTTTCTGGAGAGGTAAAAGAACTAAAATCTAACCAAGTCGAAATCAAAACAGCTATTAATGAGGTTCAATCAAAAATGGGGGTGCTAACTGCTAGGATAAATGAAGCAGAAGAGAGAATCAGCGATATAGAAGACCAAATGATGGAAAATAAAGAAGCTGAGAAAAGAGAGAGATAAACAACTACTGGATCACGAGGGCAGAATTTGAGAGATAAGCGATACCATAAGACAAAACAACATTAGAATAATTGGGATCCCAGAAGAAGAAGAAAGAGAGGGGCAGAGGGTACATTGGAGTATATTGGAGCAAATTATAGGAGAGTACTACCCTAATTTGGGGAAGGAAACAGGCATCAAAATCCAGGAGGCACAGTGAAGCCCCCATCAAAATAAAAAAAAAAAGGTCAACAACCCAACATCTAATAGTAAAACGCACGCATCTCAGAGACAAAGAGAAAATCCTGAAAGCAGCTTGGGAGAAGAGATATGTAACCTACAATGGTAGAAACACTAGATTGGCAACAGACCTATCCACAGAGACCTGGCAGGCCAGAAAGGACTGGCAGGACATATTCAGAGCACTAAATGAGAAAAATATACAGCCAAGAATACTATATCCAGCTAGGTGGTCATTGAAAATAGCAGGAGAGATAAAAAGCTTCCAGGACAAACAAAAAATAAAGAAATTTGCAAAACGAAACCAGCCCTACAAGAAATATTGAAAAGGGTCCTCTAAGCAAAGAGAGAGCCTAAAAGCAACATAGACCAGAAAGAAACACAGACAATATACAGAAACAGTCACCTTACAGGCAATACAATAGAATTAAATTCATATCTTTCAATAGTTACTCTGAATGTAAATGGGTTAAATGCCCCAATCAAAAGACACAGGCTATTAGATTGGATAAAATACAAGACCCATCGATATGCTGTCTGCAAGAGACTCATTTTAGACCCAAAGACACCCCCAGATTGAAAGTGTGGGAGTTGAAAACCATTTACCATGCTAATGGACATCAAAAGAAAACTGGGGTGGCAATCCTTATATCAGACAAATTAGATTTTAAACCAAAGACTGTAATAAGAGATGAGGAAGGACACTGTATCCTACTTAAAGGATCTATCCAACAAAAAGATCTAACAATTGTAAATATCTATGCCCCTAACATGGGAGCAGCAATTATATAAGGTAATTAATAACAAAAACAAAGAAACACATCAAGAACAATACAAGAATAGTGGGAGACTTTAACACCCCCTTCACTGAAATGGACAGATCGTCTAAGCAAAAGATCAACAAGGAAATAAAGACTTTAAATGACACACTGGACCAAATGGACTTCACAGACATATTCAGAACATTCCATCCCAAAGCAACGGAATACACACTCTTCTCTAGTGCCCATGGAACATTCTCCAGAATCGATCACATCCTAGGTCATAAATCAGGTCTCAACCGGTACCAGAAGATTGGGATCATTCCCTGCATATTTTCAGACCACAATGCTTTGAAACTAGAACTCAATCACAAGCGGAAAGTCAGAAAGAACTCAAATACATGGAGGCTAAAGAGCATCCTACTAGAGAATGAATGGGTCAACTAGGAAATTAAAGAAGAATTAAAAAAATTCATGGAAACCAATGAAAATGAAAACACAACCATTCAAAATCTTTGGGATACAGCAAAGGCAGTCCTAAGAGGAAAGTATATAGCAATACAAGCCTTTCTTAAGAAACAAGAAAAGTCTCAAATACACAACCTAACCCTACACCTGAAGGAGCTGGAGAAAGAAGAGCAAATAAAGCCTAAACCCAGCAGGAGAAGAGAAATAATAAAGATCAGAGCAGAAATCAGTGAAATAGAAACCAAAAAAACAGTAGAATAGATCAATGAAACTAAGAGCTGGTTCTTTGAAAGAATTAACAAGATTGATAAGCCCCTGGCCAGAATTATCAAAAAGAAAAGAGAACTGACCCAAATAAAAAAAAAAATCATGAATGAAAGAGGCGCGATCACAACCAACATCAAAGAAATACAAACAATTATAAGAACATGTTATGAGCAACTCTATGCCAGCAAATTAGATAACCTGGAAGAAATGGATGCATTCCTAGAGATGTATCAACTACCAAAACTGAACCAGGAAGAAATAGAAAACCTGAACAGACCTACAGCCACTAAGGGCATTGAAGCAGTCATCAAAAATCTCCCAACAAACCAAAGCCCAGGGCCAGATGGCTTCCCAGGGGAACTCTATGAAACAATTAAAGAAGAATTAATACCTATTCTTCTGAAAATGTTCCAAAAAATACAATTGGGAGGAAAACTTCCAAACTCGTTTTATGAGGCCACCATTACCTTGATCCCCAAACCAGACAAAGTCCCCATCAAAAAGGAGAATTACACACCAATGTCCTTGATGAACATGGATGCAAAAATTCACACCAAAATATGAGCCAATAGTATCCACAGTACATTAAAAGGATTATTCACCATGACCAAATGGGAATAATCATGGGCTGAAAGGTCGGTTCAACACCGCAAATCAATCAACGTGATACAATACATTAACAAAAGAAAGAACAAGAATCATATGATCCTCTCAATAGATGCAGAAAAAGCATTTGACAAAGTACAGCATTCTTTCTTGATCAAAACTCTTCAGAGTATAGGGATAGAGGGTACATACCTCAATATCAGAAAAGCCATCTATGAAAACCTACAGCAAATGTCTTTCTTAATGGTGAAAAACTGAGAGCTTTCCCCCTAAGGTCAGGAACGCGGCAGGGATGTCAACTATCACCGGTGCTATTCAACATAGTACTAGAAGTCCTAGCCACAGCAATCAGACAACAAAAAGAAATCAAAGGCATCCAAATCAGCAAAGAAGAAGTCAAACTCTCACTCTTTGCAGATGATATGATACTTTATGTGGAAAACCCAAAAGACTCCACCCCAAAACTGCTAGAACTCATACAGGAATTCAGTCAAGTGGCAGGATATAAAATCAATGCACAGAAATCAGTGGCATTCCTATACATCAACAACAAGACTGAAGAAAGAGAAATTAAGGAGCCGATCCCATTTACAATTGCACCCAAAACCATAAGATACCTAGGAATAAATCTAACCAAAGAGGCAAAGAATCTGTACTCAGAAAACTATAAAATACTCATGAAAGAAATTGATGAAGACAAAAAAAAATGGACAAACATTCCATGCTCATGGATTGGAAAAACAAATATTGTGAAGATGTCAATGCTCCCTAGAGCAATCTACACATTCAGTGCAATCCCCATCAAAATACCATCCACTTTTTTCAAGGAAATGGAACAAATAATCCTAAAATTTGTATGGAACCAGAAGAGACCCCGAATAGCCAGAAGAATGGTGAAAAAGAAAAGCAAAGCTGGTGGCATCACAATTCTGGACTTCCAGCTCTATTACAAAGCTGTCATCATCAAGACAGTGTGGTACTGGCACAAAAACAGACACAGAGATCAATGGAACAGAATAGAGAGCCCAGAAATGGACCCTCAACTATATGGTCAACTAATCTTTGACAAAGCAGGAAAGAATGTCCAATGGAAAAAAGACAGTCTCTTCAACAAATGTTGTTGGGAAAATTGGACAGCCACATGCAGAAGAATGAAACTGGACCATTTCCATGCATCACACACAAAAATAGACTCCAAATGGTTGAAGGACCTAAACATGAGACAGGAGTCCATCAACATCCTAAAGGAGAACACAGGCAACAACCTCTTCGACCTCAGCTGCAGCAACTTCTTCCTAGAAACATCGCCAAGGGTAGGAAAGGAAGGGCAAAAATGAACTATTGGGACTTCATCAAGATGAAAAGCTTTTGCAAAGCAAAGGAAACAGTCAACAAAACCAAAAGACAACTGACAGAATGGGAGAAGATATTTGCAAATTACCTATCGGATAAAGGGTTAGTATCCAAAATCTATAAAGACCTCATGAAACTCAACACCCAAAGAACAAAGAATCCAATCAAGAAATGGGCAGAAGACGTGAACAGACATTTTTCCAAAGAAGACATCCAAATGGCCAACAGACACATGAAAAAGTGCTCAACATTGCTTGGCATCAGGGAAATCCAAATCAAAACTTCAATGAGATATCACTTCACACCAGTCAGAATGGCTAAAATTAACAAGTCAGGAAACGGCAGATGTTGCAGGGGATGCGGAAACGGGGAACTCTCCTACACTGTTGGTGGGAATGCAAGCTCGTGCAACCACTCTGGAAAACAGTATGGAGGTTCCTCAAAAAGTTCAAAATAGAGCTACCATACGATCCAGCAATTGCACTACAGTGTATTTAACCCAGAGATACAATGTAGAGAACCGAAGGGGTACGTGCACCCCGATGTTTATAGCAGCAATGTCCACAATAGCCAAACTGTGGAAAGAGCCAGGATATCCTTCGACAGATGAATGGATAAAGAAGAAGTGGTATATATATACAATGGAATATTATGCAGCCATCAAAAGGAATGAGATCTTGCCATTTGTAACGACGTGGATGGAATTGGAGGGTGTTATGCTGAGCGAAATAAGTCAATCAGAGAAAGACATGTATCATATTACCATCATATCATCATATGGTGATTAACATAACAATAAAAAATTTTAAAAAAATGTATGTATTCTTTGACAAGAAGTCCAATGATTTAGAACTGAAAAAAAATGATATTTTTTGCAGTTCAACTCCCAATATCTCTAACCTTAGATATATCAGTCACTGGGTTGCAATTTTCATTATTTCTAATATTAAAATATAACCTCATTTACCTCCAAGAGTTGCTGAGTAGATCAAATGAGATGATAATGAAAGCACGTATTAAAGTAAATAACATATGTGGATGTATGATCCCATGTATATTGTTATTTTTACAGTAGCTTCAAATCCATAATTCGGTCTTGTTTGAAGTTCATAGTGTTGATGAGGTACCAAGAAATATCCTCAAAATACTTGCAAAAAATATCTCATGCTCTAAGGAGTGTTAACCTTGCACCAGTTCATTTCTTTATTTTATTTTATTTTATTATGTTAATCACCATACATTACATCATTAGTTTCTGATGTAGTGTTCCATGATTCATTGTTTGCATATAACACCCAGTGCTCCATTCAATAAGTGCCCACTTGAATACCCATCACCAGGCTAACCCATCCCCCCACCCCACTCCCCTCTAGAACCCTCAGTTTGTTTTTCAGAATCCATAGTCTCTCGTGGTTCATCTCCTCCTCCGATTCCTCCCTCTTCATTTTTCCCTTCCTATTGTCTTCTTCTTTTTTTTTTTTTTTAACATAAAATGTATTATGTTTCAGAGGTACAGGTCTGTGATTCAACAGTCTTACAAAATTCACGGTGCTTACCATAGCACATACCCCCCCAATGTCTATCACCCAGCCACCCCATCCCTCCCATCCCCCACCACTCCAGCAACCCACACCAGTTCATTTTTAATTGATCTTTCTATTTAGGAAAAATCCCTTTCTTAGTGATCCCTTCAAGCATCTTATAAAATATGAGAAAAATTCCTCTCATGTAGGCTTTTCAAGTGTGAGCATTATGCAGTCCTAATGAGCAACTTTCTTCTACGTTTCCCTTTTGATTTTACCAGAGACTTAACACTCCTCTAAGTTAACAAGATGTCTGACAATGTGTAACCTGATGCTTTGTTTAGCATCGTTTAATTGGTAGCTTTCCTGTATTATTGATCTTTGTATGAGCACAGTCAACTTAGTATAGCCATTCTAGTTTGGAAAAAAGGTTTGTAAAAGGGTTGCTTAGGAAACAACCAACACAATTACAATGTTTTATTTTTCCATTTTATTTTAGGATTTGGATCTTTTACAAAACACACAGGCACACAGAGCTAAAAATTAGCTTGAATCAACCTAGACTATAAGTAGATGAATAATAAAATGCAAATACTCTTATCTTAAACCCATTGATTAAAGAGTAAAAGGCATAATAGTGGGGGTTAAAGAATGATTCGAAGTAGAATACTATGTCTACTTGCAATTTTAGCCTTTGAATGCAGTGTCTACATGTTTAATTTTGTGTTAACTTTAGTTTTTCTTATAATGCTTGGACTTTGGTATGTCATCTATGTTTTTTTGGAGAAATGATATTTTTTAAGATTTTATTTATTTATTTGAGAGAGAGAGAGAGATGAGCACTGGGGAGGGGCAAAGAGAGGGAGGGAGAGAGAGAGAGAGTGAATAGCAGACTCCCCGCTGAGCACAAAGCCTGACACAGAGCTGATCCCAGGACCCGGAGATCATGACCTGAGCTGAAGGCAGACGGTTAACCGATTGAGCCACCCAGGTGCCCAATGGAGAAATTATGTTTTTCTTTTTAATTATTTTTTTTAACTTTCTTTCTTTTTTTTTTTTTTTAAGATTTTATTTATTTATTCATGAGAGACAGAGAAAGAGAGAGGCAGAGGCAGAGGGAGAAGCAGGCTCCCCGCAGAGCAGGGAGCCCATTGCAGGACTCAATCCCAGGACCCTGGGATCATGACCTGAGCCGAAGGCAGACGCTTAACCGACTGAGCCACCCAGGCGTCCCGAGAAATGATGTTAAGAGAAACTTAAATAAGCAAAAAATTTAGGTTAGTTTTTTTTTTTTTTTTTTTTTTGCTAGGCAGGGAAAAGTAGAAACATGATAGTGCTACTTTTTCAGGATATGAGGACAAAAATGTAACCCGATTTTTTATGATTTTATGTATTTAGAGAAAGAGAGATAGCATGAGTGGGAAGGGCAGAGGGAGAAGGAGAATCTCAAGCAGGCTCCACGCTGAGTGTGGAGCCCAACAGGGTGATGAATCCCAAAACCCTGAGATCATGACTGAGCTGAAACCAAAGTCCAAGACTTAACTGACTGCACCACCCAGGCACACCTAACCTGATTTTTAGTTCATATAAATAGAGTTGTCTGTGTGTTAGAGAAGCCAACATTATGGGTTAGTCTTATTTTAGCATTTGTGGAAATATTACAACAGCATCATTTACTGAGGTGTTTTTCTATCTTGTTTTGTCTTCTAGGTCAACTAACTAAATTTTTTTTTGTAGCTGAAGTAACTCAGTCAAGAAGATAATGGTCTTACTATTTTACCTGAATATATACAGAGTCAATATGTGTCTTAATACAGTCGACTGTTGTTGAGAAAGAGATTATCATATTAAGTGACTGGATGATTAAAGGGAAATTAGAAATTTGCACCATTTATCATTTGATTTATGTTTCCCAAAATAAAAAAATAAAAGTCTCTTAAAGAATGAGATTTATTCTAAGTTAATTCTGCTTCCTAATTTGAACTGGTTATTTCCTAACATCATATTAAGTGGTCATTGCAACTGCTGATGACTAGTGCATAACCTAGAACAATACATTTCCACTTCATTAAATTCCTATAGGTGATAAACTAATTTAACCTAACATAATTCACATACTTGCTGGACCTAATTATCTTACGAATACAATCTGTACATATAAACACCTGCAGTGCTATAATTAGAAAAAATATCATCAACTAATTGAATAAAAATAATTTTCCCCTTCATTACACAGTAACTGTCTTTGTTAATTAATCATAGTGTGGCTTAAAGCACTACCAAAAATATTAATACCATTAAATTTTTCCTGCTCCTGTTATTTGAACATTGGACATCAGGTCTCTGAGTCTTACGTTATTTAGGAAGTACATTGTGCTTGTTAGCTGGAGAATGAATGGAAACAGCAGGTACCTAACACTCTGCACCCATTAACTTCTGTGGTTGGTGCAACCACTTAAAAGGAAGACCTGAATAGGCAGCAAAGTAGGGTGATCAGGGAAGCATAGTTCTATTTTCCTAATGAAAAAATAATGATATTTTGTTTATTCTGACATTAACAATTACATCAGTAGTGCTGCCTTAGTTAAGACATGACTTGGGTAAGGCATTTCTCAGAAGGTAGTTTTAGAAAACTCTATAGAATATAAATGTTATATTCTATAGAATGAAAGTGTTTTCCTATTGGACTTTCTTTGCCCTGTGTTTGGTTTTGATCCAGATGCCCTCTCATCAGAGCCGAGTGTACATTGGAGTCCAGTTTGCCTGATGAGTAAGAACTACCACCTATTGTACCTGAGGCTCCTTGGTATGTTCTATGAAAAGCAGAGAATGGGAGAGAGAAGCTAGATGTATTCATCTTGTGCTTATTAACATGGTATCCTACCATAATTTTTTTTCTTTAGAATACTTTTTCAGAAGCTAAGTTTCCAGAAATGTTGCCCACAATTCTAAGTGCTTTTATTTTCCCATTTAGAAATGGAATTCTTCCTGCAAACAGCTTACTCTTATGGAGCACCTGTAAAGACACATCGTGATGATTGGAGTGAAAATACTGAGAACACATTCTATCTGCTTACCATCTACCTACCTACCAACTTATGTTATCTGTGTACCTAAATTGATGGCTTCCACTCAAGCCATTAAACTTGCTATTTCTTCAGATTTCATTAATTATTTATAAGCCAAGCACTCAAAAATTAAAAAACTTTCTGTCATCCTGCCAGTGAGGATGTAAAAGAAGGTTTACTCTTTTCTTATTGTAGATCAATTCTTTCTAGCTTAAATCCTTCCCATAAAAATATTGGTATGACAAACTACCTGGGCACTAATTTTGCCTCCTGGCTAGCCTTGGAGGAGGTAATCAAGAGGATGTGAGTGCAGGTTGGCCCTTGAGCTGGACCCAAACAACCAGAGGAAGCTCACCCCCTCGCCTCTCCTTGGAATACGTACTTTGCTTATTGTGCCAACAGTGGGAGCTGAGAGAGTAAAGGGTTGTCCAGACCATCAGGATGGTATACATGACTGAACTCAGTTAAGGCCTCTATAGAAACTTTTAAGATTTGGTAGTGTGTGCCTAGGGTTGGGGAGGGGGCAGTGGAGATCTCTTCTTGCAGCCACCTAAAATAAACCTCATAACTAAGTTCCCTTGCTTATTAAAAATGCCACCTACCAATTGGAAGTTGCCTGCCTCTTTTGTCTGTCTCTCTTTGCCCTCTGTGTAAGGGGCCAGTTTGCAAACTAACAGCTAGAGAATAATTTATCTGTGTATAGAACAAATAGCTGTGCCAGCATTCTACCCTGAAAAACTGCAGTCAGGAAATGGGTTAAAAAGTGTAAGTTTTTAGGAAAACACAACTGTGTTACAAACATTATTCAGGATCAGTAACTTTTATATCAAAGTGCTTTATTTTACATGTAATGCAATTTGCATGTAATATTTCATTTTATCTTTACAGCAATACTCTAAAGATATAGCTCAACAGTGTATTAGGTACCTTGCTAGAATTTTATCGTAGTAAATTATGGCATTACGGCTTTTAAGTTTAAGTAAATTCCAAAACTCTATGTTTTTCCCCTTGTATCTTGCTGCCTCATGTCATATTTGCAAATTTTTGATAAGATCTTATAGTATGTGTATGTACATTTATCTCCTTATAAAAACTATATGTGTTTACAGTAGTATAAATAAGCACATATACATACACATCCATGAATGTATTCACACAGATTTTTCACACAGATTTACTAATTTTCAAACTGAGGTATGAAGTTAAGTTCATCAGTCTATAATGGTATAATTTCTTCCCAGAAGAAAAGAGAGATTGTTACACTAGTTGATAAATTATAACTTAATTATTCATAGTACTAAAGATAGTTTTTTAAATCAGTGGAAAATAATGCTAATTTTGCCTTTATTAGATATTAAAACATGGTTGCACACATCAAAACTACTTTTTAAATTGATGCAATATGGCTTTCTGGCAAGTTGTATTATATTATTTGCAATTACATGGAAATTTTTAAATAACGCAATTCACTGAGACCATGTTCTGTCTTTACTTATAAAATTGATGACGCTTGGTTTAAATAAAAAAAAAAATATATACAGAGCTCTAGGGTAATTCTGCAAAGCAGTTATGAACATCAATGAAAATAGTCCTTTTGCAGACTTAAGGACTTTCTATTTTTGTTGATATAGATAGCTAATGCTTCTCAGAGTACTTTTTTTTTCCCCACATGAGAAGAGATATACATTCCTCCTAAAGACAGCATATTATTCAACACATCAACCGAACATTTTCTCTAATTTTGCCTGCAATTCTTGCTTTTTTTCCCCCTTTAGTTTCAAATTATGAAATAGTCTGAGAAAAACCAAGATATTGGATCCAGATGGACTTGTATCCAAATCAAAATCCTACCTACATAAGTCACAAGGCAAAATTCTGTAAGATAGTTAACTACTTCTATCTTTATTTCCATCATTTTACAGAAGGGGTAATAGTTTACAGGACAATATATATTTGTTCTGTTTAGGAATCCAAGACAGGTGAAGGCAATTTAGTATTACTGGAAGAGTTGTAACTCTAAATCAAGGGAAAAATTACTACATTCTACTGCGTAAGGGTTAAAAAGTTGTATTTTATCCTTCTGATCTTGTGGGCTAGTATAAATTGAATTAATAAGCATTTACTATGGAACAGGAAAGTTAAATTTTTTTTTTTTTATGATTGCATGAGTTTACAGCAGGAAAGATAGTGCGCAAGTATTAAAACAAGGGGAAGAATTTAGAGCAAGACAAACCTGTCTTGCCTTGCAAATTCTACAATTTATTAGCTATTTGCCATTGGGCAAGCTACTGAATATATCTTAGAATGAATATCTTCAAATACTAAATGAATTTCATACCATCTCATTTCATTACAGGGTGCTTACAAACATTAAATTATGATTGATAATATTAGTATTTTCTCTGTACCCTACACATGCACACACAAATACATATATAACTTAAGCCTCTCCCATTAGCACAGATATTGTTGATTCTATTTAGTAAGATGAGGCATGATTGCTTGTGGAAGTGCTATGGAATTAGATGAAAACAATCACTGTCTGCCATTTACCTAAACTTTTCCATGCATATTTTGTGAGGTCATAAAAAAAAAATTTGATGACAAGACACTTCATCTTTCCTAATCATCAATTTTACTTGTACAAAAGTAAAAGCATCTTTCATTTCCCCTTTACCTTTATGTATAGTGAAAAAGAATGAAGGATTTCAGAGATAAGTTACACACTTAATTTATCCTTAAAATGCCTGTTTATACTTCTAGTAATACTGTTGCTAACCTTGAATTAACTCTGTCTACCTTATTCTTTCCATTATCTCTAACCCAAAGTGATGTTCACAAGATCCCCAAGTGCTAAAAACAAATGTGTAATTTATTATCTTCCTTTTAGTTAAAAAAAAAAAAAAAGCAAGTCTCTGAATTGCTACTTAAAGGACACCATATTAAACCAGCCATCTAATGCTTGACTGTTTCTTTGATATTATCAACTAGCAGTTAAAAATGATATAGTTGGACAACTAAAACATAGGACAAATCAACACAAGACCATATTCCTTTCAATTCAAAAACTATCCTTGGTAATTGGATAGAAATGAGATGAACATAATGTGAAGAATTTATTTTTTCCTCCACAGAATGGTGTTTATCACTTAACTACATTATTTTTCAAGCTTAATTCAAAATTACACTTTTGCCTTACCATGAAACATTTCTTGTCATACAGACATGTCCAGTGCCTCATAATTTTTACAACTCTTTTCTAAAATACGGAAACTTTATGGCCAAGAATTTGACAACTTAGATTTAAAAAAAGAAAACTGAAACACAAAACATACCAGAAATAGAAAAGAAATAAATATTTGAATAGCTTCATATTAGCTAAAGATGTAGTGAATGCAATTTTTAAAATTTTCCCCAAGAAAACTCCTGATGCAGATGGCTTAAATGATGAATTTTTCAAGTATGTTAAGGAAGAAATCAGGAAAACTTTATACAAACTTTTTCAGAAATGGAGAAAGATGGATGGCCTGCAGATTCATAGGCTTGTTTTTAGGTACATACTTTTAGGGCAAAAGTTCAGAAATTAACTTTTATGTGTTTAATCACCTATGTTTCATCACTGAATCAATGGATTTATAGACACTATCATATTTTTGGATCCTAACTGTACTATCAAATATACAGTTGACCCTTGAACAACACAGGTTTGAACTGTATGGGTCCACTTAATACATGGATTTTCTTTTTTTTGAGCATTTTATTTTATTATGCTATGTTAATCACCATACATTACATCATTAGTTTTTGATGTAGTGTTCCATGATTCATTGTTTGTGCATAATACCCAGTGCTC
Organism: Halichoerus grypus; assembly: GCF_964656455.1. Classification (NCBI taxonomy): domain Eukaryota; kingdom Metazoa; phylum Chordata; class Mammalia; order Carnivora; family Phocidae; genus Halichoerus; species Halichoerus grypus. The sequence continues at coordinate 38,878,020 of NC_135725.1, read as the reverse complement.
CATGCAGAACGTGCCCTCTTTAATACCCATCACCAGGTTAACCCATCCTCACACCCCCCTCCCCTCTAGAACCCTCAGTTTTTCTCAGAGTCCATAGTCTCTCATGGTTCATCTCCCCCTCCGATTTCCCCCCCTTCATTTTTCCCTTCCTGCTATCTTCTTTTTTTTTTTTAACATATAATACATGAATTTTTTTTACAGTATGGTACTGTAATATATTTTCTCTTCCTTATGATTTTCTTAACATTCATTTCTCTTATTTACTATAAAAATACAATATATAATACATACAACATACAAAATATGTATTGATCAGTTGGTTATGTTGTCAATAAGGCTTCCAGTCAACAGTAGCCTATTAATAGTTAAGTTTTGGGGGAATCCAAAGTTATACACAGATTGTCAACTCTACAAGGGTCAGCACTCCTAACCCTTGCATTGTTCAAGGGACTATTATACTTGTTTTCCTTCCCAGTTATGTATCTTCTACGTATTTCATGAGATGTGTATTTTTTGTCAATGTATTTTATAAACTTGAAAAAGGCAGGATTAAGGAGAAAATTCCCTGTAGATTTACCCCAAAAAGCTGACCATAGTTTATTAATATTTTAAATTTTATTCACTCACCTGATTACCAGATCATCCATGTAACTATTCTTAATAGGCTCACTTTTTCCCCTACTTTACTCAAAGCTGTGATGAAAGAACACATGTCTACTGGATTTACATCATCTGCTATTTTCTATGTGGTTAGTCTAATGTGACTCCTATTAAGGAAATTCATGCTAAGTTCCAATGAACACTGTTTCCTCTCTTGGTTCTCAAACCCTATCTTTTTAGTCTGCTTTCCCCATGAGGCTCAATGTTTTTTCCTTTTTACTAGTTCACCTAATCTATCCCTAGATGATGATGGCATTAATTTAACCTGATTCTCCATTTAAATGAATAAAGTATCAGTTTGTTAGCATATGATGTGTACCTTTTATCAACCTATTGATTCTCCCTTCTGGTTAAGTATGTGTCATGTTTCATGACAAATCTAAACCTAATGCTGAATTTTAATGAATTAAGTTCTTCACAGGTGGTTAAGTCTGTTATCATCAGACACTGCAACTTATCTTCAACCGTAAATTTTCCCTTCTAGTAAATTTTTGCAAGATTTGTATTAAGTCAGTTTTCATATATAAATGACTTCCCTAGATTTTTGTGAGAATTTGATGAAATCACAGTGTTCAACATTTAACACAAAATCCCCAAACTAAGATTCAATAAACAGTTTCTTTACTTCTTGTGGGCTCTATTTTTTTAATACAAACATAATTGTATTCCAAAAAATAAAAAAGTAACATCAGCCTATAACTTATCAACAAACAATACCTGATGAAATATACTTCTCAAACTATTTTTACTCCTATTCCTGTTAATTTAATGTAGTGAAACTGGCTTCATGTCAGTCCTTGGGAAAATGTCTCAGTGAAATTGGAATTGACATATAAAATCATATCTATGCTGAAGTGTTTGTAGGTTGTCATTTACCTACTGTTAGAGATTGATGAAGTGACAGTTTAGGAGGAAGAAGAGAAAAAAGCAGTGCATGAAAAATTCCAAAAGTTGAAAAACCTTTAGTCAGAGCATAATGGTAATCCTTCAACATTTTATAATCTCAAAGAAAACTCTTCAAAGATATTTAGCAATTAGCCAAAAAAAAAGAAAAGAAAAGAAAAAAAAAAAAAACAGATGGACAGACTGATGCACAGACTGATGGACAGATGGAAAGAAAAAACAGAAATCTATCCAGTCGGTCCACGAATATCAAAAGTTTGAAAATTTGGTTTCCAAGAACAGAAGACATTTGTTTTGTTTTGTTTTTTAAAGAAAGGCAGATTGCTACATGTGGTGCCTTATTTGGATGTGTCTGGAGCCTTGAAAGCTTGACTAGTGTACATTCTCCTACAAATGGACCTTAAGAGCATGTATACACTTGGCCAAAGAGGTCATCCTCTTGGACCAAGCATGCAGTTCCAGGAGGTATGCACATGGAGTGGTAAGGGAGGAGAGGGACACCCATAGCCAGCTAGATCAGTGGAATCAATCCTAGTGATCAAGGTGGTGACCGATGTTGCAGCCAGATTGCCCTCACATCTGACATTAGTTTTATTTTTACAGAATCTTTCACCTACAGAAACTTATTAAATCTGGTAAGCAAAAGTGTACAAGGAGACTTTTAAAACCCTCGTTTTATTTTAATAGACATGAATCTTTCATTAAGATAATTTATTTCTTTTAGTCCATCCACCAGCATTATTTTAAAAACTTACTAAATATAAATAATTTTTACTTTAAATGCACACTCTAGGGGATTTATTCAATAAATATTACCTTCTAGGAAATTCTCTATGTGAGAATTGTACATTTTAAGGGGACTTGGCCTCTTCATCAGCAAACTTGTATTCTAGGACTGTATTTCCACTGACTAACTATGGAAAAGAGAAAGGCTTATAACTTCTCTGGGTTTCAGCTCAGTGACTTATATTTTTAAATTTTTTTAAATTAATTATACAATTGACCCTTTTTAAGATTTTTGTAGAGTTATGTCCATTTTAATCTTATAATCATGATACTAAACAATTCCATCACCCCAAAAAGACTCCCTATGCTATTCCTTTAGTGTCAGTGTCCCCCAGTAACTTTAACCCCTGGCAACCATTAATTTATTCTCCATCCTAATACTTTGGTCTTCTCAAGAAAGTCCTGTCAATGGAATTATGTGGTAGTTAACTTTTCAAGATTGCTTTTATTTATTTTTTCATGTCAACATATTTTGGGGATTTATCCAAATTGTTGCAGGGATCAAAAGTCCATTGCATTTTTTTGCTAAGTGCTAGTCAACATATAGATGCAGCACAGGTTTTTCCCCCATTTACCTGCTAAAAAACATTTGATGTTTTCCATCTTGTGGCAATTATAAATAAGCCTGCTATAAATATTTTGTATAGGTTTATGTGTGGACATATGTTTTCATTTCTCTAGGCTAAATATATATGCATGGGGTTGCTGCATCATAAGTGTATATTGCAGCATAATTTACAACAGCCAAGATATGGAAGGAACCTAAGTGTTCATCATTGGATAAATGGGTAAAGAAGATGTAGACACACACACACACACACACACACACACACACACACACACACAGGAATATCACTCAGCCACAATAAAGGATGAGATCTTGCCATTCATGACAACATAGATGGACCTAGAGGGTATTATGCTAACTGAAGTAAGTCAGAGGAAGACAAATACCATATGATTTCACTTATATGTGGAATCTAAAAGAACAAATGAACAGAAAAACAAAAAAACAGTATCAGACTCAAATACAGAGAACAAACTGGTGGTTGCCAGAGGGGAATAGGGGGTAAAATAGATAAAATAGGTGAAAGGGATTATGAGATACAAACCTCCAGTTCTAAAATAAGCCACAGAAATTAAAAGTACAAATAGGGAATATAGTCAATAATATTGTAATAACACTGCATGATGACAAATTGTAACTACACTTAAACATGGTGAGCACTGCATAATGTATAGAATTGTTGAATCACTGTTGTACACATGAAACTAACAGTGTATGTCAATTATACATCAATTAAACACACACACACACACACCACCAATTACAGACAATGATATGTAGCAACTAAAACTCTCATATGTTGCTGGTGAGAGTGCAAAATGTTTTGTTCAGCCTACTGACTTAAGGTATAGTAATTTGAATAAATTGCCTTCACAGTAATTCATAGTTAAGTATTTTAGTTTGCCAAGATGCTTGAACAATTGTAAAAACAGTAGGAACATCTGTGTCTAGAACACAATGTACTATAATAGAGTTAAATATAAAAGGATCAGTTATGTATAAAGTATACTCATGAATTGTAACAACCCACCTTAAGAATCTGTAAGTGATTGGGACAGCTGGGTGGCTCAGTCAGTTAAGTGTTTGCTTTCCTCAGGTCCTGGGATGAAATACCTCATTGGGCTCCTTGCTCAGCAGGAGCCTGCTTCTCCCTCTGCCTTCTCTGCCTACAGCTTCCCTTGTTTGTACTCTCTCTCTTTGACAAATAAATAAAAACTTTAAAAAAAAGTCTGTAAGTGATCAAAATATGCATACACATTCAGATGCTATTTGGAATATGTATATTTTTATAGATGAAAGTAATGAAGTTAAGCAAACTACAAAAATATCATTTGTTACCCGTTGACTGTTCATATTATAATATACATCTTATTAGATATATTGGATACATTGCACTATCTGCTTGAAATACTATAGATATCTTTTTTTAAGAAAAAGCTACAGTTGAGAAGTATATGAGCTCATGAAGTTAACTTTGGTGGTTATATATAATACAGGTTAAATGAGAGAATTTATCTTGCTTATGGAATTAGTTCTGGCTCATTACATCATGATAAGTTTCCTTAGGAAGCCTAAGTAACAGAGATGCAAGATCATCTTAGGGCACAGATGCATAAAATATGTGTTTCCACATGTATCCCAATTAACTTTAAAATCTGTGCTTCAGATATTAAAACAGATAGAAGTAACTGGGGTTTTATAGACTACATAATTTTGCTTTACTAGATTTAAAACTATTCCATATTTTTCCAAATTTTGAAGGAGTATAAACTCAAAGAAGTGGTTATTATTACCAGACTGATACATAATATATGTCTCTTTCCCTTAGCATTTTCCTTCCCTGAGGAACAATCTATCTAGTTTTAAGACAGAAAAAAAATACTCAGTTGAACTGATTAGGATGACAGTACCTAGAACTACATACTTCCCCTTTCCATCTTTTTTCTTTTCTTTTCTTTTTTTTTTTTTTTTGCATGTTAGATTAGGTTTTTATTTTAATTCCAGTTATTTGTTATATTAGTTTCAGGTGTACAATATAGTGATTCAGCAATTCCATACATCACCTGGTGCTCATCACAAATGCACTTTTTAATCCCCATCACCTATTTAACCCATTCCATCTCTCTTCTTAATCCTTATGGGTAATTTAGCAGTTTTGCCAATGCCATTCTGAATTACATTACTAGTCTATCTATGGATTTGGAACAAAGGTCCTACAAGACAGATCCAGTCCTAGCTATAGTTGATATGTATTCTCATAGAACTTTTCCAATAGTTGTGGAGAGATATCTACAATGAGAACAGTGGCAGCACTTAGTTAGATGAATACAAAAGAATAGGATTCTCCAAATGTAAATGTGCAAAAAATAGAATGCATTCAACTTTTAGTATAGCATTCAATAATCAATTTGCTATTTATTGAACACAACCTATTTCCTGCTATGAAATGTTAGTAAGGAATATTAAGAAATTGTACAGAAATATACTTTCACAATTTGCTTAATAATACTGAAATATTCATCAGCAGGATAGAAAATAAGCATCATCATTAAAGAACTCTATGAAATACTTGTTTAAAAACCACTAAATTATCCAAATTATGTTTTATCTCTCCATCCCTTCCCAGTGAATTTTGGAATTTTTGAAGAGAGAGGCTTCCCAAAATAAGTTAGTAATTGGGACAAGTAAATTTCAGGCTTGGAGTATTACAGTGAATAAATGTCAATCCAGGCTTAAGTTTTAATAAATTTGTTAAGACTTGTTGTGTGACCCAAAATGGGATGTAGCCTGGAGAGTGTTCCATGTGATTGTGAAGAATTATTCTATTGTTGGATGGAAAGTTCTATATAGGTCTGTTAGGTCCATTTGGTCCACAGTGTTGTTCAAGTCTGTTGTTCATAGATTTTCTGTCTGTATATTCTATCCATTATTGAAAGTAGAGTATTTAGTCTCCTGCTATTATTGTATTGCTGTCCATTTATCTTTCTAGATTTAAAATTTCCTTTATATATTTAGGTGATCTGATGTTGGATGCATATATATTTAATAATTGATAAATGATGTTTTACTCCATTATTTCCTTAGAATTTTCATAAAACCAATAAAAGATATATTTTTCAACCTAAAGATATATTTTCTTCTTTATTTGATTTTTAAGTTTAAAACCAGATAAATATTAGCAAATATATATGTTTTGACATAATCCAAAAATAAAATGGTTTTACATTGGCTTTCCTGGCTTTTATGAAAAAAGTCTCACATTCACAATATAGGGCTAAAAGAAAATAACATTTTAGTTTTTTCCACACAGAGCGAAGTCTACTGAAAATGAATTCAAATTCATGCCTACTTATCAATTTTTCTTATTAGCCTATTTATTATCAATGCTTGCATTATTCCATTCCCAATACCCTTCAAGATGTAAGCTAATAAATAAGAAACAATATCAACAAACAAAACTTTCTCTGAAAAAACAAAAGTAATTGGGAGGCAGGGAAGAAGAAATTCTAAAGACAAACAGAAAACATTTTTTTCCCCAAAGATTTAGATACATGACAATTTATTCTATAGGTTGGTAGAGGCTGGCTGCAAAATTACAGTAGCAAAGGTTATAGAGGGTTCAACGATATTGTTTTGGTTCATTAGATCATGATAAGTTTCCTCTGGAAACACAAATAACAAAGATACAAGATCATCTAAGGGTAACAGATGCATAAAGTATTTACATATACATCCCAATTAATTTTAAAATATATTCTTGAGACATGAAATATATATATATATATATATAAAACACTTTTTTTACATATATTACTTAAAACTAGAAAATGTTTTAAATTACTTCATATATTCCTTAGTTTTAAAAAATTATAAACTGAGCAACAATAACATGAATATCTATGAAACTTCCAGGGGCTTTGTAATTCAATAGGTTAGGCTAAACTATTAATTAAATTCAAAAAAAGCAAATGATTCTGGTGAATTATGAGGCCATAAAGGTCTTTTAATTCATTTTATATGTTACGGCTCACACTTGGTTTAGGTTCTTAAATGCTCTACTTTAAGAAATAAAGCTTGCTATTTTCTTTTTTTTTTTTTTTGTAAAGTACTTAGATATTAAAAAAAAGTAAATTTAGAAAGGAGTAATATGCAAGTTACATTTTAGGAAGACCATTAAAAACCTTAGCACTGACATCTTTCAGTAATACCAACTCAGACTATGGAAATGTGACATGAGGGAGATTTGTGTGTGAGACATTATAGTTTATTTTTAGATGTAAATAATTCCTGTAGTAAATGGCATCAAAATGAACAACTCTTTATTTTAATTTACTCCAGCACAACATAATGACACTCTCTTGCTGACTGGGTGTAAATAACTGCTTAAAATTCCAAAGGCTCCAAATGACAGGTCTTCTCCAACTCCTCCATGGTTTCCAAAAATAAACAGAGACTATGCTTACTTCTTACATCTTAGATAATTATTTCACAAATATAATACACTGGTCATAAACTTGACAAGCATAACAAATTCTTAAGCTATTAAGTGAAAACATCCTTTGTGTTTTTGGTACCATATCAGTCCTAGGTAAATGTTTCTTCCACTTCTCCCTCCCTCCTTTTGTCCTTCAACTAAAAGACAGGATAATTCTATATTCTACCAATATTTCCACTAAAACATACTATGAAATATAGAGACAGCAAGAAACTTGTAAACATCAATTCATAATTTTTATATTTTCTTTGTTCTTTACCACTCTCTCCATGGATATTATACTTCATTTATTAAAGACATCCATCATTTAATAACACATTTAAAGTATATAATGAGATGTTTGGTTTAATGCATAAATATACTCTCAGGAAACCTTGTCAATTAGAATGTTGGGAAATGGTGTTTCCCTAAGGCTACTGAGAACATGATTTTAAATGGAGTGTGACAACAGCCCAAATATGTGGTACTGAAAGATCTCAATAAGAATTCATCATTTAAAGATTAATATGTCAATAGAAGAATGGTGCTATTTAAATCGAAGCTATTTAACTGGAAAACAAAGGCACAGGCAGCAAGCTCAAGGTTGAATTTCCAGAGCAGTATTTGTGTGCTTTTTGTCTAATGCTATCACTGGATGCAACTGTATAGGTTTTAATGTTAACTTTCCAGTTTTTATTGGATGATAAAATTTTTCCAAAAATTTCCAGAAAACTGTACTGAAGATTTCATATTCAGTGTAGAATTGGATTTGGTAGCAGATGTGAAAATGTGATCTGAGATTGGAACAATACTGAATTAAATATGTTGCCTAGGGCGGTGGGAATAAATAGTGTTTGTCTTCAAAGTAATTGACTGGTTTCCAAGTTTTCCGGATGAACTGAGGTCAGGTAAAGCAAATTGGTATGTAGGAATATTAGATGATTATTTTTTATGTTAGGGCAGGGAAAAACCAGGAGGGAGGGAGGGAAGGAGGAAGGAATGGAGGAAGGAAGGAAGGAAGGAAGGAAGGAAGGAAGGAAGGAAGGAAGGAAGGTAGGTGGGTGAATGAATGTTGGGAAAAACACTAAAGATATTCTAATCCTCTAATCCTTAGGAACTTCAGCAAAAAAAGGTTAAAGCATATCACTGAAGTCAGTACTAGTAGAACCTAGATCATTTAAAAGTGGAGTAAATCCACAATGCTTTACCATTTCATTATTAATTCAGATGACATGACTGTCTCTACAGAAAATCCAAAATAATCAACAAAAATAACCTCAAATTTAGAAACAATAAACAATCACAGCAATGTTGCAGAATGTAAGGTTAATATACAAAAGTCAATTGTTTTCCTATATACCAGTAATAAGTAGAATTTGAAACTAAAAACAATACAATTTATATTAGCATAAAAAAAAAAACAAACAAAAAACTTAGCTTTAAATCTACCAAAATCTATACAGGAGGGGTGGAGGAGCAAGCTGGTGGAGAAGTAGGAGACCTAAATTTCGTCTGGTCCCAGGAATTCAGCTAGATAGGGATCAAACCATTCTGAACACCTACGAACTCAACAGAAGATCGAAGAAAAGAATAGCAGCAACACTCTGAACAGAAAACGACCACTTTCTGGAAGGTAGCATGAGCAGAGAAGTGAATCCGAGTCGGGAAGATAGACAGCGGAGGAGGGGGCCTCTGTCGGCCAATTCTGGCAAGTGATAGAGCTGCAGAGCACCAAATCAGAACTTTTAGAAGTCTGCTCCGTGGAGGGATGTCGCTCCAGTGGCTGAGCGGGGGGTGGAACCCTCGCGGGACAGTGTGGTCTCAGGACCCTCGGGGTCACAGAAAGACTGGGGGTGCCTGAGTGAAGCAGAGCTTCCAGGTATCAGAGCAGGGAACCCGGCTGCAGAGATGGAGCTGAGGAGTGGGCTTGCAGCTCGGGATTGCCATAAACTGTGATCTGCGGCATAGTCAGGCCACTGCTCCTCCAGCAGGGACCCAACAAGCGGCAGATCCGGGGAGACTCCCCTTCCTCTCCCGGGCGGAGCAGCGCAGGAGTGCACCGCAGGGATCTGCTGGGTTTGGAGACTCCACACGGGGTAGGGTGTCAGAGATAGAAACGCTTGGTCACAGGCCGGGTGAGCATGGAGTGCTGCTGGAGACCGGGGAGATGGGAGTGATTGACTGCTTTTCTCTGAGGGCGGACTGAAGAGTGGGGCCCTGAGTTCTCGGCTCCTCTGGCGTGGAGATTGGGAGGCCACCATTTTCACTCTGGTCCTCCAAAACTGTACGGAAAGCTTGCAGGGAACAAAAGTTCCCGAGAGCAAACCTGAGCAGATTATTTGGGCAGGCCCCCAGAAAGGGCAGAGCAATTCTGCCTCTGGCAAAGACATTTGAGAACCACTGCAACAGGCCCGTCCACCAGATCAGCAAGAACAGCCAGCCAAGACCAAGTTTACCACTTAATGGGAACAGCAGAACTCCAGAGCTAGGGGAATACTGCACATAGAATTCATGGCTTTTTTCCCATGATTCTTTAGTCTTTCAAAGTTCATTTTTTTTTAACTTTTTTTTTGAATTTTTCTTTTTCCCTTTTTCAACCAACATCTTATCAATCCCTTTTTAAAAAATCTTTTTTATTTTTAATTTTTAGAGTCATATTCTATCCCTCCATAGTAGTTAACCCTAGTTTTAGTATATACATAGGTATATATATATATATATATATATATATATATATATACCTACATATATATACAAGTTGTTCTTTCTTTAAAATTTTGGGATACAGTTTCTTCTAACAGACAAAATATACCCTAAATCTCTAGTGGATGGCTTTGTTCTACTCTAATGCCTGATCACATTCTCTCCCATTTTTTTTTTTTAATTCTCTTCTTTTTTCAACCAATTTATCAATTCCTTTTATAAAATCTTTTATAATTTTCATATTTACAGTCATATTCCATCCCTTCATCATATTTACCCTTATTTTTGCACTTATATAAGTTTTTCTTTCTTTAAAATTTTGGGAGGCACTTTCTTCTAACAGACAAAAATATGCCCCAAATCTAGTGTGTGGCACTGACCTATGCACCAGACTGATTTTATTTGATCATATTCTGTTTTCTTTGTTTGTTTGTTTTTATCTTTTTCTTTTTTTCTCTCTCTTTTTTCTTTCTTTTCCTTTCTTTTCCCCCAGTTTCAGGTCTCTTCTGTTTGTTTAGTGTATATTTTTCTGAGGTCATTCTTACCCTATTAGCATTTTGTTCTATCATCATCTATTCTCCTCTGGACAAAATGACAAGATGAAAAAAATCACCTCAAAAAAAGAGAACAAGAGGCAGTACCGACTGCCAGGGACCTAATCAATATGTACAATAGTAAGATGTCAAAATTAGAGTTCAGATTGACGATTTTATAGATACTAGCTGGGCTTGAAAAAAGCATGGAAGATATTAGAGAAACGCTTTCTGGAGAAATAAAAGAACTAAAATCTAACCAAGTCGAAATCAAAAAGGCTACTAATGAGGTGCAATCAAAAATGGAGGCTTTAACTGCTAGGATAAATGAGGCAGAAGAGAGAATTAGTGATATAGAAGACCAAACGATGGAAAATAAAGAAGCTGAGAAAAGAGAGATAAACAACTGCTGGATCACAAGGGCAGAATTCGAGAGATAAGTGATATAATAAGACAAAACAATATTAGAATAATTGGGATCCCAGAAGAAGAAGAAAGAGAGAGAGGGGCAGAAGGTATTTTGGAGTACACCAGAACAAATTATAGTGGAGAACTTCCCTAATTTGGGGAAGGAAACAGGCATCAAAATCCAGGAGGAACAGAGAAGCCCCCCTCAAAATAAAAAAAAAAGGTCAACACCCCGACATCTAATAGTAAAACATATGAGTCTCAGAGACAAAGAGAAAATCCTGAAAGCAACTCAGGATAAGAGATCTGTAACCTACAATGCTAGACACATTAGATTGGCAACAGACCTATCCACAGAGACCTTGCAGGCCAGAAAGGACTGGCATGATATATTCAGAGCACTAAATGAGAAAAATATACAGCCAAGAATACTATAACGATCTAGGCTGTCTCTGAAAACAGAAGGAAAGATAAAAAAGTTCCAGGACAAACAAAAACTAAAGGAATTTGCAAACACGAAACCAGCCCCACAAGAAATATTGAAAGGGGTCCTCTAAGCAAAGACAGAGCCTAAAAGTAACATAGATCAGAAAGAAACACAGACAATATGCAGTAACAGTCACCTTACAGGTAATACAATGGCACTAAATTCATATCATTCAGTAGTTACCCTGACTGTAAATGGGCAAAATGCCCCAATCAAAAGACACAGGGTATCAAACTGGATAAAAAGACAAGACCCACTGATATGCTGTCTGCAAGAGACTCATTTTAGACCCAAAGATACACAATGATTGAAAGTGAGGGGGTGGAAAACCATTTACCATGATAATGGACACCAAAAGGAAGCTGGGGTGGCAATCCTTATATCAGACAAATTAGATTTTTAACCAAAGATGGTAATAAGAGATGAGGAAGGACACTATATCCTACTTAAAAGGTCTATCCAACAAGAAGATCTAAAAACTGTAAATATCTATGCCCCTAACATGGGAGCAGCCAATTATATAAGCCAATTAAGAACAAAAGCAAAGAAACACATCAACAACAATACAATAATATTAGGGGACTTTAACACCCCCTTCACTAAAATGGAGAGATCATCTAAGGAAAAGATCAACAAGGAAATAAAAACTTTAAATGACACACTGGACCCAATGGACATCACAGATATATTCAGAACATTCCATCCCAAAGAAATGGAATACACATTCTTCGCTAGTGCCCATGGAACATTCTCCAGAATAGATCACATTCTAGGTCACGGATCAGGTCTCAACTGGTACCAAAAGATTGGGATCATTCCCTGCATATTTTCAGACAATAATGCTTTGAAACTAGAACTCAATCACAAGAGGAAAGTCAGAAAGAATTCAAATACATAAAGGAGAATGAATGGGTCAACGAGGAAATTAAAGAAGAATTAAAAAATTCATGGAAACAAATGAAAATGAAAACACAATTGTTCAAAATCTTTTGGATGCAGCAAAGGCAGTCCTAAGAGGAAAGTATATAGCAATACAAGTCTTTCTCAAGAAACAAGAAAGGTCTCAAATACACAACCTAACCCTACACCTAAAGGGGCTGAAGGAAGAACAGCAAATAAAGCCTAAACCCAGCAGGAGTAGAGAAATAATAAAGATCAGAGCAGAAATCAATGAAATGGAAACCAAAAGAACAGTAGAACAAATCAACAAGACTAGGAGCTGCTTCTTTGAAAGAATTAATAAGATTGATAAACCCCTGATTAGACTTATCAAAAAGAAAAAAGAGAGGACCCAAATAAATAAAATCATGAATGAAAGAGGAGAGATCACAACCAATACCAAAGAAATACAAACAATTATAAGAACATATTATGAGCAACTGTATGCCAGCAAATTAGATAATCTGGAAGAAATGGATGCATTCCTAGAGATGTATCAGCTACCAAAACTGAAACAGGAAGAATTAGAAAACCTGAACAGACGTAAAACCACTAAGGAAATTGAAGCAGTCATCAAAAATCTCCCAACAAACAAGAGCCCAGGGCCACATGGTTTCCCAGGGGAATTCAACCAAACATTTCAAGAAGAATTAATACCAATTCTTCTGAAACTGTTCCAAAAAATAGAAATGGAAGGAAAACATCCAAACTCGTTTTATGTGACCACCATTACCTTAATTCCAAAACCAAAGACCCCATCAAAAAGGAGAATTACAGACCAATATCCTTGATGAACATGGATGCAAACATTCTCACCAAAATACTAGCCAATAGGGCCCAACAGGACATTAAAAGGATTATTCACCACGACCAAGTGGGATTTATCCCCGGGCTGCAAAATTGGTTCAACTTCCACAACTCAATCAATGTGATACATTACATTAATAAAAAAAAGAACAAGAACCATATGATCCTTTCAATAGGTGTAGAAAAAGCATTTGACAAAGTACAGCATCCTTTCTTGATCAAAACTCTTCAGAGTATAGAGATAGAGGATACATACCTCAATATCATAAAAGCCATCTATGAAAAACCCACAGCAAATATCATTCTCAATAGGGAAAAAACTAAGTGCTTTCCCCATAAGGTCAGGAACACAGCAGGGTTGTCCACTATCACCATTGCTATTCAACATAGTATTAGAAGTCCTAACCACAGCAATCAGAAAACAAAAAGAAATAAAAGGCATCCAAATTGGCAAAGAAGTCAAACTCTCATTCTTTGCAGATGATATGATACTTTATGTGGAAAACCCAAAAGACTCCACCCCAGAACTGCTAGAACTCATAGAGGAATTCAGTCAAGTGGTAGGATATAAAATCAATGCACAGAAATCAGTGGCATTCCTATACATCAACAACAAGACAGAAGAAAGAGAAATTAAGGAGTTAATCCCATTTACAATTGCACCCAAAACCATAAGATACCTAGGAATAAATCTAACCAAAGAGGCAAAGGATCTATACTCAGAAAACTATAAAATACTCATGAAAGAAATTGATGAAGACACAAGGAAATGGAAAAACATTCCATGCTCATGGATTGGAAGAACAAATATTGTGAAGATGTCAATGCTACCTAGAGCAATCTACACATTCAATGCAATCCCCATCAAAATACCATCCACTTTCTTCAAAGAAATGGAACAAATAATCCTAAAATTTGTATGGAATGAGAAAAGACCCCGAATAGCCAGAGGAATGTTAAAAAGAAAAGCAAAGATGCTGGCATCACAATTGCAGACTTCCAGCTCTATTACAAAGCTGTCATCATCAAGACAGTATGGTACTGCCACAAAAATACATAGGTCAATGGAACAGAATAGAGAGCCCAGAAATGAACCCTTAACTCTATGGCCAACGAATCTTCAACAAAGCAGGAAAGGATTTCCAATGGAAAAACGACAGTCTCTGTAACAAATGGTGTTGGGAAAATTGGACCCCCACATGCAGAAGAATGGAACTGGACCATTACCTTACACCACATACAAAAATAGACTCCAAATGGTTGAAAGACCTCAATGTGAGACAGGAGTCCATCAAAATCCTAAAGGAGAACACAGGCAGCAACCTCTCCGACCTCAGTCACAGAAACTTCTTCCTAGAAACATCACCAAAGGCAAGGGAAGCAAGGGCAAAAATGAACTATTGGGACTTCATCAAGATAAAAAGCTTTTGCACAGCAAAAGGAACAGTCAACAAAGCCAAAAGACAACCGACAGAATGGGAGAAGATATTTGCAAATGACATATCTGATAAAGGGCTAACATCCAAAATCTATAAAGAATTCATCAAAGTCAACACCTAAGGAACAAATAATGCTATCAAGAAATGGGCAGAAGACATGAAGAGACATTTCTGCAAAGAAGACATCCAAATGGCCAACAGACACATGAAAAAGTGCTCAACATCGCTCGGCATCAGGGAAATCCAAATCAAAACCTCAATGAGATACCACCTCACACCAGTCAGAATGGCTAAAATTACCAAGTCAGGAAACGACAGATATTGGCGGGAATGCGGAGAAAGGGGAACCCTCCTACACTGTTGGTGGGAATTCAAGCTGGTGCAGCCACTCTGGAAAACAGTATGGAGGTTCCTCAAAAAGTTGAAAATAGAGCTACCATATGACCCAGCAATTGCAGTACTGGGAATTTACCCCAAAGATACAAATGTAGTGATCCAAAGGGGTACGTTCACCCCAATGTTTATAGCAACAATGTCCACAACAGCCAAACTATTGAAAGAACCAAGATGTCCATCAACAGATGAATGGATAAAGAAGAAGTGGTATATATATACAATGGAATATCATGCAGCCATCATAATGAATGAAATCCTGCCATTTGCAACGATGTGGATGGAACTGGAGGGTATTATGCTGAGTGAAATAAGTCAAACAGAGAAAGACATGTATCATATGATCTCACTGATATGAGGAATTCTTAATCTCATGAAACAAATTGAGGGTTGCTGGAGTGGTGGGGGGTGGGATGGATGGGGTGGCTGGGTGATAGACATTGAGGAGAGTATGTGCTATGGTGAGCACTGTGAATTGTGTAAGACTGTTGAATCACAGACCTGTACCTCTGAAACAAATAATACATTATATGTTAAAAAAAAAAAAAAAAAGACGATAGCAAGAAGGGAAAAATGAAGGGGGGGAATCGGAGGGGTAGACAAACCATGAGATACTATGGACTCTGAGAAACAAACTGAGAGTTCTAGAGGGGAGGAGGGTGGGAGGATGGATTAGCCTGGTCATTGGTATTAGAGAGGGCACATACTGAATGGAACACTGGGTGTTATACACAAACAATGAATTATGGAACACTACATCAAAAGTAATGATGTAATGTATGGTGATTTACATAATATAAATAAATAAATAAATAAATAAATATCTAAAGCCCCCCAAAATAAAAAATCTATACAGGATTCATATATGGAAAAGTACAAAACTCTGTTGAACTAAAAGAAATAACTAAATGAGAGATATTTCATGTTCATGGATAGAAAGTCTCAATATTGTCAAACGTTAATTTTTCCCCAACTTCATCTATAGATTCAATGAATTCCCAATCAAAATCCAAGAAAATTATTTTATGAGATGTTAACAGACTGATTTCTAAAGTTCATGTGGCTAGTCAAATATCCCAGAATAGCCAGCACAGTATTGAAGAAGAATAAAGTTGGAGGGCTAATATTACATGACTTCAAGTCTTACTCTAAAGCTACTATAGTAATCTAGACAATGTGGTACTGATGAAAGAATAGACAAATAGAGCAATGATACAATAAAGATTCCAGAAATCAACCCATATTGTCAACTGATCTTTGACAAAGGACCAAAAGCAATACCATAGAGCAAGGATGGTCTTTTCAACAAGTGGTACCAAATCAACTGGACATCCACATGCCCCCCCCAAAACAAACAACCTCTATAAAGATCTTATTCCTTTCCCAAAACTTAACTCAAAATGGATTTCAGACTTACATATAAGTTGCAAAAGTATAATATAAACTCTTAGATAATAACACTGAAGAAAACAGAGGATCTTGAATATGATGGTGTCTTTTTAGATACACTAAAAATGAAATCCATAAAAGAAATAATGATAAACTGAATTTAATTAAAAAAATATGTATCAACAGAATGAAAAGACAAACCATGAGTGGGAGAAAATATTTGCAAAATACACATCTGATAAAGTGCTCTTATCCAAAATAAACAAAGATCTCTTAAGAATCATTAGTAAGAAAACAGGGGTGCCTGGGTGGCTCCATTGGTTAAGCAGCTGCCTTCAGCTCAGGTCATGGTTCCGGGGTCCTGGGATCGAGCCCTGATTGGGCTCCCTGCTCAGCAGGAAGCCTGCTTCTCCCTCTCCCACTCCCCCTGCTTGTGTTCCCTCTTTTGTTGTCTCTCTCTCTGTCAATTAAATAAATAAATAAAATCTTAAAAAAAAAAAAAAAAAAAAAACTCATTAGTAAGGAAACAACCTGATTAAAAAACAGGCCAAAGACCTTAACAGACACCTCATCAAAGAAGATATGTGGATGGCAAGCAAGCATATGAAAAGATGTTCCACATCATATATCAAATGATGTAAATTAAAACAAGCATGAGATAAAACTACACAACTGTTAGAATGACTAAAACCCCCCAAATTAACAATACCAAATGCTGACAAGCATGTGGTACAACAGAAACACTTATTTCTGGTGGAAATGCAAAATGGCACACCACTTTGTATAACAGTTTGGCAGTTTCTTCCAAAGATAAACATACTTTTATATATAATCCAGCAATCATGCTCCTTGGTATTTACAGAAAGGAGTTGAAAATTTAGGTCCATACAAAAACCTACACACGTATGTTTATAGTAGCTTTATTTATACCTATCAAAACTGTGAAGCAACCAAGAAGTCTTTCAGAAGGTAAATTAATAAACTGTAGTACATCCAGAAAATGGAATATTATTCAGCACTTAAAAATAATGAGTTCTCAAGCCTTGGAAAGACATGAGAACCTTAAAAGTATATTGTTAAATGAAAGAAACCAATTAGAAAAGGCTACATATTGTATGATTCCAACTCTAGGACATTCTGGAAATGAGAGAACTATGAAGACCATAAAAAGATTAGTACTTGCCAGGGTTGAATAAGGAGGGGGGAATGAACAGGAAAGGCACAGGGTACTTTTAGGGGCAAAGTATGGACTCTGGGGGATTTTGATGTATTAATGCAAAGTTCATCCTTGGTTAAAAAAAAAATGATGTTGATACTGAGGGACACTATGTATGTATGTGGGCAGGGGGTATATAGGAAATCTCTACACCTTCTCAAATTTTTTATAAACCTAAAACTTCTCTACAAAAAGTTTTAAATGAAGTTAATACAATTCAAAGTTTCTTTTAAATTCCACTAAAAAACATTTCTTCTCATCTTGTTTTTTCAATTGAGTTTTTACTACTTTTATAATGTGAATGAAAGACTCAATTCAAATGTGATGGAGGGGATTACTTCTCATTGTGTCTATTTGCTTGTTATGTCTCCAAAGTTCTCAAACATAGGACTCTTGCAATTTTAAATCACATACTCTATTTTTCTTTAATATCTACTATAATTTTACAACCATACACTATTTCCTTCATACCCATTACTCTTCTGAGTTTTCAAGCATTCCTTATCCTCTTGCCTGAAACTCTTTTACCCACTACAAAAACACATAATACCTACTCATTCTTCAGATCTTAGGTTGAATGTGACCACTAATAAAGATTTCCTCTGACTCTAAAAAAATAGGTTACCACTCCAGTAAATATAAGTCATACTCTATATCTTTTTATATCTCTAAGTCCCTTTTATTAACTATTTTATATTTACTTTTTATTTTCTCCAGCCATTAGACCATATGCTTCATCAGGACAGAGATTTTGTCTTACCACCATTATTTCCCCATGCCTTGTACAGTGCTTGGCACAGAAAGGATACCAATCAATATGGGTTAAGAAATAATAATGTATTCATTTGCAGAAACCTTAGGTAAGCATTTCCAGGTACAAAACTTCCAAATACATATGTTTTTGGCCTAGAAGCACAAGTAAGCATGATTTGCTGTAGACTCTAAAAATATTATAAAGCTAGTCATTCCCTTATAACTAATTTTTCTTACAAACATTCAAAATTTTTTAAAGAAAAAAAATCACAAAAAAATGTATTTAAAGAAGACTAAATATCTCTGTCATATTTGTTTGCAAGAGCCAAAATGAAAATACTAACTTTGTTGGGGAGAGGACCTGAATAGACATGGTCCCCAAAAAATGATATGAGGATGACAAACAGACATGTGAAGAGATGCTCAACATTACTAGTCATTAGGGAAATGCAAATCAAAATTACACTGAGATATCACCTCACAGCTGTCATAATGGCTATTATCTAAAAGATAAGATATAAGAAGTGTTGGCAAGGATGTGGAGAAAAGGAACCCTCTTACATTGTTGATGGGAATGTAAATTGGCACAGCCACTGTGGAAAACAGGATGGAGTCTCCTCAAAAAATTAAAAACAGAAATACCATATGATCCCATAATTCCCTCTACTAGAATAAAATGAAATAAAATGAAAACACTAATTCAGAAAGATATATGAACCCCGATGTTTACTGCAGCATTATTTACCATAGCTAAGATATGGAAGTAACCCAAGTGTCCATCAGTAGATGAATGGATAAAGAAGATGTGATACACACACATACACACACACACACACACACACAATGGAATATGATTCAGCTATAAAAAAGAATATTTTGCCATGTCTGACAACATAAATGGATCTAGAGGGTATTATGTTAAGTGAAAGAAGTCAGACAGTAAAAGACACAAAGCATAAGATTTCACTTATATGTGGAATCTAAAAATCAAATTAATAAACAAACAAAAAGTAGAAACAGACTCAAATACAGAAAACAAACTGATGGCTTCCAAAAGGCAAGGAGAGATATAGACTTCCAGTTATGGAATAAGTCACAGAAATAAAAAGTACAGCATAGGGAATGGATGATAGTATTGTAATAGCATTTGTATGATGACAGATAGTAGCTACTTGTGGTGAGCATAAGGCACAGATTTGTTGAATCACTATATTGTACATCTAAAACTAATGTAATAGTGTGTGCCAACTATAGTTCAATTAAAAATAAAAAAGCCCAAAAACAAAAAATGACAGCCCATGTCACAATAATAACACACTGCCTGATTAAAAGATATTTTGTAATTATAAAAACATTCTACTTCATTATATTTACTCTGTTCTTTTTTATATTATATATAATCTAATTTTCTGTAATCCATTTTTCTTAATATTTACTTCCAAACTGATACTTTTAAGTTAAGCTCAGGTTGAAAACTAATATGTTTTAAATGCCCATTTAAATAACTATATTTCTCTATTGAGACCAAATATAATTATCCTATAGATTTTTCTAAACAAAAGATGACCTATGGAATGTAATTGAAAAGAGTAGTTGATACAAACTAGTATTTTTTTAATTTTATCATAAATGTTTTAATATGTTTCTACATTCTTAAGTTGAATAAATTTTTAATTAATTTTTATTGTGTGTAATTGATATATAACATATTAATTTCAGGTGTATAACATAATCATTTCATCTCTGTAAGGATTGCAAAATGACCATCACAGTAAATCCAGTTAACATTCATTATCATACATAGTTAAAAATTTCATAGTGACAAAATTTCTTATGAAAACTTTAAGATTTCTTAATTTTCAAATACACAATAGAGTATTAACTTTAGTAGCCATGCTGTACATTACATCTCCATAACATATTCATTTTATAACTGGAAATTTCTACCTTTTGACCCTTTCACCCATTTCACTCACTCCTCACCCCCTGCCTCTGAAGACTATCAATTTGTTCTCTATATCTAGGAGTTTGTTTTGGTTTTATTAATGGTTCAACATATAAGTGAGATCACAACTGATACCTTAATCTCCATCTGCCCACTTTGAAATGTATGCATATCCATATTTTAGGCTTTTTGAAACCAACCAAAAAACACTCCATAGATATCACACACATGTGCACAGAGACATGAATGGGTAGTTTAGGTGAAAACCAACATAAATTTACCAACTAGGAAGGACAAAAAATTTACGTATAAGGTACTTTCTAAGTGACCTTAAAGGGAAAATTTAAAGAATATTCAGAGATTTCAAATACCAATTTCCAAAATTCCACTTTTAGTTTTATGTAGGATTTAAATAATCTGTTACTGAATTATATATTTGAAAAATACAGTTACTGTTGATTAAAAACTGAGCATTAAAATAGCTGGATATTTCAACATCTGATTTTGTTCTCTATGTAATTAAGATATTTTTTAAGAATTCACTTTTCTACATAACATGTTTTCATAGAGCTAACCTAATTTGATTGCTTATATATATCCTTAAATGTTTCCCTTTGGAGTGATTTTTTTTTGAAGAGTTATTTATTTGAGAGAGAGAGAGAGAGATGGCAGGAGGGGCAGAGGGAGCGTGAGAAGGACCCTGAGATCATGACCTGAGCAGAAATCAAGAGTCAGATGTTTAAACAACTGAGCCACTCAGGCACCACTGGAATGATTTTTAATTCAATCATGAGAGTATCTGGTATCAAACCTACTCTCCCAGAATTAAAACAAATATAAAACTGGAATAATCTATAAGGTAACTCATTTCAGATGTTGGAAAAAGAAGGTAGAGCTTCTTAAAAGAAGTACCTGAGGTAACCTCCACATTCACTCCCATTTCACGCCCGGGGTGAACTATAAACTATAACCCAGGCAAATTGATCATAAGCATAGAATGGTAGTATGAGTGCACATAGGAAATGTTGATCAGAATTCAAGAGTGTTGCTGCTAAAATGGTTGTAATTTTGAGGGCTTATGGATTCTGCACAGGTGTTTGTCTGAATTACAAATTGTGTTTTATAGGTCAAGACTCCAGTAAGTACAAGTCATTGGGGAGAAGACAGGTGAATTAAAGTTTCCTTACACATACAATACTGCTAAGAGAATGAAGTTTTAATTAAGCCAGCATGGAAGCAATCCAGAGTAGAAGATGGGCCTGTTAAGCAGAGACATGGAAGATATAAACTGATCCAATTCTGAGGTCTAGAGCAGTGGTTCTGACCTGGGAGTGATTCTGCCCTCCACTCCTCAGTGGTATTTGGCAATGTCTGGAGATATTTTTGTTGTTACAACTTAGAAAATGCTCTTAGCATCTAGTAAATAGAGGCCAGGGATGCTGCCAAATATCCTATAATGTACAGGAATACTCAACACATAGCAAAAGAAAGTACCTAAAATTAAACATACAGTGCTCCCTGCTCGGCAGGGAGTCTGCTTCTCCCTCTGACCCTCTTCCCTCTCGTGCTCTCTATCTCTCATTCTCTCTCTCTCAAATAAATAAATAAAATCTTAAAAAAAAATAAAATTAAATTAAATTAAATTAAATTAAACATACAGAGAAAAAAATGAACAAAAAATGAAGCACCAGTGAGCCATAAGACAACTTCAAACAGTTTAATATTAATATAAATGGAGCAACTGAAGGAAGGAATAGAAAAATACTTGAAAAAGTAGGTGAACTTTTTGCAAATATGATGAAAACTATGAACTCAAGTTCAAAAATATCAACAAATTTAAGCACAAGAAGCATGAAAAAACTATGTCAAAACTATACCATAAATAATTTCCTTCAGTAATAAAGAGAAATATTAAGAGCAGTAAGATTAAATGGGTGCATTACACACAAAGAAAAAAAGATTAAGGTTTAACAGATTTATCATCAGAAAGAAAGCAAGCAAAGACAGTAGAGCAATGTCATTAAATTTCTGAAAGTAAAAAAAAAAAATCAGCAGAGGTTATAATTCATCAAAAATAGTTTATAAAAAAATGAAAATAACAGATAAGATGAAATAAATTCTCTCCCTGATCCTCCCCACTAAGTACAACTATACGCCCTAGAAATAATACAAAGGCAACCAAGTAGGACTGTGAAAGGTGGAAAGAAGAGCAATTGCTTATGGATCCCAGATTAGAGAAACTACATTATAGTGGGGAGTTCTGCAAGCCCCCAAACAATAGCAGGTCAGCCCAAGTAGGCTTCTTAAGGAAATGCATCTTCCAACCACCCACTGAACAAAAGAAGATGGCCCAGGTTGGTTTATTCCTCCCAGGATCATAGAGGTATGACACCTACAACACTAAGTGACTCAAGCAATACTGGGGAGGGTGTCAACTGGGAATCTCATTAACTATAAATGGTCAAAGAGTGAGCCCTGTTTCCCCTCTAGGCCTGATAATCCCTTCCTTCACCTTAAGATGCTAGGCAGCTGGGAGATACTGGCAAGGAGAATTATACCAGAACAATTGCCCAGCCTGGGAAGCCTGTGTATTTCCATGTCTTTGAGACACCCTAGCTCAGTATAGAGGCATCAAGTGGCCATGGTACACAAAGAAGGGGGATATATATATATTTTTTTTTTTATGTTCAGTTAGCCAACATATAGTACAGTGCATTATTAGTTTTTGATGTAGTGTTCAACGATTCATTAGTTGCATATAACACTCAGTGCTCATCACAACACATGCCCTCCTTAATACCCATCACCCAATTACCCCATCCCCCTGCCACACTCTACTCTGTAACCCTCAGTTTTTTTTCCGGAGTCTAGAGTCTCTCATGATTTATCTCCCGCTCTGATTTTTTCCCGTTCAGTTTTCCCTCCCTTCCCCTGTGGTCCTCTGTGCTATTCCTTATATTCCACATATGAGTGAAGCCATTTGATAATTGTCTTTCTCTGCTTGACTTATTTCACTTATCATAATCCCTCCAGTTCCATCCATGTCGATGCAAATGGTGGGTATTCATCCTTTCTGATGGCTGAGTAATATTCCATTGTATATATGTACCACATCTTCTTTATCCATTCATCTGTTGAAAGGCATCTTGGCTCCTTCCACAGTTTGGCTATTGTGGACATTGCTGCTGTGAACATTGGGGTGCTTACCACAACATGCAGTCTAAGCCAAGATGTACTTTTCATCCCTGTGGACTCCTACTGAGCACACTAACAAGGTGGCTCTGACAGGGAGATCCTGCCACAATTGCCTAAACTGGAAAACAGACATCATCTTCATAGATCAGAAACTACTTTCTTCTATCTAGAGGCATAGCTTGGGAAATTTCTACTGCTTCCTAAGGCAGCTCCATCAGGATAGTGGGAGCCTCAGTGGTACCAGAGATACCAAGCAGACAAATATCACTGTAAAGTCTCTGAAAATTGAATTGTAATTAAAACCCCATAAAAATAGACCAGGACTCACATGCTAAATCTAAACAGGGTGACTGACCGCTGAATAGAAGACTTAAATAAGACTCAAAGTCTCCTAATAGATAAAATATCCAGGAGAAAAAAAAAAAAAATTAAATCACCTGTTGTTCCAGAAGATAGGAAAAAAATCACATAGAATGAGAAAAGACAACTGACATCAACACTGAGAAGAATCAGATGATGGAATGATCCAATAAGGCTTTAAAGCAGCCATCATAAAAATGTTTCAAGAATAAACTACCAATCTCTTGGAAAAATTACAAATTTCAGCAAAGACTTAAAAGTTAAAAGAATAAAATGGAAATTAAAAAACTAAAACACTTATTGAAAAAACTCACTGGGTGAGTTCAATAGTAGTGTAGAGAGGACATAGGATATGATTAGTGAAGTTGAGAACAGACCAATAGAACTTACCCAATTGCAACACCAGAAATAATATAGAATTTTAAGAACATAGATTCTCTAGGACTTATAGGACAATGAAAAGGATCATCATCCATACTATCAGAGTCATAGAAGGAGAGGAAATACAGAGTGGCTGAAATAATGGCTGAATTTCCCAAATTTGGTAAAATATATAAATCTCCAGATTCAAGAAACTGAGAAAATACAAATAGAATGAATCCAAATAAATCCATACTAGGACGCAGTTTAACTTCTGAAAACTAAAGAAAAATAATCTTGAAGGCAGCCAGACAGAAATAATGAGTTACCTATAGGAGAACACAAATTCAAATTACAGCAAATTTTTCCCATGTAGAAAGGGACAGTATTTTTCAACTGCTGAAAGAAAAGAACAGCCAACTGCTAATTCTAGGTCTGTCAGGACTATTTCTCAGGAATGAAGGTGTTTAAATAAATGAGAGCAAGCAAAGACTATTTGCTCAGTGCTTGCTATAACAAGGGAGTCAGATACCATCACTTAAATTTGGCAGAGACTCCAAGGCAAGCAGAGGAAATGGAAAAAATCATAATAAATAAAGGGAAAGCCTTCAGGTATGCCCTCATTGGAAGCTCTTAAATGAAGAAGCTGGAAGCAAGCCAACTTGTAGCAAGGCATCCTAAAGGATTAGTTAGAGGGGCATACTTGGCTTTCACCACTTGGTCATTTGTTGGAAACAGGGACAAAAATATAAACTCTCACTTATTGATGAAGTTCTGACTGCTACAGAAGTTATAGGTTAACTTCCTGACTAGTTGTGGCAGATGGTGGTTTGGCTTCCTATGATGGTTTCTGCAGATTGTGGGATAGTATTCTATTTTAAAATATGTGCGGCTGTTGTCTGTTTGGCTATCCAGTCTCTCAAATGAGAAATAAAGGCATTCTTCTGATAAAGAAAAGCCAAAGGAATTTATCTTCAGCAGACCCACTGTTGAAGAATGTCTAAATGAAGTTCTTCAAACAGAAACAAAATGATAAAACAAACTTGGAGGATTAGGAAAAAAGAAAGAACAATAGAAAGAGCATAACTGTGTATAATATACTGTACTTCCAACAGGTTTCCAAATAATACTTAAAATAGAAATAAAAATAAAATAATTGATACTGGAAACAATGATCTTTAAAAAGTGGCATAAATAAAGGGACCATTTTGAGTACAGCCGCTATGGAAAATTGTATGGCGTTTCCACAAAAAACTAGAAATAGAACCACTATTTGATGCAGCAATTCAGTTCTGGGCATATATCTAAAGGAGATGAAATCACTATCTCAAGAGATATCTGTACTCTCATGTTCATTGCAGCCTTAGTACAATAACTAATACAGGGAAACAACCTAAGCGCCCACCAACAGATGGACAAAGGTGGCATGTGCGCATGCCCGCGCGCACAGACACTGTCAAGATAAAAAATGCTAGTATGAATTCACTGAAATTCAAATAGTTAAACACATTTAGTTTTAGTTTGTGCTAATTTTTATATTCACTCCCCTCCACCACTTATAACTCCTCAGTTAATTCATTAATAGGAGAAAATAAACATAAATTTTAAAAAACGCCACTGTGATTTATTTAACAGCATGTCTTGATAACTTGAAGTTATTAAAGCCAAAACTCCTATTTCATTAAAATGAACAGTGGAATTTCATACCATTTTTAGATCTACTTTTAGACTCAGTGCAGCAGTAGCAAAAACATCTATTCCTTTGAAAAAAAAAATCAATAGCAATAGGACAAAAAATGCAGTCCTATTGCATATTCTTTTTTTTTTCTTTTAAAGACAGCATTTTTATTCCTCAGATAATTAAAACTAACATTTTATCAGCGGTTATGCAGAGTAGCGATTTAAGTGGAGTGAAAAACGTCTTCTGATTTATATTTTTGGGTTTTTAAAAATCTTATTTATAAAGCATTTTCATAACTCAGTAATGTCTAGCTTGCTTTTCCTTATGAGTCATATTGCTTTTATCCATCTATTTTGAATGAAAATCTATATTTATATCCTATGTAATCTCCTTTGTAAGCTACACATAATTACTAACAACATATAAACAAGTATAATGTCGATAATGCAGAAAAACACAATATATTTAGTTGCTATGAAGTCATAGTTCTGCAAAAGATTTTAGTTCATCAACAGCTAACAGAGCCCAAATATGTGAAAAGGAGATTATGTAATCATTTTTGGTAGCCAAAGTCGTCTTCGAATATGTATCATCAATCTGGCCATTCATCTATGTATTAAAGAATTTTATGGACTATATTACTAAATATCGTATTGAATATTTTAAGCAATGTGAAAACTTATTTAAAATGGGAAATAATTTAAGTTATGCTGATAATCTCCTTATACAGATACCTGATAGTCTATGAAAAATCTGAATACATGACTGTTTTTGGATTTCCAATGACAGTAATATTGATCAATGCCTATTTAAAATAAGAGGCAAAGTAATTACCTCCAGAATGTTCTCTTTTCCTTCTCACATCAAAGATACAAAAAAAATTATTTACCATGTCAAAATTAGACAACATCATTACAAATACACAAAATACTATCAATATTTTCTAAATGTGTCAGCTAAGGAGAATTTTAGATCAAATGTAAAGATTTTCCTTATTTTTTTAATTCATTTATTAATTAGAGAGAATTTAGATTGATGTTATGGATCTTGGCCCATTCTTTTATTTGTTTATTTTTTAAGTCCTGAAAACATCCACTAGAAACAGTACTGTCATTCTCTACTTCTATCCTTACAATTTTAGGTGGTAAGATAAACATAAAAAGTGTGTTTGGTTTTTATTTTTATTTATTTATTTTTAAAAATTTTATTTATTTATTTGACAGAGAGAGAGAGCCAGGGAGCACAAGAGGGGGAATGGCAGACAGAGAAGAAGCAGGCTCCCCACTGAGCAGGGAGCCCAACACAGGGCTTGATCTCAGGAGCCTGGGATCATGATCTGAGCCAAAGACAGACAGCTTACCCAACTGAGCCACCCAGGCTCCACGTGAGTTTGGTTTGCAATTATGGTTTAGGAAACCATAAGATGGTGAAACAATTTGATATAAATCTCTTAGGACAGACTGAATTCTCACTAATCAAAGTTCATAGTTATGTTGACATGAAATCGACAAACATTATTTTTGCCTAAGAAAATGTTCCACCAAGGAATTAAGAAGTATGAAGAAGGAAAAGGAGAATATATTGTTAAATACATGTGAAATATTTTAGTTCCTTGAGGAATAGTTAGAACATAAGTAATAAACCTCAACATGTGTCCTATTGTTGCCACATTAGAACATTAATTCCTAATAAAATCTATGTCCTTACACACCGTTTTTGCACTCTGAGTTTCATTTTTTTTTAATCTGAGAAAACTAAAAATAAATAAGACTTGTATGTGACCATCTAGTAATGAGTCATATGCTCTTCTCAGCTAAACAGTGATTTGAGACTTGGAAAGCTAAAATATCAGAGAGCCTTTACCTAGTAGCATTTACTAAATAGTAAGAAAAGCTATTATACTATAATACTAAAATATAAGCTTTTATTATGAATATATTTTAATATATATTTTGCATGTATGTCTCATATTAGTTGAAAGGAGTCAACCTGGAATAATATCCCTGCATATTAGATTGGTATTTTCCTTTTTTCTAGGATGTGTACTTTATAGATTACCTCTTTATAATCATATTATTACATCAAATTCTCATGGAGTTTCTTTTTGTTTCCATTTTTTCTTGAGAAAGGAATATATTCAACTTAGATACATCAAATGTCAAGATACAAAGTCTATTTACATATACTTGTAAAAACATAGTGTCATGTAATAAAACAGGTTAAAGATTGCAGAAAATTAAATGCATGGGGGCTCTTGGGTAGTTCAATCAGTTGAGTAACCAACTTTTCATTTTGGCTCAGGTTGTGACTTCAGGGTTATAGGATCCAGCCGCAGTGTGGGGCTCCGAGCTCAGCAAGGAGTCTGGTTCTCTCCCTCTGCCCCTCCCGCTACACGTGGACTCTCTCTCCCTAAAATGAATAAGTCCTTAAAAAATAAAATAAATTTAATATTTTTATATCATGTTATGTTAATCACCATACATTACATCATTAGTTTTTGATGTAGTCTTCCATGATTCATTGTTTGCATATAACACCCAGTGGTCCATTCAGTACATGCCCTCTTTAATACCCATCACCAGGCTAACCCATACCACCACCACCCTCCCCTCTAGAACCCTCAGTTTGTTTCCCAGAGTCCATAGTCTCTCATGGTTCATCTCACCCTCCGATTCCCCCCTCTTCATTTTTCCATTCCTAATTTTTTTTTTTTAACATATAATGTATTATTCATTTCAGAGGTACAGGTCTGTGATTCAACAGTCTTACACAATTCACAGCGCTCTCCATAGCACATACCCTCCCCAATATCTATTACCCAACCACCCCATGGCTCCCCCCGCCACCACTCCAGCTACCCTCAGTTTGTTTCCTGAGATTAAGAATCCCTCATATCAGTGAGATCATATGATACATGTCTTTCTCTGACTGACTTA
Organism: Halichoerus grypus; assembly: GCF_964656455.1. NCBI lineage: Eukaryota > Metazoa > Chordata > Mammalia > Carnivora > Phocidae > Halichoerus > Halichoerus grypus. Next base: position 38,849,085 of record NC_135725.1, on the reverse strand, counting down.
TTTCACTCAGCATAACACCCTCAGGTTCCATCCAAGTCGTTGCAAATGGCAAGATTTCATTCCTTTTGATGGCTGCATAATATTCCATTGTATATATATATGCCACTTGTTCTTTATCCATTCATCTGCGATAGACAGGTTGCTCTTCCCACAGTTTGGCTATTGTGGACATTGCTGCTATAAACATCGGGGTGCACGTACATCTTCGGATCCCTACATTTGTATCTTTGGGGTAAATACCCAGTAGTGCAATTGCTGGATCGTAGGGTAGCTCTATTTTCAACTTTTTGAGGAACATCCATACTGTTTTCCAGAGTGGCTGCACCAGCTTGCATTCCCACCAACAGTGTAGGAGGGTTCCCCTTTCTCCACATCCCTGCCAACATCTGTCGTTTCCTGACATGTTAATTTTAGCCATTGTGACTGGTGTGAGGTGGTATCTCATTGAGGTTTTGATTTGGATTTCCCTGATGCCGAGCGACGTTGAGCACTTTTTCATGTGTCTGTTGGCCATTTGGATGTCTTCTTTGCAGAAATGTCTCTTCATGTCTTCTGCCCATTTCTTGACTGTATTATTTGTTCCTTGGGTGTTGAGTTTGATAAGTTCCTTATAGATTTTGGATACTAACCCTTTATCTGATATGTCATTTGCAAATATCTTCTCCCATTCTATTGATTGTCTTATGGTTTTGTTGACTATTTCTTTTTTTTTGTTAAAGATTTTATTTATTTATTTGAGAGAGAATGAGAGAGAGCACATGAGAGGGGGGAGGGTCAGAGGGAGAAGCAGACTCCCTGCCGAGCAGGGAGCCCGATGCGGGACTCAATCCAGGGACTCCAGGATCATGACCTGAGCCAAACGCAGTCGCTTAACCAACTGAGCCACCCAGGCGCCCTTGTTGGCTATTTCTTAGCTGTGCAAAAACTTTTTATCTTGATCAAGTCCCAATAGTTCATTTTTGCCCTTGCGTTCCTTGCCTTTGGTGATGTTTCTAGGAAGAAGTTGCTGCGGCTGAGGTCGAAGAGGTTGCTGCCTGTGTTCTCCTTGAGGATTTTGATGGACTCCTGTCTCACATTTACATCTTTCAACCATTTGGAGTCTATTTTTGTGTGTGGTGTAAGGAAATGGTCCAGTTTCATTCTTCTGCATGTGGCTGTCCAATTTTCCCAACACCATTTGTTGAAGAGACTGTCTTTTTTGCATTGGGCATTCCTTCCTGCTTTGTCGGAGATAGTTGACCGTAGAGTTGAGTGTCCATTTCTGGGCTCTCTATTCTGTTCCATTGATCTCTGTGTCTGTTTTTGTGCCAGTACCATACTGTCTTGATGATGACAGCTTTGTAATAGAGCTGGAAGTCCGGAAGAGGGATGCTGCCAGTTTTGCTTTTCTTTTTCAACATTCTTCTGGCTATTGGGGTCTTTTCTGGTTCCATACAAATTTTAGGATTTTTTGTTCCATTTCTTTGAAAAAAGTGGATGGTATTTTGATGGGGATTGCATTGCATGTGTAGATTGCTCTAGGTAACATTGACATCTTCACAATATTTGTTCTTCCAATCCATGACATGGAAAGTTTTTCCATTTCTTTGTGCTTTCCTCTATTTCTTTCATGAGCATTTTATAGTTTTCTGAGTACAGATCATTTGCCTCTTTGGTTAGATTTATTCCTAGGTATCTTACGCTTTTGGGTGCAATTGTAAATGGTACCGACTCCTTAATTTCTATTTATTCTGCCTTGTTGTTGGTGTATAGGGATGTCACTGATTTCTGTGCATTGATTTTATATCCTGCCACTTTACTGCATGAGTTCTAGCAGTTTTGAGGTGGAGTCTTTTGGGTTTTCCACATATAGTATCATATCATCTGCAAAAAGTGAGAGTTTGACTTTCTCTTTGCCAATTTGGATGCCTTTTATTTCTTTTTGTTGTCTGATTGATGTAGCTAGGACTTCTAGTACTATGTTGAATAGCAGTGGTGTTAGTGGACATCCCTGCCGTGTTCCTGACCTTAGGGGGAAAACTCTCAGTATTTCCCCATTGAGAATGATATTCGCTGTAGGTTTTTCATAGATGGCTTTTATGATATTGAGGTATGTACCCTCTATCCCTATACTCTGAAGAGTTTCGATCAAGAAAGGATGCTGTACTTTGTCAAATGCTTTTTCTGCATCTATTGAGAGGATCATATGGTTCTTGTTCTTTCTTTTATTAACGTATTGTAACACATTGATTCATTTGCAGATGTTGAACCAGTCTTGCAGCCCAGGGATAAATCCCACTTGGTCGTGGTGAATAATACTTTTAATGTACTGTTGGATCCTATTGGCTAGTATTTTGGTGAGAATTTTTGCATCCATGTTCATCAAGGATATTGGTCTGTAATTCTCCTTTTAGATGGCGTCTTTGGTTTTGGGATCAAGGTAATGGTGGCCTCATAAAAAGAATTTGGAAGGTTCCCTTCCATTTCTATTTTTTGGAACAGTTTCAGAAGAATGGGTATTAATTCTTCTTTAAATGTTTGGTAGAATTCCCCTGGGAAGCCATCTGGCCCTGGGCTCTTGTTTTTTAGTGAGGTTTTTGATGACTGCTTCAATTTCCTTAGTGGTTATAGGTCTTTTCAGGTTTTCTATTTCTTCCTGGTTCAGTTTTGGTAGTTGATACCTCTCTAGGAATGCATCCATTTCTTCCAGGTCATCTAATTTGCTGGCATAGAGTTCCTCATAATATGTTCTTATAATTGTTTGTATTTCTTTGGTGTTGGTTGTGATCTCTCCTCTTTCAGTCATGATTTTATTTATTTGGGTCATTTCTCTTTTTAGCAAGGGGTTTCTCTATCCTATTAATTCTTTCAAAGACACAGCTCCTAGTTGCGTTGATTTGTTCTACTGTTCTTTTGTTTTCTATTTCATTGATTTCTGCTCTGATCATTATTATTTCTCTTCTCCTGCTGGGTTTAGGCTTTATTTGCTGTTCTTTCTGCAGCTCCTTCAGGTGTAGGGTTAGGTGGTGGATTTGAGAACTTTGTTTCTTGCGAAAGGCTTGTATTGCCATATACTTTCCTCTTAGGACTGCTTTTGCTGCATCCCAAAGATTTTGAACAGTTGTGTTTTCATTTTCATTGGTTTCCATGAATTTTTTTAATTCTTCTTTAATTTCCTGGATGACCAATTCATTCTTTAGTAGGATGCTCTTTAACCTCCATGTATTTGAGTTCTTTCTGACTTTCCTCTTGGGATTGAGTGCTAGTTTCAAAGCACTGTGGTCTGAAAATAGGCAGGGAATGATCCCAAACTTTTTGTACTGGTTGAGACCTAATCTGTGACCTAGGATGTGATCTATTCTGGAGAATGTTCCATGGGCACTAGAGAAGAATGTGTATTCTGTTTTTTTGGGGATGGAATGTCCTGAATATATCTGTGAAGTCCACTGGGTCCAGTGTGTCATTTAAAGTCTTTATTTCCTTGTTGATCTTTTGCTTAGATGATCTGTCCATTTCCGTGAGGGGGTGTTAAATTCCCAACTATAATTGTATTGTTGTCGATGTGTTTCTTTGCTTTTCTTATTAATTGCCTTATATAATTGGCTGCTCCCATGTAAGGGGCATAGATATTTACAATTGTTAGATCTTCTAGTTGGATAGACCCTTTCAGTATGATATAATGTCCTTCCTCATCTCATATCTTTTATTTCTCCAGAAAGCTTTTCTCCAATAACTTCCGTGCACACCAAAAGACAGCTGGGGTGGCAATCCTTATATCAGACAAATTAGATTTTAAACCAAAGACTGTAATAAGAGATAATCAACAAACAATAATGGTGGGGGACTTTAACACCCCCCTCACTGAAATGGACAGATCATCTAAGCAAAAGATCAACAAGGAAATAAAGACTTTAAATGACACACTGGACCAAATGTACTTTACAAACATATTCAGAACATTCCATCCCAAAGCAATGGAATACACATTCTCTCTAGTTCCCATGGAACATTCTCCAGAATTGATCACATGCTAGGTCACAGATCAGGTCTCAAATGGTACAAAAAGATTGGGATCATTCCCTGCCTATTTTCAGACCACAATGCTTTAAAACTAGAACTCAACCACAAGTGGAAAGTCAGATAGAAACCAAATACATAGAGGCTAAAGAGCATCCTACTAAAGAATGAATGGGTCAACCAGGAAATTAAAGAAGAATTAAAAAAATTCATGGAAACCAATGAAAATGAAAACACAACTGTTCAAAATCTTTGGGATGCAGCAAAGGCAGTCCTAAGAGGAAAGTATATAGCGATACAAGCCTTTCTCAGGAAACAAGAAAGGTCTCAAGTACACAACCTAACCCTACACCGGAAGGAGCTGGAGAAAGAACAGCAAATAAAGCCTAAACCCAGCAGAAGAAGAGAAATGATAAAGATCAGGGCAGAAATTAATGAAATAGAAAACAAAAGAACAGTAGAACAAATCAATGCAACTAGGAGCTGGTTCTTTGAAACAATTAATAAGATTGATAAACCCCTGGCTAGACTTATCAAAAAGAAAAGAGAAAGGACCCAAATCAACAAAATCATGAATGAAAGAGGAGAGATCACAACCAACACCAAAGAAATACAAACAATTATAAGAATATATTATGAGCAACTCTATGCCAGGAAATTAGATAACCTGGAAGAAATGGATGCATTCCTAGAGATGTATCAACTACCAAAACTGAACCAGGAAGAAATAGAAAACCTGAACAGACCTATAACCACTAAGGAAATTGAAGCAGTCATCAAAAATCTCCCAACAAACAAAAGCCCAGGCCCTACGGTTTCCCAGGGGAATTCTACCAAACATTTAAAGAAGAATTAATACCCATTCTTCTGAAACTGTTCCAAAAGATAGAAATGGAAGGAAAACTTCCAAACTTGTTTTATGAGGTCACCATTACCTTGATCCCAAAACCAGACAAAGACCCCATCAAAAAGGAGAATTACAGACCAATGTCCTTGATGAACATGGATGCAAAAATTCTCACCAAAATGCTAGCCAATAGGATCCAACAGTACATTAAAAGGATTATTCACCATGACCAAGTGGGATTAATCATGGGCTGCAAGGATGGTTCAACATCCACAAATCAATCAACGTGATACAATACATTAACAAAAGAAAGAACAAGAACCATATGATCTTCTCAATAGATGCAGAAAAAGCATTTGACAAAGTACAGCATGCTTTCTTGATCAAAACTCTTCAGAGTATAGGGATAGAGGGTACATACCTCAATATCATAAAAGCCATCTATGAAAAACCTATAGTGAATATCATTCTCAACGGGGAAAAACTGAGAGCTTTCCCCCTAAGGTTAGGAACGTGGCAGGGATGTCCACTATCATCACTGCTATTCAACATAGTACTAGAAGTCCTAGCTACATCAATCAGACAACAAAAGGAAATAAAAGGCATCCAAATCGGCGAAAAGAAGTCAAACTCTCACTCTTTGCAGATGGTATGATGCTTTATGTGGAAAACCCAAAAGACTCCACCCCAAAACTGCTAGAACTCATACAGGAATTCAATCAAGTGGCAGGATATAAAATCAATGCACAGAAATCAGTGGCATTCCTATACACCAACAACAAGACAGAAGAGAGAGAAATTAAGGAGTTGATCCCATTTACAATTGCACCCAAAACCATCAGATACCTAGGAATAAACCTAACCAAAGAGGCAAAGGATCTGTACTCAGAAAACTATAAAATACTCAAGAAAGAAATTGATGAAGACACAAAGAAATGGAAAAATGTTCAAGGCTCATGGATTGGAAGAACAAATATTGTGAAGATGTCAATGCTACCTAGAGCAATCTACACATTCAATGCAATCCCCATCAAAATACCATCCACTTTTTTCAAAGAAATGGAACAAATAATCCTAAAATTTGTATGGAACCAGAAAAGGCCGTGAAGAGCCAGAGGAATGTTGAAAAAGAAAAGCAAAGCTGGTGGCATCACAATTCCGGACTTCCAGCTCTATTACAAAGCTGTCATCATCGAGACAGTATGGTACTGGCACAAAAACAGACACAGAGATCAATGGAACAGAATAGAGAGCCCAGAAATGGACCCTCAACTCTATGGTCAACTAATCTTTGACAAAGCAGGAAAGAATGTCCAATGGAAAAAAGACAGTCTCTTCAACAAATGGTGTTGGGAAAATTGGACAGCCACATGCAGAAGAATGAAACTGGACCATTTCCTTACACCACACACAAAAATAGACTCCAAATGGTTGAAAGACCTCAATGTGAGACAGGGCTCCACCAAAATCCTCAAGGAGAACACAGGCAGCCACCTCTTCGACCTCAGCCACAGAAACTTCTTCCTAGAAACATTGCCACAGGCAAGGGAAGCAAGGGCAAATATGAACTATTGGAACTTCATCAAGATAAAAAGCTTTTGCGCAGCAAAATAAACAGTCAACAAAACCAAAAGACAACCGACAGAATGGGAGAAGATATTTGCAAATGACATATCAGATAAAGGGCTAGTATCCAAAATCTGAAGAACTTATCAAACTCAACACCAAAAGAACAAATGATCCAATGAAGAAATGGGCAGAAGACATGAACAGACATTTTTCCAAAGAAGACATCCAAATGGCCAACAGACACATGAAAAAGTGCTCAATGTCGCTCGGCATCAGGGAAATCCAAATCAAAACCTCAATGAGATACCACCTCACACCAGTCAGAATGGCTAAAATTAATAAGTCAGGAATTGACAGATATTTGTGGGGATGCAGAGAAAGGGGAACCCTCCTACACTTTTGGTGGGAATGCAAGCTGGTGCAGCCACTCTGGAAAACAGTATGGATGTTCCTCAAAAAGTTGAAAATAGAGCTACCCTACGATCCAGCAATTGCACTACTGGGTATTTACCCCAAACATACAAATTAGGGATCCGAAGGGGTATGTGCACCCTGATGTTTATAGCAGCAATGTCCACAATAGCCAAACTGTGGAAGAAGCCAAGATGTCCATCAACAGATGAATAGATAAAGAAGATGTGGTGTATATATCTATATATACAATGGAATATTATGCAGCCATTGAAAGGAATGAGATCTTGCCATTTGCAACGACGTGGATAGAACCTGAAGGTGTTATGCTGAGCGAAATAAGTCAATCAGAGAAAGACATGTATTAAATGACCTCCCTGATATGAGGAATTCTTAATCTCAGGAAACAAACTGAGGGTTGCCTGAGTGGGGGGTGGGCTGGGAGGGATGGGGTGGCTGGGTGATGGACACTGGGTAGGGTATGTGCTATGGTGAGCGCTGTGAATTGTGCAAGACTGTTGAATCACAGATCTGTACCTCTGAAACAAATAATGCAATATTGTTAAGAAGAAAAAAAAAAAGAAGAAGATAGCAGGAGGGGAAGAATGAAGGGGGGGAATCGGAGGGGGAGACCAACCATGAGAGACGATGGACTCTGAAAAACAAACTGAGGTTTCTAGAGGGGAGGGGTTGGGAGAATGGGTTAACCAGGTGATGGGTAGTAAAGAGGGCCCATTCTGCATGGAGCACTGTGTGTTATGCACAAACAATGAATTATGGAACACTACATCAAAAACTAATGATGTAATGTATGGTGATTATCATAACAATAAAAATATGTTAATTGACCCCCCAAAAAAGAAAAGGGAGAGAATGTGATCAGGCAGGAGACTGGAACATAGCCATTACTAGAGAATTAGGGTGTATTTTGGTCTGTTAGAATAAACTGTATCCCAAAATTTTAAAGAGCGTACAACTTATATACATATATATCAAAAATAAGGTTAACTACTATGAAGGGATAAAATATGACTCTAAAAATGAAAAATAAAAAAGATTTTTAAAAAAAGAATTGATAAGATGTTTGTTGAAAAAGGGCAAATGTAAAATTCAAAGAAAAAAGAAAAAGAAAAAGAAAGAAAAGAAAATTAAAAAAATTAACTTTGAAAGACTAAAGAATCATGGGGAAAAAAAGCCATGAATTCTATGTGCAGTATTCCCCTAGTGCTGGAGTTCTGCCGTTCTCATTGATCAGTAAATTTGGTCTTGGCTGGCTGTTCTTGCTGATCTTCTGGGGGAGGGGCCTGTTGCCGTGGTTCCCAAATGTCTTTGCTGGAGGCAGAATTGCCCTGCCCTTGCTGGGTCTGTGCTAAGTAATCTGCTCGGGTTTGATCTCAGGAGCTTTTGTTCCCTGCAAACTTCTGTACAGCTTTGGGGAGCGAGAGTAAATAGCGGCCTCCTAATCTCTGCCCCAGAGGAGCCAAGAACTTGGGGCCCCTCTCCTCAGTGCGCCCCCAGAGAAAAGCAGTCAGTCACTCCCATCCCCCTGGTCTCCAGCGGAACTCCGTGCTCACCCGCCTGTGACCGAGCGTTTCTATCTCTGGCACACGACCCCGTTTGGACTCTCCAAACCCAGCAGATTCCTGCAGTGCGCTCCCACGATGCCCCTCCCGGGGGAGGAAGGGGAGTCTCCCTGGATCTGCCGCTTGTTGGGTCCCTGCTGGAGAAGCAGTGGCCGGACTGTGCCGCGGATCACCGTTTATGGCAACCCCAAGCTGAGAGCCCACGCCTCGGCTCCGTCTCTGCAGCCGGCTTCCCTGCTCCGATACCTGGAGCTCTGCTGCACTCAGGCACCCCCGGTCTTTCTGTGACCCCGAGGGTCCTGAGACCACACTGTCCCAGCGAGGGTTCCATTCCCCGCTTAGCCACTGGAGCGACATTCCTCAGCAAAGCCAACTTCTAAAAGTTCCGATTTTGTGCTCCGCTGCTCTATCACTTGCCAGAAGCGGCCAATGGAGGCCCCTTCCCCCGCCATCTATCCTCCCGAATATCACCTGGGATTCACTTCTCCACACGTCCTACCTTCCAGAAAGTGGTCGCTTTTCTGTTCAGAGAGTTGTTGCTATTCTTTTCTTCGATCTCCTGTTGAGTCTGTAGGTGTTCAGAATGGTTTGATCCCTATCTAGCTGAATTCCTGGGACCAGATGAAATTTAGGTCTCCTACTCCTCCACCATCTTGCTCCTCCCTCTAAAATAAATTTAAATTGAATGCATGCACACAGAGAAATGAGTGCAGGTGATACTGGTGAAATCTGAATAAAGTGAGTGGGTTGTATCAATGTCAGTTTCCTAATCTTGAAATTGTTCATAGTTACACAAGATCTTAACACTGAGAAAAATTGGGTGGAAGGTATAGCAGATTTCTCTGTATTACTCCATACATCTGTGTGTGAATTGACAATTATCTCAAAATAAAAATTTGTCATATATATTATACATTAAAATTAAGAGTTAAGAAATTCTACATGTGAGATAGTATATGTAATAAGGACATAGAGATAACATATATTATGAAAAATTTTTACATTGTTCACCAAGCATTAATCCCATTCATCTGGTAAGCATACTCCTTCCTTAATTCTAAAACTACCTACATTAGGTTGTGAAATAAGAATGAATTTATATGCTTTAAACCAGAATTATTCACTTGTATTTTTACTTCAATTTGAAGAAGCACTGATGGTGATTCTAGTTCATTCTGAACTCCCTAAGACCTGGACCCAATTGTTCTAAAGATATTAGAACATTATTCCAAATGAGCTTTTCAAGCTTGAAGTCAAATATAATTTTAAGAATGACTATTTGAAGCAACAATAGAACCTCTTTGTATTAATATTAATCCTCTTTTTTCTGTTTTTCTCAGATTCATTGAAAGGTACTACACTAATTCTCAATGTGTAGGATCTTTCCACCTTTTAAACTTATTAATGTTCTTTCAAATAAAACCTTATTTCTCCTGAAGTAAATATAACATTTTTAAAATTTTTATTTCGGAAATTCTGTGAGTCCCAAATTATTAGAAGCCCATACACATAATTCAAAAGAGTTGAACAATAATATCACTAAGAAAATGGAGATCTAATTTTAAGAAGTAAAATCTCTAAATTTAAATTGAATAATTGTAAACTTCTTAGATTTCCCCTTTCCCTCTTCTTTGTAAATTTACACCCCTTGATTCGTTGACTCCCTGAGACCCAGCCTGAGGTAATTTCTTCCTACTCCCTCCCTAGGTAGTTTTAAACAGGTCATGGCATCATTGATAAATATACACAGATAACTCACATTGGTCTCCAGCATGAATCCACCTCCTGATATTCCAAACCCATATAGCCACTTGTCTTATCCAACTTGGCTTCATTGTTGCAATGGGCACTTTAAGGCCCACCCAGATAGCCCCCTTAGGAATGAGAGACTTACTTATACACTCCCAGAAATCCTACCAGCAAACAACTCTCAGTTGTTAGTCCTTTTAAGACTATATTCAGCTGATGAGAGTCATCACTCTCAAGGCCTTTGCCTCTATCCAGGGCAGCTCACAAAAAATCTCTTGTTATATGGGGGACATAATGCCCAGCACTCTCTCCCTTTATGAGGATCACTATATTTAGGTAGCATCAGAGTAATTGGCTGAATTGTTCTGCTAAGACTATATTATAAGGGAACTTTTTTCTCTGTCCAATTCTGCTTTTTCTCTTTATCTTCCACAGGTGGTTCTCTATCTAGAACTTGCTTCTCATGGAACACAATCTGTGGCAATCCATACTAGTTGTGGTTCTATAAAACAGATACAAAGATACAGCTGGATCCCACCTCATCTGGCTAGCGGTAAAGATACTTTCAGGCTCAGGCAAGCTCAGATAGTCTCTAGCACAAGATGGTAGGACAATGTTAAAACTTTCCCTATGAACCATGAGAGACTATGGACTCTGAGAAACAAACTGAGGGTTCTAGAGGGGAGGGGGGTGGGGGGATGGGTTAGCCTGGTGATGGGTGTTAAAGAGGGCACGTTCTGCATGGAGCACTGGGTGTTATACACAAACAATGAATCATGGAACACTACATCAAAAACTAATGATGTAATGTATGGTGATTAACATAACATAATAAAATTAATTAAAAAAAAAACAACTTTCCCTAGTGATGAATTGGGATGATGTCTTGATACAGGAGAAGTCACTAACTGCTGTGATGGATTAAGTGGTTACAAAAATGTCTAGGAAATAATCCTTAAGAGAGGAGAATTTGGTGGTTGTTCCTAATATTGACTGCTATCAAAGGCCTTAGAAAAAGATAATCAAAGGGTAAGCATGATTAATCAGCAATGAAAAGCTAAGTGTGAATCCAGAAGTCCTCTTCCATAGGTTGCAAAGAGGCTACCATTTTTTTTTCAGCCTGAGGGTTAAAAAGACTAAAAACAAGGTTTGGGGCTTATCATAATCAAAAATCTAGAGAAATTCAAAGGGAGTTAAACTTCCAATACTGGCCTGCTATGCTATCATTAAGGCCCTAGAGTGGAAAAAATGTGACCCTAACATATGGATAAGAATATCTAGATTGACGCACCTGAAAATCTTGAATTCCCAAATTGCCATGAACCCTCTGACGCTGAGGAAGACGTTCAGTCCTCCCTATTAGAGCCTGGCAGTACACCCTGCTGGAATATGATACAGGAAATGCCAATAACTAAGGTCACGTGGCATCGTAACCCATGCATAGGACTAATTACCAAAAGAGTTGTAATACTTCAACAACAAGTACCAGCAATGGCGCAGCGAGTACCCCGGGACTATATTCTGAAACTATGAGATCAAAGGGGAGTGGAACAGTAGGTTGGATAAGAAGGATTTATTGATGTCAGAACACTCCCCAGGATTCAAGATTGAATACGATGGCATAACCTTGGGAGATGGTGCAAGCATGTTCTACAGGATAGCTCATAGGAACGTGAAAACATAAGTGCTGACTCTAAGGCAGATAAAATGACACAGTTGCATGGAAGACTTTGGAAATGATATAAAGACTTTCCTACTGTCCCCCAACACAGGAAAACTCTGAAGGTCTATCCCAGTGTCATGTTCCCCATGGTGTGTTCTGAAGTCTTCACTGGCATTGTTCTGCCACAGGGCAATTTCTCCCTATCTAGGCATGCTTCCTTTCCATCCAAAGGTTGTGATTCTAAGAACATTCCAGATATAAATCTGCATATTAATCTCCATCTCATTGTTTGCTTCCTGAAACTAAATTTGAAACTCTGTCTCAGGAGTGTCTCATATCTAAATACAAACTCATGATACTCAAAACTAAACATACTTCCCAGTTCAGACAATGGCCTTATCCTTCATTTTATTATCTTGGGCAGAAAACTAGGAGTCACCTTCAACACTGATCTCTTGTTCATGGCCTCTATATAATCCATGAGCAGTCCTATCTATTTTACCTTCTTTTTTTTTTTTTTTTAATTTTTTTTTTAAGATTTCATTTATTTATTTGAGAGAGAGAATGAGAGTGAGAGAGCACATGAGAGGGGGGAGGGTCAGAGAGAGAAGCAGACTCCCCGCCGAGCGGGAGCCCGATGCGGGACTCGATCCCGGGACTCCAGGATCATGACCTGAGCCGAAGGCAGACGCTTAATGACTGAGCCACCCAGGCGCCCCTCTATTTTACCTTCTATATATATTTTAAATACACATAGTCTTCTCCATATTTATTGCTTTAATTCAAAACCCACAAAACGATTTCTCCCCCAAAGAGTTAAAAAGCAATGATCTTTGAACTGGGCCCAACATATCCACTATTAATTTCTCCAAACCATTTGTCAGAATAGTATTTTAAAGTCAAAAGGATATTAATACAATTTTAGAATCCTTAAATCACTTTCCTTTGCTTCTAAGAGCAAAATCTTTAGCACGGCTTCAAAGTCCAGAACAATCTAGTTTATTTCTCTTTCTGCAACTCCACACACTTACCCTCATTGTCAGGATTTCTGGCTCAGAGGGTTAGATTCTGAATAGTGTCATGCTTCCTCATTGCATGGGGCCTTTGAACATATATATCTTTTCTGTCTGAAAATTTCCTTCCTTCCACCATCTGCTTCCCATTGTTAATTGCCTTTTATGTTTATTCTGGCAACCTAGCATAGATTAAATCTCTGTTTATGCCCTCATTTTATTACATTTCTTTCTCTTTTATTGGTCATTGTACTTTATTTTTAATTACTTGTTTAATATCTAACATCCTACATGTTTTAAATTCTGGATAGGTTATGTGTTTGTGGCAATGATTTGCACATAACAGATTATTATTTGTTGAATGAATTAAAATGTCTTTTATAGATCCCCCCCCCCAAAAAAAAACTTGCACAGTTGATATCTGTTTAACATGAATCTGAAGGAGTATCTTGTAAAGGGAAATAGGATGTATTAAGCACCTCAGAAATATACATACAAGGTAACAGGGAAAAAATGTTGGCAGCCTACTAGTGGCACAATTCCTTGGTGATAGGAGTGTTTGGCAGTAGAAGAGTTAACTATATAAAGTAATACAGCAGTTTTCACAGCACCTTTTTAATATTTTGTTTATATTTTCCTATGGACTCTCATTAATTTACAGTTGCTTAATTATAGCCATTTAAGACCATCCAAAAATGTGGGATCCATAGGATAGCAAGTATATGAGAGTCAACTAATGACAAATTTGTCATCAGTGTTTGAGTGGCATAGTAGAAAAAGTCAGGGACTTTTGAAGTCAGATTAGAATTAGGTTCAAACACTGGCTCTGTAATTTACTGGGTGTGTATTGTATAGTCTTTGTCAAACTTTTTAACTTCTCTGAGGTTTGGGATGATATTACCTACTGACCTTCCATGCATAACAAAAGTGCATATGCCAAACAACAGAAATGGAGTAAAAGGGTTCTGAGTCTATATACAATATGTACATACGTGTGTGTACATACATACACATAGACATACATCTATTCATATTATTAACACACATATCAAGCCAGTATTTTTCCTGCTATGTGTCAAAATCACTGTGAGACTTGAAAAGTAAATTTTTTTTACCACAATTCACTTTTAACTGCTCATTTTTAACAGTGCTAACTGAGGCTGTCACAGTTTACTTAAATCTAACTCTGACTGTGTGTTTGATGTCTAGAATGTGTGAAATCCTTTTCTGTTGCATTATCCTTACTTGCAAAATTTTATGTATGTTAATAGAGTAGTCATATATATATGCTACAGCTATTTTATTATTTTATGCTACAGTAATATAGTTTTAAATTTTAATTATTATAACCAATAATCTATGAGGAAATGACATTTAGAGAGCATAAATAAGAATTGATTGGATTTGTTGACAATTACTTTATTGACTTCTATTATAGGTTTGTGATATATAGCAGGGGCTTGGGAAGTATTTGTTGAATTAATGAAAACTAAGTGATAAGGCACAGCCTGAATTCAGTCTCACATTTGCCTGATTTCAAATCCTGGACATAATCCAAAATCTCATCTTTCCTCCCAAATATAAGGCATAGCTCTCATAGATGGGAGATTGTATTAAGAATATCAAGCAGCTTTAAATTTTCTCACTTTGTACATTATCCATCTTCTACCAAACATCAACCTAGAGTGTGCTCAACTTCATCTTTAGGAGCCTCATTATACATTAACAGTGTTATGACAGTTATATAATATCCATACTCTCATTTATCTTTCCTTTTAAATTAACCTTTGGATTTTATTATTTCTCTATACTAATGTCATTTGTACTGTTGTCCCTTGGATGTTGATATAAAGCTTCTGTAGTTCTTTCTGAAAGTGGGACTGCATTTAGGTAGGATGACGTATTATTAAATTCTCTTTAAAATACATTTCAAATACCATTAAATATGTCATGATCCCTTTAGCTAACATTTTTGGTGATGTGGCATATCACAATAATATAAAGAACTTCTCAAACTCAACACTCAAAAAACAAATAATCAAGTCAAAAAATGGGCAGAAGGCATGAATAGACACTTCTCCAAAGAAGACATACAAATGGCTAACGGACACATGAAAAAATGTTCATCATCATTAGCCATCAGGGAAATTCAAATTAAAACCACATTGAGATATCACCTTACACCAGTTAGAATGGCAAAAATTGGCAAGGCAAGAAACAACAAATGTTGGAGAGGTCGTGGAGAAAGGGGAACCCTCTTACACTGTTGGTTGGAATGCAAGTTGGTACAACCACTTTGGAAAACAGTGTGGAGGTGCCTCAAAAAAATTAAAAATAGAGCTACACTATGACCCAGCAATTGCACTCCTGGGTATTTACCCCAAAGACACAGATGTAGTGAAAAGAAGGGCCAGGGGCACCTGGGTGGCTCAGATGGTTGGGCGTCTGCCTTCGGCTCAGGTCATAATCCCAGGGTCCTGGGATCGAGTCCTGCATCGGGCTCCCTGCTCGGTGGGGAGCCTGCTTCTCCCTCCCCCTCTCCCTCTACTGCTCCCCCCTGCTTGTGCTCTCTCACTCTCGCTGTCAAATAAATAAATAAAATCTTTAAAAAAAAAATGTTTAGAAGGGCCATATGCTCCCCAATGTTCATAGCTGCAATGTCTGCAATAGCCAAACTGTGGAAAGAGCTGAGATGCCCTTCAACAGATGAATGGATAAAGAAGATGTGGTCCATATATACAGTGGAATATTACTCAGCCATCAGAAAGAATGAATACCTAATTTTTGCATCAAAACGGATGGGACTGGAGGAGATTATGTTAAGTGAAATAAGTCAAGCAGAGAAAGTCAATTATCATATATATATATATATATAACTTCTTTACCAAATTAAAATGTCTATAGTCAATAGAAAATTTTAGTTGTTCCAACACATTTTGATAATTTTTAATGAGTGGGAACAACTAGAGTGAGGCACAGAATAACTTTTAACAAAGATATATTTCATAGAAAAGTGAAAAAATAGAAATGTGATATATTATATTATTATATTATATTATATTTATTATATAATTATATGACACATGTCCCAACATATTACAAAGTATAGGGATGCAAGCAATGTTGGAATATTTGCAAATATCTTTTATTTTTTTAAAGAATATATGAACTCCTGCTTTTATTAGCTAATAGCATCAAATAATTTTATCATATATTCTCAGATAATCTCTGATAATATATAGATGCCAAGGTAGTAATTTTCTCATAATACTTTTCAGACAAGTCAATAGTTTATATCAGTAAATTTAGTTATATCTCACATTTCTTTGTTAGCCAATCACCATAACTATTTAGTAAATTATTTCAACAAATCTTGAGTTCTTGAATATTTATTTGGGCTTATGGAAAATCAAGATTATAGTATATATAAAATTCAGAACCTCTATATAGGAAGAAAAAACATTTGTTTCTTTTTCAGTTTTATTTCAATTCACACCCTAGATATTGTTCCAATTCTTAGATGGAAAAATCAGAAATTGGAAAGACAGTGAGGAGTAGCTGGACAAATTTCTCATTCTGTGTGATACATGAGATGAAAGACACATTTTTAATGCTTTAACTTCTTTAGATTTGGGTGTGTGGTTGTCTCCAAGGCAAAAAGGGAAAACAGCTATCTTCTTTCATAAGCAGAATCTGTCATGGTAAGATTTTAAAATATTTATTCTTTACTATCATATGAATTTAACCTTGTGCTCTGATAAAACTAGTTGCTAAGGATTACAATTAACCTGGTTGAATATATTACAACAAAACATTGCAAATAATAGTTCTTATCAGAGATTCTATTAACATGAGAGAGAGAGAAACTTTGCCTGCAAAAATAAGAATAACAATTCAGGCACATTGTTCTCTCAGCCCATCAGGCCATGTCCAATTTTGTCAGCCTAGCATTAAAAAGAGACTTTTTCTCCATACAAATTTTGAGTTTCTAAGATGAAAATTGTTAGGCAACTAGAAATGTATTATACAATTAACTCCATATGATTCAGATATGAGGGAAGGCTTTATAATCACATGAAAGTAGAAAGATCCTCCTCAATTATAATTACTGATTTAAAATTCTGGGTTTGTACTTAAAAATTTGGGGGAAGTTTGAGGATGATAATTAACCATACATTGCACCTCACCATTTTGAAATATAAAAATATATATATACATTGGAATTAGCCAAGGGTCAGCTATCTTACATTTAAAGCTAGATTGGAGAATCTTGCTTGGATCCAAAGAAAAATAAGCTTCTTAATTGTTTTCTTAATAGCACCATGCAAAGCAGAAAGGAATGTTCCCAAGAAGTGGTCCTCAGTAGTGATCTTGCACAACATATTTCTGATTTCATTAACAAAGACTTGTGGACTCATTCTTGGTTGGTGAAATTCTATCTCAAAGGGAATCAAAGAAAGTAAACAAAGACATAAACCTAGAATCTTCTTTAGTGGGCAGGAAGAAGAGAGAGCTTGGATATACTCATAAAGTGACCATTTTTGTCTAATTACACAGGGAGTTGTGTGATATGTAGATATGTAGTAAACATAAATTGAGAGCAAAAAAGGAATGGATTCCATACATGTTTTCTAAATTAGGTGATACTGATCTAAGATGTGAAGAATAAATAGGAGTTAATCAGGTGAGGTGGAAGGTCAAGTCATTTCATATTGAAATAATAATATATGCAATAGGTCAGATTTGAGATGTAGATTGCAAATTTGTGGATTAATTTGTTTAATTAATTAGTTTAAAATGGCTGGAATTTAATGTGCATAGGAAATGAGGTTAAAGAACTTAGAAGAAAACTTGACCTTATGGAACTTTCTATATAATGTTATTGAGTTTAGACTTTATGTGGAAGACAATAGAATAACATTAAAGATGAATTACATGTATGGATTTGCATTTTTATGGTGCTCATTCTGACTGTAGGGTGAATTGATTGAAACAGAAGTTTCATGTGATGTGTAGTGACTGGCTACTCATCAAATCAATCTTTCTGGAACACAACTAAACTTTTTTTCCCAGATTGTTGACAATTAGAAGTGACCACATATGGTTGAAATTCGGCCAGTAGAAAGTTAAGCTGCACCATTTCCAGGCCTGAGCCTAGAGGCTTTACAATAATGGCTTATAATTCTTTTTCCTTCTTCAGGCTGGGTGTTGAAAAAGAGAGAGTCCTTAGAAGGAAAGAGTCTGGGTCCCTGAGTCTCTGTTTGGAAGATAGACCCACCCTTATCAGGAACATACATTTTAGAATTTATGTGAGTGAAAAATAAACTTCCATCATATTTGAACCATATTAGGGTTTTAGGTTTGCTTGTTACAGCCGCTAGTACCCTTCTAACAAATACATATATGTTAAAATTTACTACCTGATATAACGAATAACTAGAAATAAACAAATCAAGCTAGAGTCTAACTCCATTATATGCTGACATCTTGAAAGAATTAAAGATTTTTCAGTTTTTATATAGGAATTATATAGTAGGTCTCTGGATATTTAAACAACTGCATGTGACTTTGCGTAAAATTATAACTGTGATAGAGAAATTATTTGCTTTTACTGCACTTTGATAAAATAGTTATCAGAGGTTTTATAAGATCTATTTAATGAGATTAAGGAATTCTGCTTATGTGAACACTCAGAGCTATTCTTTTACGTCTTGCTGAATTTCTTTTTGTTGTGCACAACTCTAGCATTACATTTTCTTAGATGTATTTTTAATATGTAATGAATTATTTGGGTTACTTCATTGTTAGTAGAAGGAATGACTGATTAACCGGACTAGGCTCCACCACTGAATAGGAATCAAAGGAGGATAAGCGGCAAAAACGTTTATCCAGGACCTCGCCATTATTATCTGATGCTAATACTGTTGATGAGAGTCTAATATTGCCATCTCCCCATTAGAAAAAAAAAAAAAACTTATTCAACAAAGTCCCAGTTGGGGATCCACCTGGCCAAGTCTAAGTAATGTTCCCGTGTATTAACACTCATAGAAAACCCTTGCTTTGCCTCCCTTTCTTCAATGTTCAAAGGTGGATATCCATGAAATGTAGCATTCCTAAGAACCAAGAAGGAAATTTGGTTATAGGCAATGAGAAAAGTTAAAAAGTGATCATTATAATCAGCCTATCAATATGTCACATTAAAGATGTATCTTCAGAGTAGTGTTTATACTAAGGTACACAGGCATTTAAGGATACCTCTAAATCTCTTTACATATATCACAATCTGTGAAGGTTACAGTTAGTCTTTAATATCCCAGAGTTCTCTTAGATGCACATACACTTTATTTTTTTAAAAGATTTTATTTATTTATTTGACACAGAGAGAGAGCACAGGCAGGGGGAGAGGCAGAGGGAGAAGCAGGCTCCCCACTGAGGAGGGAGCCTGATGCAGGGCTCAATCCCAGGACTCTGGGATCATGACCTGAGCTCAAGGCAGACGCTTAACCGACTAAGCCACCCAGGCACCCCGCACATACACGTTAATTTTTAATTAAAATTGTAGGTTCCAAGAACATGTTGGGTAGGTTAGGAGAAATGGAGGAAAAAAATACATTTTTTTATGGTGTGGTATATTTTAGAATTTACAAAGCCATACTAAACATGATGTCTTTATGAAACTAATAACATTTAGGTAATACTTCATTTTTGGAAGTAACATATCTAACCATACAGACAGGTTTGAATGTAACCACACCTTTTTCTCTGTAATTTGACTTTTTCTTTTATGATCTATTGCTCAATATTCCCTATATGCATGCCTATAAATTTAAATAAAGATATATGTAGCTGTAGCTTGGAGAAAATTTTTCTAAAACAGTAGTTATATAAGGTGATAGCACTCTGCATTTCAGATATATCTATGTATTTGAAATTGTTCCTGTAGTTTGAAATATGATATCTATGTTGTAATTTATTGTTTCCCTTACCTTTAAATCAAAGCATATTTAAAAAATTGAATGATGTGAGGAATTTCAAAGTAATTCTAAAAGCCATTGATGAGAATCTTCTTTCCTCTTTGTTATGATGTTTACCTAAGAATAAACTTGACAACTATGGATATCACTAGTTGTAATGACCCTGACTTTATTCAGAACATTTTTGTTATACCTCTACTTAAAATAATATGCTATTCTGTGTTTGAAAGATTGTTTCATTGGACACTCTGTTAGAAACATGATCCAGCCAGATTTGTTATTCTTTCTTTTTCATTTTACATAATGCTTAGATCCAGATAAGCTAAATTATGCTGTTGTAATGAACAAATTTCAAATCTCACTAGCTTAGAATGAAAAGGGCTCATTTCTTAGTTATGCTACCTGTCATTTTTGCCTACTGTTTCCTTAAAAGTACTCCTGTGATCCCCCCCCCCTTTTTTTTTTTTGCTAAAATATGCCTTTTGAGAGTTTTTCCTGTTGAGCCACTGGATTTTTCTACATACTAGAAAAGATATTGCTCCCAGTCCCAGGCTTTTGTACAGATTTTTAAACATTGTCAAATAAACAAATCTTGGTTTAATAAAGATGATCATTTTTGTAGCATCTTCTAGATTTTTTTTTTTTTTTTATCTCCAAGATTTTGTGCACCAAACTTGCCTGGGAAGGAAAAATTTTGTTGAATGCATCAGGATTTCCCTTTACTTACAATAGAGGCAAAAACTCTCATGAAAGCACCCACTAATGGGGCAGCATCAGTATAAATATCAACATATTTCCTCCAAAGCAGAACATTTATTTTCATATATAAAGAACACTTTAAATATATCTTGACTATTGCTTATTTCAGTCAGCTCTTTGTAACGGAAAATGCTTTAATTTTGCCATCATTTCCAAATTTCATTAATGCTACAGCATCATATTTTTTTGGTAAAATTTGTTTATAATCAACCTAGGAAAAGGAGGGATATTTTTCACTTTAATATGTAAAACCTCTTTAGCATATGTGACATATTATTTACACATGGTTTAATTTGCTTAAAAAAGGAAGACTTTCCATTTCTCATACTGCATTTTTTCTATCATTTCAAGCTTTATAACTTTACATGCTAGCAAGTTAAGTTTTAGTTTTTCATTATTTACCTATTCTCTTCCACCTCACAGCTTCGCTTCACAGTTTTCCATGGTGAAAGGTTGAATACTTTATAAAACACAAACTCTAATATCATATAAAATATAACAAAATTGAAAAATAAATATGTGAATAAAAATGACAAAAAATATAAAAACCTTACAATGTAACATCTAACCTATCCAATATCAGCAAAAAGACACTGCTATAGAGAAGGAGATGAGTTGTGATGCATAAATATTCCTTCTTTATAATAAAAGTTTCCTCTAGTTTTCTGTTATAGTAGTAGAGCTTGCTTGCTACAGTAATGTTACACAGTAGGGTGTTAAGAGGCTGTTGAAAGAATCAATATACGAGGGAGACGCTATCCATCAGCCTACTATTTTCCCCTTTCTGTGTTTCAGCACTTACCACTTATTCATGGCCTCCCCTCTTTCATTCACAAATTGAAAATAGACTCACATACTAAAACATAGTCTTATTATGCATTATCGTATGAGGATGAAAGGCCTCTAACAGAATTGTAAGCAGGCATGCTCAGTCACTAACATCATGTAGCACATGAAGTTCAAATATGATTTTTTTTTCACATCAGGATCACCTATAACACCTACAGACATCTCCTAGGATCCTAACATTCAACAGAACTTTTCTTGAATTCTCCTATTTTAGAACAAAAAAATTGTAAAATGAATTTGTTTACATTTCTGTTGTTTAAGTTTATGCATTTTTATGGGACTATAAGGGATATGTCTACCAAAGGAAAGCTTTTCATCATGGTTCAGATATATTTGATAATTACTGACAATAAACAACTATGTACTACCTATCATTTTAGTTAAACTAGAACCATCCATGTAGTTCATTGGCTACTTTTTTTTGAGAGTTTTTTTTTTTTTTTCTATTTTTTGAGGAATCTCTATACCCAATGTGGGGCTCAAACTCACAACCTGGAGATCAAGAGCCACACATTCCACTGACTGAGGTAGCCAGGTCCCCCTGACGGGCAAATCTTTTTTTTTTTAATATTTTATTTATTTATTTGACACAGAGAGAGAGAGAGTGAGAGAGAGAGAGAGAGCACAAGCAGGGTGAGCAGCAGGCAGAGGGAGAGGAAGAAGCAGGCTCTCCGCTGAGCAGGGAGCCCGATATGGGACTCGATCCTGGGACCCTGGGATCATGACCTGAGCCAAAGGCAGATGCTTAACCGACTGAGCCACCCAGGCGCCCCGGGCAACTCTTAATATTGTCTATATCATCATTGTTCTCTCAAGATAGGCACTGCAAATCAAGTTAAATAGATCTATTGCCTATTAATTCTTCAGTGTAAGTTCTGAAGAGTTCTTTGACACCTTTTTCATTATTTAAATCTTATCTTAAAAGATGGGGGAGATTTTAAGCACTAGGTTGAGCTAGTGGAAAAGTACTGGGGGATTTAGGGGAAAGGTTTGTCAATACAATTAGACCAATTGTGTTTGCTAATTGGTGCTTACTGAAGTTAGACTCCTATTGTCCCACATATACTGAAAGATAGGAGCCCTATATTTCTTTATCCCCCAGCTTTGAGGTATAATTGACAAATAAAAATGGTATATACTTAAGGTTATGATTACATTTCAAAGAGATAACTCGGGTCTTTGAGAAAGACATTCCTGGGTTCTAAAACTGTCAATATGCTGGGAAAAGATACAAGATACAAGAGGGACAGAGAAAGAAATTATAACTGAAGTTTTCAAAAGCCAGTGCTCTAAAATAGGAAGGCCAAGGGCCTAGAGTGAGGAAGAAAACTGTCTAAAGTTTAGTCAAACTGAAGCGAACATCAAGGCCATCTTGGTCATATATATCTTGAGATTTCAACAATATAAATTATTATTATCTCCCTGATTTGCTGCTTGTCAAAGGTTTACAAGTTGTAAGATGTTTTCTCTTCTCAACTTGAAGTGCCTATAATTTCTAGACTTTTTCTGTTATTACCTTTGTATTTCTTAAATTTGGACTTTTTTTCTTTATTGAGCTTAGGAGAACTCATGTAACTCATCCAATCTTCACAGGTTCAGTCAATCGCAATCCATATACACAATTAGACTTCTGCTTTCCAGTCTTTTCCCTTGGAGGTAAAAGTTCACTGACTGTATTAAATGCCTTCCATGTTATCAAAAATACCCTTTACTGCTATCAGCCTTCTAGTCAATGCTACATACTGTAAAGTGTTTCTGTTATTAGCAGTGTTACAATTCTAGTATTAATCAACCAAGGCCTTCTAGGTTATGTTGCGATAACAAACAATCCCCAGATCCTATTGGTTTAAAGTAGAGTCTGTTTTCTTGGTTGCACTATCTGTTCATTTTAAGTCTGTCGGAGACATTGGCACACATCTCCTTAACCTGGAGCAAATAGAGTTCTGGCATGTCTCACGCTAACATTGAGTATCCAAGCTGAAAATGACAGCTACCACTGTACTCATAAGCCATGGTCCAGAACAAATGTTATAACTGCTTCCAAATACAAGGGAGCTGATGAAAGCAATCCTGTACTATGAGTGGATGAGGAATAATAAAAACACCTGGCAAACTACATTTTTGATTACTAATATAACTTCACTTTTCTGACTCCTGTCACTTTCCTCCTCAAATGAGTAGAATATGATAAATGCATTTCTATCAAAATATAATTTTAATCCAATATTTTAAAAGCCAATTAAATAGTAAATTTACTATGTCAAAATCAGCATTACTTGAAATGGAAACTATAGCCTTTATATTCTGATCTTTAACAATCTAAAAAAATAAAAATAAAAGCCGTTACAATAGAAAGTAATCATTAAAGTACTTGTGTGTTAGTTTTTCATGTACAAAGTATAAACCTGTTTTAAATTACAGATGCTTGGTCTGGTACCATAATACACAGTGAGTTGTTTTGGATAAAATAATAGAGTCAATTGTAGTATAGTACAATGCATTAGCACGGCTGTTGACCTGGGAGTACGAATGAAACTTCTGAATTCCAATGTAGAGGTATTTTCAATTAAGAGTGAGCCTGTTAGGAAAATGGAGTTAACATTCTTTCTTCTGCTTCTATTCTTTTTTTTTTTTAAAGATTTTATTTATTTATTTGAGAGAGAGAATGAGACAGAGAGAGAGAGGATGAGAGGTGGGAGGATCAGAGGGAGAAGCAGACTCCCTGCTGAGCAGGGAGTCCGATGCGGGACTCAATCCCGGGACTCCAGGATCATGACCTGAGCCGAAGGCAGTCGCTTAACCAACTGAGCCACCCAGGCGCCCTTCTGCTTCTATTCTTAAAGACATAGCTGAAAAATGTGATTCTATATATCTGTCATCAAACTCAAAGCCAGAGGAAGATGGGCTTCTAATATCAGATGCATGTACTAAAACATGATCTCCATCTTGCTAGCTCAGGATAAATTTTATCAGAGATTTCACAGCTCTGACAAGTCATATCTGTTATAGTTGACTAACTGGAATTTCCATAAGTTTCATTTTTTGAGTGTGTATGAGATAATACAAGTACAAATTCATTTCCTTTTTAAGAAAAACATGAAAAGGATAATCTGAATAACTAAAGCATGTTAAAATAAAATATTTAGAATGTTTTTCCATCTCTTTAAGAAAACTTTCTATGTGCACTGTTAGGTGATAGGATTTTATTTTAAACATTGCCAGTATTCATTTCAGAGAACATCTTGTGATTAAAATGTAGGTTTAATATGAAAAATAAAAATAGGAAATTCTTCTGATTTACCAAATTATACCTTTGTATGCAACTCTGCCTAACATAGTGCTAAGACATGTTAACTTCCAATATTGACTCTTTTAGGGTTTAAATTCATAAAAACAAGCAAAACAGATACAATATTGCTTATGTTGTCCAACAAGACACAGTAGGTATGGATTTATTTTACTATATTAGTTAAAATTCCATCTCCATCTCTGGTGTGCATTACAGCCTAGGACAAAAAGTGGCTGTGTCAGTAACACAGAAAAACATTAAGTTTACACCTCATGTATGACTAGAACTACATCATCTTCATTCTAATTAAATCTGCTACACTTATCTAGCACTTTCCAGTATAAAATACAATTCTACATCATTTCATTTTGTCACCATTAAAATTCTGTAAGTTCTAGAAATAACTTTGCTGATATTAAAGAAACAGCAGGGCGCCTGGGTGGCTCAGTTGGTTAAGTAACTGCCTTCGGCTCAGGTCATGATCCTGGAGTCCCGGGATCGAGTCCCGCATCGGGCTCCCTGCTCAGCAGGGAGTCTGCTTCTCCCTCTGACCCTCCTCCCTCTCATGCTCTCTGTCTCTCATTCTCTCTCTCTCAAATAAATAAATAAAATCTTTAAAAAAAAAAAATAAAGAAACAGCAGCTCCAAGGTGTTAAAACACTTTTTGAAATTTGGAAGTCTTGCATCACGAAGTAAGTCCCATTTTTCTGACTCTAGATTCATAATTCCTTCCAATTATACCATAGCATAATGCCGTCTTTAGGGCATTCACTGATAAATACTTAGTTTGAGTCACCTGTAAACATTAATTCAGGGAATCCAAGTCAGGTATTTAGGATTCAGAAATGCAAATGTATTTGATTCTATTAACAATTTAAGTAAATATTTATCACTTGGTCATAATTAGGATACAAGAATGACTAATAACAAATACTTCTGGGCAAAGCTGGTGAAATAAATTAAAATCATAAAATCATTCTCCCAAAATACATCTACTTCTTGCTATTGAAATTCTCATTATCAAAATAGTTTCTATAACAACTTTTTTTTTTTCTTAAAAATTGAATATGTGAATAAAAACTATGCTATAATCAGCTTGCATGTGTGCCAGGAGGGAAACATGCTTTGGTTAAGTCCACAAATAGAACATGTAGAGGGCACTGCAGTTACTCCTCAGCTTTTTCTCAGGAGTCTTCTATTTGCTCTTCATGCCATTTAAATATATCATGCATTTATTACTATGATCTTCCCCATATTTTTCTTGAGGCTTAGACTTCCATAGATCCCAAAATGTACTTCTGCTAGGCACTGGGGAAATATCATCAACCTATACTCAATGACGACTATGTTTTTAGTAACACTAATATTTTTCATTTTTATTATAATACATGATTATTGTCGTGCAAATGGAAATCACAATTTACATTTGATAATGTACAAGATCATTTTACACAACAAACATAGTCACTAATGAGTTCCTTAAGTGTTAAATAATTGGGTTATAGCTGTTTTAAATGTTATATGTTATGCTGAAATAGAACAATTTTTATCTAAAATTTTCTCTCCTGTTAGGTTGCCCCTTTCTTCATCTTTTAGCTAGAGAGAACACACTTTGTTGAAGCTTTTTTTTGTCTGCACTATTTCTGGGTTGCCAGCTTCTTCCTCTCCAATTTTGAGATACATGAGACAAAAAAATAAGTCTGAAGGAAGTCACCATTGTATTAGTCGTTGGATCTTGAGATCATTAACCTGTCTTCCTCTTTTCACCTTTCAGAGTCTTCTTCTGATATATATATCACATATTATGATATATAAAATATATATATATAATATGTGTGTGTGTGTGTGTGTATATATATATATATATATATATATATATATATATATATATATTTGCCCAGGTATTTAGGTATACTTAGTAGGGAAAAAGGAAAAGCATGTCTTCTCCAAATTCCCAGAATTGGAAGTCCTATAGCATCATTTTATTTTGTTTTTGTTGTAGGGTCAAACAGAAAATAACTTAAAGCACTATTTCAATTAACAATGGAATAAATAGGGGTACTTCAGTGGGTCAGTCAGTTAAGCATCCAACTCGATTTCAGCTCAGGTCATGATCTCAGAGTTGTAAGATCAAACCCCACATCAGGCCCCACGCTGGGCATGGAACCTGCTCAAGATTCTCTCTCTCCCTCTGTCCCTCCCCCTCCCTCTCTAAAAAAATCAAAACAAAACACCCCCAAAACACAATGTAATAAATAAAGTATGATAGATTCATATTATAGAGAACTATACTAAAATGGAAGAGAGTGAAATAAGAAATATGTCACAACATCAATGACTCAGATAGACATAATATTAAGGAAAACAGACAGAAAAATAAATGAATATATAGTGGATGATTCTATGCGTATAAATGTCAGGAAATGTATTCCATTTAGGGAGTTGTAAGGATAGCATGAAGGAGGCTTTTGAAAATCTAAAAATATTCTGTCTCTTGAATTATTAGGTTGCTATCTATACAAACGTATTCACTTGGTAACAATTCATAATGTTCATCTAATATATATATATATATATATATATATATATATATAGAGAGAGAGAGAGAGAGAGAGAGAGAGAGAGAGTATATATATATATATATATATTCTACCCTACTATATGCATTATATATTTACATAGAGTTATAATAAAATATTTCCCTAAAATATAACACAAACATTATGCTTAATTTTGACTAATTGAATCTTTTCTCCTAGAAACTTGAAAGACAATGGAACCTGCCATTTCCACTTCTATTAGTCATTATAGCAGAGATCATAGCCAATGTAAATAGCAAGAGGGAAAAGTGAAAGATAAAATAAATGGAGAGGGGCACCTGGACAGCTCAGTCAGTTAAGCATCCAACTCTTGATCTCAGCTCAGGTTTTGATCTCAGGGTTCTAGGTTCAAACCCCATGTTGGGCTTCATGCTGGTCATGGAGCCTACTTAAATGAATGAATAAATAAATGAATAAATAAAATAGGAAGAAATTAGAGGGTAATTATTAGAAGATTATATAGCTGCTTGCAAAAAAAAAAAAAAAGGAGAAAACGAAAAGAATTTCACATTCTACAAATTAGTTCCAAAATATAGAAATCATTTATATACTGTTCATAAAATATTAGAAATATTATATAATTTATTTATTAAATATTTGTAAACAACTAAGTATTAGAAAAATTGATGAAGACATAGTAAGGAGAAATATGTATCATGTTCATGTACAGGATACCTCAAATATGATATATAGATTCAATAAAATACAAATAAACTCAAGCCAGGTGTTTGGGACATTAATAAGCTGATTCCTAAGTTTGTATTGGAAAATACAAGATAAAAACTTGCTAAGCTGACCTTGAAAAAAATGAACAACTTTGCGTATACATATACTACCTATTAAATACCATGTGCTCTGCCATTTCCTTAAGAACATGCCCAGACTAACCCACTGGTTCAAGGGATAGGAATGAGAGATATGTGGACCAGAGCCACCCTTAGCTAAACCCAGCTACATCTGATGACCTCCAGCCTGTACAGAAGTGAGAATATTCTAAATACAGCTCAACTACTTTGTAAACTGAACCAACTATAAGCTCATCTGCAAGCACATGATTAAATATTAATATGTGTATATTGCTGAGATTTTGTGATTGTTACATAACCATATTGTAGCCAGTTACACACACACACACACACACACAAACACACAATAAAGCACTTTATAAATAGAGTACCTTATCCCATAAACCCATTATATAGTCACATTATTTTATTTAAGTTTAGTGGACCGAAGTTTGAACTTGTTAAACAAACTAAAAGAACGTTCAAATTATTAATTATTCATTTCTAAACATAAAATTATAGTTTGTAAAACTAAAGTTGCAGAATGTTCAAATCACCCAGTTTTCTATATTTCAAGTCTGCTGATCACCTCCACCTTCCAACTGGTTCTTATTATTCCATAGAAATAATCTTAGCTCCCCACTCTTCAATCCCATGATCTTAGAACATCTATAGCAGTAGCTTTCTCAGTCTCTCGCACAAATGGAAAGACATTACTAGCAGCACTTTCATACGGTCTGGTGGCTAGATCGCATTGCCAAGTGTGAATATTACCTTACAATTAGATTCTCTCTTATATCCTCTATCTTTCATTCTTTAGGTTTTCTCAATGTTCTACATTGTATCATGAGCAGGAACCCTTGGATTTAAATCCAGAAGGTACAATTGAGTACTTTCTAAGATGAACTTCATTGTACAGTTGTGGAAACAGATCCAAAGTGACTTCCCCAAAGGCATTACGGTTGGACACAGAGCTAATGTTAATAATTGAGATATTTTTATTCACATTCTGTCAGTCTTTTAGGATTTCCCTAATATCTTTGTCTACTATACACCCATGAAATTTATTCTGGGTTCCTAGCCATAAGTTTGAAAACTGGTAGTGATATCTTTGATGCCTAGCAGTAGACAATAAGGGAAACTTAAAATCATTGCTAATTTGCTAATCTATAAATATATGCTCAAAATTTGACTACATACTCAAAAGTCTCAAGTATAAATATAACTATATTAGACCCAATAGAGCTTAACAAAATGTTAGACTGTAACAGTTTAATTCACTTTACATTATCCCTACTGGGTAGGTAAAATGGCTTTTTATTTGAGTTCCAAACATGTTGCTCTTTAATATATGACTTACTAATGTCACTAGTAATTTATAAAGAGAATTTGTTTTTTTCCCCCCTTGGGATAAATAACTGCCCTTACATATTAAATTCAGTGTATTAGTCCCACTGTAATATTTAATGGCAAGAGTAGTAAATTTTCTATCTTGATTTTTTAAAGTGGACTCAGCCACTCTACGTTTCAAAAGAGCATTCTTATTTTTTTCTTCTAGCAGAGAAAAGCAAAGGGAAAAAGGTATTGAATGCAAAGCTCGAATAAGTATAAGACCAGAAATTGCGGAGCTATTCTTTTGAAGATTCTCCCTTAAAAGGGAGACCAAAGAAGCACTAGTATCAAAGATGTTAAATTTTAATTGATGCTGTAGGGTATATGGGATTTTGTCACATAGATAAATTTTAAGGTACACAGAAAAAAATAATACTTAGATCTTACATTGCATTTTTAAATTAACACTGTTTTACAAAAATTAATAAATTCTGATTACATCCCTGTGAGGTGGGTGAGTGTTATTAAACACTGCAGGTCAGAATTGCAATAGCTCAAGAGACAATAGTTATTGCTATAGTAACATGGACACCACAGGCCCAATACCAAAATCCTTACCCGTGCAAAATGTTCAGTGGTTTTAATGAGCATTCACTGTGAATCCAGTGTGCCCCATGTGCTCACTTCTTTGGGAAATATTTGAACTCAGTATTGTTTTATTCTTGTTAACTGTGTATAGTATAGAACATGTGAGTCACCCAAAACAGCATGGGGTAATTTAGGCTGATATTGCGATTACATTTAGACTTCACCATCTGGGTCAAGCAAATGAATTACAAATAAGTCTGGTCCCTAATGAGGGGTGGCTTTGTCTAACAAAGAATAAAGACAGTGAAAGTCACTGGAATCTGTGCTTTTGTTGACTGCTATTCAATGAGTACCCCCTCTATATTGTTTCTATACAATATTAGAAAATATTATCATGTCAGAGTTGGATGAGTGCTTTAAATTTCATTTAGACCCTCCATTGGAGAATCATACTTAGACATTTTCTTTTTCTTTTTTTTTTAATTTTATTATGTTATGTTAATCACCATACATTACATCATTAGTTTTTGATGTAGTGTTCCATGATTCATTGTTTGGGTATAACACCCAGTGCTCCATTCAATACGTGCCCTCTTTAATACCCATCACCAGGCTAACCCATCCCCCCACCTCCCTCCCCTCTAGAACCCTGTTTGTTTCTCAGAGTCCATAGTCTCTCATGGTTTGTCTCCCCCTCCAATTTTCCCCCTTCATTTTTCCCTTCCTACATCTTCTACTTCATTTTAACATATAATTTATTATTTGTTTCAGAGCTACAGGTTTGTGATTCAACAGTCTTACACAATTCACAGCGCTCACCATAGCACATACCCTCCCCAGTGTCTATCACCCAGCCACTCCATGCCTCCCACCTCCACAATTCCAGCAACCCTCAGTTTGTTTCCTGAGATTAAGAATTCCTCATATCAGTGAGATCATATGATACATGTCTTTCTCTGATTGACTTATTTCACTCATCATAATATCTGCCAGTTTCATCCATGTCGTTGCAAATGGCAAGATTTCATTCCTTTTGATAGTGCATAATATTTCATTGTGTATATAAACCACATCTTCTTTATCCATTCATCTGTCAATGGACATCTTTGCTCTTTCCATAGCTTAGCTATATGGGCATTGCTGCTATAATCATCAGAGTACACATACCCACTCGGATCCCTACATTTGTATCTTTGGGGTAAATACCCAGTAGTGCAATTGCTGGGTCATATGGTAGCTCTATTTTCAACTTTTTGAGGAACATCCATACTGTTTTCCAGAGTGGCTGCAAAAGCTTGCATTCCTACCAACAGTGTAGGAGGGTTCCCCTTTTTCAAAATCCCCGCCAACATCTGTTGTTTCCTGACTTATTAATTTTAGCCATTCTGACTGGTGTGAGGTGATATCTCATTTAGGTTTTGATTTGGATTTCCTTGATGCCGAGTGATGTTCAACACTTTTTCATGTGTCTGTTGGCCATTTGGATGTCTTCTTTGGAAAAAAGTCTGTTCGTGTCTCTGACCATTTCTTGATTGGATTATTTGTTCCTCGGGTGTTGAGTTTGATAAGTTCTTTATAGATTTTGGATACTAGCCCTTTATCTGATCTGTCATTTGCAAATACCTTCTCCCATTCTGTTGGTTGTCGTTTGGTTTTGTTGACTGTCTCTTTTGCTGTGCAAAAGCTTTTTATCTTAATGAAATCCCAATAGTTCATTTTGCCCTTGCTTCCTTGCCATTGGCAATGTTTCTAGGAAGAAGTTGCTGCGGCTGAGGTCGAAGAGGTTGCTGCCTGTGTTCTCCTTGAGGATTTCGATGGACTCCTGTCTCAAATTTAGGTCTTTCAACCATTTGGAGTCTATTTTTGTGTGTGGTGTAAGGAAATGGTCCAGTTTCATTCTTCTGCATGTGGCTGTCCAATTTTCCCAACAGCATTTGTTGAAGAGACTGTCTTTTTTCCATTGAACATTCTTTCCTGCTTTATCGAAGATTAGTTGACCATAAAGTTGAGGGTCCATTTTTGGGCTCTCTATTCTGTTCCATTGATCTCTGTGTCTGTTTTTGTGCCAGTACCATACTGTCTTGATGATGACAGCTTTTTTTTTTTTTTTTTTAAGATTTTATTTATTTATTTATTTGAGAGAGAGAGAGAGAGAGAGAGAGAGAGAAACAGCATGAGAGGGGATAGGGTCAGAGGGAGAAGCAGGCTCCCTGCTGAGCCGGGAGCCCGATGTGGGACTTGATCCCAGGACTCCAGGATCATGACCTGAGCCGAACGCAGTTGCTTAACCAACTGAGCCACCCAGGCGCCCAATGACAGCTTTGTAATAGAGCTTGAAGTCCGGAATGGTGATGCTGCCAGCTTTGCTTTTCTTTTTCAACATTCCTCTGGCTATTCGGGGCCTTTTCTGGTTCCATACAAATTTTAGGATTATTTGTTCCATTTCTTTGAAAAAAGTGGATGGTATTTTGATGGGGATTGCATTGAATGTGTAGATTGCTCTAGGTAGCATTGACATCTTCACAATATTTGTTCTTCCAATCCATGAGCATGGAACGTTTTTCCATTTCTTTGTGTCTTCCTCTGTTTCTTTCATGAGTATTTTATAGTTTTCTGAGTACAGATTCTTTGCCTCTTTGGTTAGATTTATTCCTAGGTATCTGATGGTTTTGGGTGCAATTATAGATGGGATTGACTCCTTAATTTCTTTCTTCTGTCTTGTTGGTGTATAGGAATGGCACCGATTTCTGTGCATTGATTTTATATCCTGCCACTTTACTGAATTCCTTTATGAGTTCTAGCAGTTTGGGGGTAGAGTTTTGGGGGTTTTCCACATAAAGGATCATGTCATCTGCAAAGAGCAAGTGTTTGACTTTTTCTTTCCTGATTCAGATGCCTTTTATATCTTTTTGTTGTCTGATTGATGTGGCTAGGACTTGTAGTACTTTGTTGAATAACTGTGGTGATAGTGGACATCCCTGCCATGTTCCTGAGCTTAGAGGGAAAGCCCTCAGTTTTTCCTCATTGAGAATGATATTTGCTGTGGGTTTTTCATCGATGGCTTTTATAATATTGAGGTATGTACCCTCTATCTCTATACTCTGAAGAGTTTTGATCAAGAAAGGAAGCTGTACTTTGTCAAATGCTTTTTCTGCATCTATTGAGAGGATCATATGGGTTCTTTTTCTTTCTTTTATTAATGTATTGTATCACCATGATTGATTTGCAGATGTTGAACCAACCTTGCAGCCCAGGAATAAGTCCCACACGGCCATGGTGAATAATCCTTTTAATGTACTGTTGGATCCTATTGGCTCATATTTTGGTGAGAGTTTTTGCATCCATGTTCATCAGGGTTATTGGTCTGTAATACTTCTTTTTTCATGGAGTCTTTGTCTGGTTTTGGGATCAAGGTAATGCTGGCCTCATAAAACGAGTTTGGAAGTTTTCCTTCCATTTCTATTTTTTGGAACAGTTTCAGAAGAATAGGTATTAATTCTTCTTTAAATGTTTGGTAGAATTCCCCTGGGAAGCCATCTGGCCCTGGGCTCTTGTTTGTTGGGAGATTTTTGATGACTGCTTCAATTTCTTTACTGGTTTTATGTCTGTTCAGGTTTTCTATTTCTTCCTGGTTCAGTTTTGGTACTTGATACATCTCTAGGAATGCATCCATTTCTTCCAGATTATCTAATTTGCTGGCATACAGTTGCTCATAATATGTTCTTATAATTGTTTGTATTTCTTTGGTATTGGTTGTGATCTCTCCTCTTTCATTCATGATTCTATTTATTTGGGTCCTTTCTCTTTTCTTTTTGATAAGTCTAGCCAGGGGTTTATCAATCTTATTAATTGTTTCAAAGAACCAGCTTCTAGTTTCATTGATCTGTTCTACTGTTCTTTTGGTTTCCATTTTATTGATTTATCCTCTGGTCTTTATTATTTCTCTTCTGCTGGGTTTAGGCTTTATTTGCTGTTCTTTCTCCAGCTCCTCTAGGTGTAGGGTTAGGTTGTGTACTTGAGACCTTTCTCGTTTCTTGAGAAAGGCTTGTATTGCTATATACTTTCCTCTTAGGATCACATTTGCTGCATCCCAAAGATTTTGAACAGTTGTGTTTTCATTTTCATTTGTTTCCATGAAATTTTTTAATTCTTCTTTAGTTTCCTGGTTGATGCATTCATTCTTTAGTAGGATGCTCTTTAGCCTCCATGTATTTGAGCTCTTTCCGACGTTCCTCTTGTGGTTGAGTTCTATTTTCAAAGCATTGTGGTCTGAAAATATGCTGGGAATGATCCCAATCATTCTTATTTTTGGATAGACCCTTTAAGTAGGATATAGTGTCCTTCCTCATCTCTTATTATAGTCTTTGGTTTAAAATCTAATTTGTCTGATATAAGGATTGCCCCCACAGCTTTCTTTTGGTGTCCATTAGCATGGTAAATGGTTTACCACCCCCTCACTTTCAATCTGGAGGTGACTTTGGGTCTAAAATGAGTCTCTTGCAGATAGCATATCAATGGGCCTTGTTTTTTTTATCCAATCTGATAGCCTGTGTCTTTTGATTGGGGCATTTAGCCCATTTATATTCAGGGTAACTATTGAAAGATAGGAATTTAGTGCCATTGTATTGCCTGTAAGGTGACTGTTACTGTATATTGTCTGTGTTCCTTTCTGGTCTATGTTACTTTTAGGCTCTCTCTTTGCTTAGAGGACCCCTTTCAAGATTTCTTGTAGGGCTGGTTTTGTGTTTGCAAATTCCTTTAGTTTTCATTTGTCCTGGAAGTTTTGTATCTCTCCTTCTATTTTCAATGGCAGCCTAGCTGGATATAGTATTCTTGGGTGCATATTTTTCTCATGTAGTGCTCTGAATATATCCTGCCAGTCCTTTCTGGCCTGCCAGGTCTCTGTGGATAGGTCTGTTGCCAATCTAATGTTTCTACCATTGTAGGTTACATATCTCTTCTCCCGAGCTGCTTTCAGGATTTTCTCTTTGTCTCAGACTCATAAGTTTTACTATTAGATGTCGGGGTATTGACCTATTTTTATTGATTTTGAGAGGGGTTCTCTGTGCCTCCTGGATTTTGATGCCTGTTTACTTCCCCAAATTAGGGAAGTTCTCTGCTATAATTTGCTCCAGTATACCTTTGCTCCTCTCTCTCTTTCTTCTTCTTCTGGGATCCCAATTATTCTAATGTTGTTTCATCTTATGGTATCGCTTATCTCTCGAATTCTGCCCTCGTGATCCAGTAGTTGTTTATCTCTCTTTTTCTCAGCTTCTTTATTTTCCATCATTTGGTCTTCTATCTCACTGATTCTTTCTTCTGCCTCATTTATCCTAGCAGTTAGCGCCCCCATATTTGATTGCACCTCATTAATAGCCTTTTTGATTTCGACTTGGTTAGATTTTAGTTATTTTATTTCTCCAGAAAGGGTTTCTCTAATAACTTCCATGCTTTTTTCAAGCCCAGCTAGTATTGTTAAAGCAATGTTTCTGAACTCAAGATCCGACATCATACTAATGTCCGTATTGAGTAAGTCCCTGGCAGTCTGTACTACCTCTTGTTCTTTTTGTTGAGGTGATTTTTTCCATCTTGTCATTTTGTCCAGAGGAGAATAGATGAATGATAGAACAAAATACTAACAGGGTAACAACGTCCCCAGAAAATATACTCTAAACAAATCAGAAAAGACCTGACGCTGGGGAAAAGAAAGAGAAAGAAAGAAAAAAAGAAAAAGAGAAAAAAAAAGAAAAAGAAAAAGATAAAAACAAACAAAAACAGGACAAAACAAAAAAAAAACTAGAATATGATCAAATATGATCAGGCTGGTGCATAGATCAGTGCCACACACTAGATTTTGGGTGTATTTTGGTCTGTTAGAAGAAGGTGCCTCCCAAAATTTTAAAGAAAGAAAAACTTATGTATGTACAAAAATAAGGGTTGATATGATGAAGGGTTGGAAAATGACTGTAAAGATGAAATTTATAAAAAAAAATGTTATAAAAGGAATTGATAAGAAGTTGTTTGAAAAAAGAAAGAAGAGGATTTAAAAAACAAAAAAGAAAAAAAAGGGAGAGAATGTGATCAGGAGGCAGGAGAGTAGAACATAGCCATACACTAGAGATTTAGGGTATATTTTGATCTTTTAGGAGAAACTGTATCTCAAAATTTTAAAGAGAGAACAACTTATATATATATGCCAAAAATAAGGGTAACTACTATGAAAGGATAGAATATGACTCTAAAAATGAAAAATAAAAATGTTTTTAAAAAAGGGATTGATAAGACGTTGGTTGAAAAAGGGAAAAAGAAAAATTCAAAAAAAAAAAAAAAGACAGTTAAAAAAAATTAACTTTGAAAGACTAAAGAATCATGGCAAAAAAGGCATGGATTCTATGTGCATTATTCCCCTAGCACTGGAGTTCTGCCGTTCTCACTGATCAGTAAACTTGGTCTTGGCTGGCTGTTCTCGCTGATCTTCTTGGGGAGGGGACTGTTGCCGTGGTTCCCAAATGTCTTTGCCGGAGGCGGAATTGCCCGACACTTTCCAGTCCAGGTTAAGTAATCTGCTCGGGTTTGCTCTCGGGAGCTTTTGTTCCCTGCAAGCTTTCGGTACAGCTTTGGAGGACGAGAGTGAAAATGGCGGCCTCCCAATCTCCGTCCCAGAGGAGCCGAGAACTCAGGTCCTGCTCCTCAGTGAGCCCCCAGGGAAAAGCAGTCAATCACTCCCGTCTCCCTGGTCTCCGGCCGCACTCGGTGCTCACCTGGCCTGTGACCAAGCGTTTCTATCTCTGGCACACGACTCTATGTGGAGTCTCCAAACCCAGCAGATCCCTGCCATGCGCTCCCACACTGCTCCTCCCAGGGGGGGAAAGGGAGTCTCCCTCGATCTGCCACTTGTTGGGTCCCTGCTGGAGGAGCAATGGCCCGAATGTGACGCGAATCACGGTTTATGGCAACCCTGAGCTGAGAGCCCACGCCTCGGCTCTGTTTCTGCAGCCGGCTTCCCTGCTCCAATACCTGGGAGCTCTGCCACACTCAGGCACCCCCGGTCTTTCTGTGACCCCGAGGGTCCTGAGACCACACTATCCCAGAGAGGCTTCCACCCCCTGCTTAGCCACTGGAGCGACGTCTCTCAGGGGAGCAAACTTCTAAATGTTCCGATTTTGTGCTCTGCTTCTCTACCACTTGCCAGAAGCGGCCGACGGAGGCCCCCTCCCCCGCCATCTATCCTCCCGAATAGCACCTTGGATTCACTTCTTTGCACGTCCTACCTTCCAGAAAGTGGTCGCTTTTCTGTTCCGAGAGTTGTTGCTATTCTTTTCTTCGATCTCCTTTTGAGTTTGTAGGTGTTCAGAATGGTTTGATCCCTATCCAGCTGAATTCCTGAGCCCAGACGAAATCCAGGTCTCCTACTCCTCCGCCATCTTGCTCCGCCCTCTCTATTCTTTTTTTTTAAGATTTTATTTTATTTATTTATTTGACAGAGAGAGACACAGCGAGATAGGGAACACAAGCAGGGGAGTGGGAGAGGGAGAAGCAGGCTTCCTGCAGAGCAGTGAGCCTGATGCGGGGCTTGATCCCAGGACCCTCTGGTCCATGACCTGAGCCAAAGGCAGACGCTTAATGACTGAGCCACCCAGATGCCCCTCTCTCCTTCTATTCTGAATGATAGCCTTGCTGGATAGAGTAATGTCAGCTGCAGATTTTTCCTGTTCAGCATGTTGAATATATCATGCCACTCACTTCTTGCTTGCCATATTTCTGTGGATAGATCTGCAGCTAGACTTCTAGGTCTTCCCTTGTAAGTTAGGGACTTCTTTCATCTTGCCGCTTCAAGATTATTTTTTTCTTTATTGGTATATTTTGCAAATTTAATTACAATATGTCTTGGTGTTGACCTGCTTTTGCTGATTTTGGTGGGAGTTCTCTGTGCCTCCTGGATCAGGATATCTGTTTCCTTCCCCAGATTAGGGATGTTTTCTGCAATTATTCCTTTAAATAAATTTTCTGTCCCTTTTTTCTCTCTTTTTTTTCTTCTGGGACTGCTATAATATGAATGTTATTATGTTGGAATGGAGACACTGAGTTCCCTAAATCTGTTCTTGTGTTCCATAATCCTTTGTTCTCTTTTTTGTTGATCTGCACTGTTTTCCATTATTTTATCTTCTATGTATATCTTTTTATTTCTCTGCTTCTTCCATTGTTGTTTCATCACATCAAGTCTGTTTCAAATCTCATTATTGCAGTTTTTTTCCATTTCTGACTGATTGTTTTTTAAGTCTTTTATCTCTGTGGTAAGGGCCTCCCTGAAGTCTTCCATTCTTTTCTCAAGTCCAGTGAGTAACCTTATGATTGTTGCTTAAAATTCTCCACCAAGCATGTTACTTATATCCATTTTGCTTAGGTCTCTGGCTGTGACCTTATCTTGTTCTTTCATTTTGGATGAATTCCTCTGTCTTGGCATTTTGTTTAAGTATCTGTGTTCTTCTTTTGTTAGAAAAGCCTGTTATGTTTCCTGCTCCTGAGAGTAATGCCCTTATAAAGAAAAGGTCATATGGTTTCTAGGGTCTGGTGCTTCAGAGGTTGTCTCTGGTGCGTGCTGCCTGCACTCTGCTGTTGTGTTTTGGCTGCTCTATTCTTCAGGCCAGTGGTCTATAGAGACTCTCCTTGCCTTTAGTGGGCAGTGTTTGGTCCTTGGCTAGAATGTGGCAAGTTTTAACTAGCTGTACTCTGGTCTGCTTATTAAATGAGACCTGATACAATTTCCACTGTAGAACTCTCTGGCTGGGGACATGGTGTGGGCAAGGGTTTCTGTTGGTCTTCTGGGGAAAGAGCCTGTTGTGTCGAGACTGACTCAAATATGACCAAGAAGGTGAGTACAACCAGAGTGCAGGAGGACTTGGTGTAAGCAAGTTAGCATTCAGCTGACACTGTGCTGTTTATTGCAGGTGGCTCTATGTTTATGTGGAGGAGCAGGGGAGGAAAATCATGCCAGCCAACAACTTTGTCCCCCGAGAAGGGTCTCTGGGCCTGCTTCTCTCAGGAAAATACTTTGAGAAGAATGAATTATATCCCCTCTCTGGTCCCAGGCATTTTTCAGATTGCTATTTCTACACTGTCTGCCTCCTGGTTGTTTGCCTGCCTTCTTTCCAGGAGTAGGGCAGCACCCTCATGACTCTATCACAGCCAAACCTGCTGACCTTTAAAACTTTAGTTTCCAAGCCCTGTTGGTTGCAAGAACTCATGAAAACCCACCTGTCTTATAGTTCCAGTGAATGGCTTTAGGCAAGTATTTTCCTTGTGCGTTCTCCTGTGTTCTCCTCTCTCTCTTGCTTTTCTCCACCATCAGGGCTCCCTCCTCTCTGAAGCATCAGAGAACCATTTCTCCTCCAAACCACATCTCCACACTTCCTATCTTCTCTGATATGACCTTTTCTCTCCCTCTAGTTGTGGAGTTTATTCTGTCAGTCTTCAGTTTAATGTTGGAGGTACTCAGAATGATTTGATAGTTATCTAGTTGTGTTCCAGGGATAAGACTAGACTAGGGTCCTCCTACTTTGCCACTATCTTAGCTTACCTTCTTTTGTACCAGATTTTTCAAACATATTGATATGGAGGTAAGTTATATAATCAACAAGATGGATTTTAAAAAGAAATGTAGCAAAAGCATGGCAGAGACAACATGACTGACAATGATAGAAATAATCCAAATATATCAATATAAAATAAACCTAAGTAGACTAATTTGATTAATTTGGATAAAAAAATCATCTAAATACTACTTATAAGACACACAGTAGAATGGTTAATTTTATATGTCAACATGGCTAAGCCAAAGAGCATGTAGATGTTAGGTCAAACATTATTCTAGTTGTCTCCAGTTGTGAGGGTGTTTTTGGATGAGATGAACATTTAAATTGGTAGACTAAGTAAACCAGATTTCCTTCCTTAACATAGATGACCTTCATCCATTGAGTTGAAGGCTGGAAAAGAACAAAATCATTTCCCTTCCATAAGTAAAGGAAAACTCCTCCTGCCTGTGATAAGATACCACACGATCAGAATGGTTAAAATATAAAAGACAAATAATAACAAGTGTAGGAGAGGATGTGAAGAAAAAGGAATTCTCAAACACTGTTGATGGGAATGTAAATAGGTACAGACACTGTGGAAAACATTATGGAGGTTCTTCAAAAATTAAAAATAGAAATATCATATGACTAATAACTTTTCTACTAGGTATTTACCCAAAGAAAATGAAAACACTAATTTGAAAGGAAATATGCACTCTCTCTTTGTTGCAGTATTATTTACAATAGCCAAAATATGGAAACAAACTAAGAGCTCATCAACAAATGAATGGATAAGGATGATGTGATATATATTTTTACATCTGCATATATGTATATGTATGTAGCCATTAAAAGGATGAGAGCAGGCTATTTGTGAGAATATGAATTCACCTAGACTGTATTATGCTAAATGAAATAAGTCAGCTTGAGAAAGACAAATATCATATGATCTCACTCATATATGGAATCTTAAAAAAAAGAATAACCAAACAGAAAAAACAGAAACAGACCCATAAACACAGGGAACAAACTGATGGTTGCCAGAGGAGAGTGTGGTTGGAGAGATGAGCAAAATGGATGAAGGGGAGTGGGAGATAAAAGCTTCTGGTTAGATGGTAGCTATACTTAATGTTGAGTACAATATAATGTTTAAAGTTGTCAAATCACTATGTTGTAAACCTGAAACTGATCTAACATTTTGTATCAACTGCACTCAAAAAAAAATAATAAAAAATTTGTTGGATATAGGTAAAACAGTATACCAAGCAAATATATATCCTGAAGTGCTTATATTATTAAAAAAAATAAAAATAAATATTTATGAGCTAATAATACAACGTAAGAAAACAGGAAAAGATCCACAAAACAAAACCAAAGAAAGTAGAAAGATAAATAATTAAAAGTAGATTTTAATACAAATTAAAAGATATGATAGAGATCAGCAAAGCCAAAAGATGATTCTATGAAAAAGGTAGTAACTTAAACAAGTAGCTTACAAAATATATCAAGGAAAGGAAAAAGAAAATCAATAATGGTAGGAATAGAAAAAAGTGCATAACTAAAAAATAGGAATTTTTTAAAGTAAGAGAATATTTTAAACATAACCTTTTATTTATACCAATGAATTTGTATGTGTACATGAAATTATCATTCCCCAAAAAATATATCTTACAAATATAAACAAAAAGAAAAAAATAGCCTTCAGTTAAAAAACAAAAGCAAAACCAAAAAACAATCTGCAAACTCTGCTTAGTACTTTAGTTTTTAATGTTGTTTGGAGGACTCAGAATAAAATTATTACATATATGTATATAATGAATAATGAAAATATACATTGTGAGTAAATTATGAAAAAAGAAATGTATTTTGTGCACTTTCATTATTTTTAAAAAATTTCAGTGTCATAAAGTAAAGGCTGTCACATAGAAGGAAGCTAGAGAGATGACAAATAAATTTAATGCATTACTTTGGATTGGACAAGAAACCAATAAAATATTATAAAATATATCATTAGGACCTTGGGGGAATTTGAATATAGGCTGTATATTAAGTAATTATATTTTATCCAACACTAAATTTCTTGATTTTAATAATTGTACTGTAGTTATGTGGGAGAATATCCTTGTTTTTAGATATGTAGAAGCAGAGATGCTAAAAATACTTATAATTGGTTAATCACATCATTGAGAAAATACTTCTCAGTTGGAGAGTATAATTTATAGATGTTTGTAGTCTTAATACAAGAACTTTTGGGTGAGTATTATATTTGAGAAAAGTAACTGAATTAAAAAACTTACATTAATGCTTGGTTATGTCATTTGGTCAAGCCCTTTATCAAAGAGACTCCCTATATAGTTTGTTTCATGGAAGGGGATTTGTACACTTGCACCATGCAACTTGAACATTATTTTCTTTGGCTTCTGAAAAAGGAATTACTATTCTTGAGTGATTCAGCAGTTTATTGGCCATGATAGGGTAAATGAATTATTTTTATGAATACTATTCACAAAATATTGTTAAAACATTTGGGAACAAACACAAAATAAGTTTCAAAGAAAGAACAATTTAAGTGAGAACCAAACATAAAAAGGAATTTTTTAAAAGATTTTATTCATTTATTTGAGAGGGAGAGAGAGCAAGAGAGAGAGAAAGTATCAGCAGGGGAAGGAGCAGAGGGAGAGGTTGAGGGAGAAGCAGAATCCCCCCTGAGCAGGGAGCCTGATGTGGGCTTGGTCCCAGGACCCTGAGATCATGACCTGAGCCAAAGGCAGACAGTTAACTGACTGAGCCATCTAGGCGTCCCAAAAGGAATTTTTTTTAGAAAGGAGTATTTCAAAATTGGAAACATAGAGAATTTCAAAGCTCTGTTTTCAATATGCTGTAGGATATACACACACATACACAATCACACACACAGCTCATCACCTATGTTTGCATGATTTTTTACTATAGAGAAGAATAGGGACTCTAGAAGGAGTATATTCTAAATTTTCTAACCATTTGGAAAAGAGAAAACAAAAAGAATTCTCACTTCATCACAAAATTAGAAAAATAAAATAAAGTATATGTAAAGCAGTGAATAGGGAGACAGAGAAAACTGTTGCAGAGATCCATGAGAAAATCAAACAAGTCCTTGTGGCAGATACTCCTCAGACTGCAGAGTGCCTGAGGGTCCTGCAGATTCTTCCTGTTGTCTTAATGTATAAGGAAGAAGAATAAACCAAGGGTGTTTGAAGTTACACAAAAAGAGAACAACAAGAGATCAAGACCATTTGAAACTATGATATAGAATAATAAAGTGCTTAATTTTCCTCCGATGGATATGACTCAATTAGTTTAA
Source organism: Halichoerus grypus (assembly GCF_964656455.1). Taxonomy (NCBI): domain Eukaryota; kingdom Metazoa; phylum Chordata; class Mammalia; order Carnivora; family Phocidae; genus Halichoerus; species Halichoerus grypus. The sequence goes on along the minus strand of NC_135725.1, from coordinate 38,806,166 downwards.
TATGTAAAGTTTTAGAAGATACAATTTTTTTCACAAAAAATCGACTTAGATTTTTGGATGATATGTTTTCTTTATTATTTCAAGTTATCTAATTCCTTTTTTTAACTTACAAATTTCTATAATAAATATGTATTGTTGTAGAATATAATATTTAAATGTCATATAGCATACTGTAAGAAGAGACTAAGTAGTGGTGAACTAGAAAACTTAGGGATCATTGGCTAAAAAATTGAGCTTTATAACCTCCTATATGAAAGTCATAGTGAATCTGTTTACTCTTCTTCCATATCAGTCTTGAGCTTTTGTGACTATATCATTTAAATAGTGATTAACATAAACATATGTTATATATTCATCAAATAATGCACATTCAAGGGAATAGAGCTGTAATACTATACTGAAATAATTCTTGTGTTGCAATGTCTTGCTGTTTTACTTTTGTGTTATTTTCAAATTCATCCAGTGTACATTAAGAACATATTATGTTTCACTTGTTATAATTGGATATTGTTTATTTTATATTTAATATTTATGGTGTCTGTCCATTATATCAGTTATATAAATACTTAAAATATCTCTACGCCTACAATAGTTTTCTGTTGCTGCCATAACAAGTTACTGCAAACTTAGAGACTTAAAATGATACCCATTTTGTAGCTCATAATTCCCGTGGGTCAAGAATCTTAGCACAGTGGGACTCAGTTGGTTCTTCTCTAATTCTCACAAAATTAAAATCATGGTATTGGCTAGGCCACCTTCCTTTCTTCAATGTCTGGAGAAGAATTTCCTTTCAAACTAGCTCATTCAGTTTGTTGGCAGAACTCAGAACTTTTCAACTTGGAGTTGAAAGACTGAGATCCCCATGTCCTTTCTGGCTGTCAGCCATGGGCTAACTTCAGCTCCTAGAATATACCTCCCACTCCTTGAATGTGACCCTCTCCATCACAGAACCAGCCATGACACTTGGAACCCATCTCACATATGCAATTTCCTTGACTTGTCTGTCTGCCACGTCTTGCCATACTCTTCTGCTATATTTTGCTGATTTCTTCCTTTTCCAGCTGCTTTTAGGGGCTCACATGATTAGATTGAGCCCACTTGTAGCGTCCAGGCCACTCTCTCTGTTGTAAGGTGCTTAAACCTAGTTACATCTGTAAAGTCCCTTTACCAGGTAAAGTATTATTTTCACAACTTCTTCAAATCAAGCCATGGACATCTTTGGCAGTAGTGAGCTACCTACTGTCAAGAATACCCAAATCCACAAATGTCAAGCTACTTATTTAAACCAAGATTTCTTTTTTTAAAAGACTTTATTTATTTATTTGACAGAGAGAGAGAAAGAGCACAAGTAGGCAGAGTGGCCAGCAGAGGGAGAGGGCGAAGCAGGCTCTTCGCTGAGCAGGAAGCCCGATGCGGGGCTTGATCCCAGGACCCTGGGATCATGACCTGAGCCGAAGGCAGACACTTAACTGACTGAGCCACCCAGGTGCCCCATAAACCAAGATTTCTGAAAGACTTTGAGACACCTATGTTTCTTTCTCTTTTTTATTAAGTTTGTCATGAAATAGTAGATATTATACTACAATATATGTTTTTAGATTCAACATATCATTGGCAAATCCAAGCATCATAAAAATGTACTAACTATTTGGCCATTTATTATGTGTATCTCATGAGTTGATACTGAGTATTATTTCCCAGGGAAGAAATGGGTAGACATATTGTTCCTGCTGCTGCTTCTATTCCACTATTTTCTGTTCAATCAAATACCAAATTCATGAACATTCTGAATCCATACAATACCTTGTACCAGGTTCTACAGATTTTGAATGTAGCTCTATTTCTTTAGGGCATTAATTTAAGGTAAGTCATTTAGCAATTTGCTCATGTTCAAATTCTTAGCATTTGTTTGCTTCATAGGTAATTATGGAAAAGCTACTTTCTGTAACACTGTTTTTAAATTGTTGCAGTTCATATGGCATAGAGCTAATCAAAATTGTACAATACTTTATTAAAAATCATATATATTTTAATGTCAATGATAATCTCAGCATGAAGATGAATAATCAGATAATAAATATTCTGATGATATGTAATAAACAGAAAAAATGGGAATTTTGCTTTGCTTTATCTATTGTTATGTAGTTACTGCCCTTGCTGCTTTTAATGAGTGTGAGAAGAAATAGAAGATTCAGTAGCATCAAACTCTTTATGGAAGAAAATTGGGGCAATCCAAGAGAAATAGCCCATATATTATGACTGATGAAAATATGAAGTTTAGGGGCACCTGGGTGGCTCAGTTGTTAATTGTCTGCCTTCAGCTCAGGTCATGGTTCCAGGGTCCTGGGATTGAACCCCACATCGGGCTCCCTGCTCTGTGGGAAGCCTGCTTCTCCCTCTCCCACTCCCCCTGATTGTGTTCCCTCTCTCGCTGTGTCTCTCTCTGTCAAATAAATAAATAAAATCTTTAAAAAAATATTAAGTTTAGATGAAAGGAAAGTTAGAAAGCACAGATAAACTGATAAGCAAAAAGAGCCACTAACAAGGATCATTTCTGAGAGAATGTATTTACCACAGATTAAAAATATTTGCTTCACTCATCTAAATTCTCAGAATTCTGAGTAAATTGTTGAGCTCCAAGGAAAATCCTAAAGGTGCTTAAGCTCTAGCATTTATCACCATGAAATTCCTTAAGAGGATTTCCAGTGTGCAATTTTGCAATACTCTTCTCCTAATCAATTTCACCCACTGACCTCAGTGGAGTTTGCCACACTACAGTCTTTTTGGTCACTGGCTAACAAAAAAAAAATAAAATAAAAAAATAATGCTTATCTAAAAGGACACAAAATAATGATTCCCCAGACACTTGGACTTTTTTACTGTAATCCCACCCTTTATATTTTAGAATTTTAGAAAGCCAAAAGCACAACATTTAAATTTAGGTGATATATATCAGGACTATTAAATGATGAGTATTAATTACTTCTATATACATCCATTTTTATACTATGAGAAGTATATATAATTTCCCAACTAAGTATATTCTTTCTGTTATCTCATTGGAGCCTTTATGCAGAGCAGGGAATGAATAAAGGGATATAGAGATTAAGTGCTTCCCTGAATCAGACTAATTTCTTTCATTATATAATTCAGTTTCTGCTAACACAATCAATTTATTGTGTTATGATCAAGGATTAAGTGATGATATATTATGTATCTACCTAAAGAAAATACCCTAAAATAATGGCAGCAATCAATATAAATGTTCATTTTTCATATATAGTTTGCATAGTTTTGCTATTGCAATTGAGTGTTTTACAAAAAGATGCCTCATAGAGATTAAATTTTGTTATTTTTTAAAGTGTTTCTTAGAAGATCAAATTCCTTCATTTTCAGTGCCAGTATCACTAAGAAAGTTTTCCCTTAGTAAAATAAGAATGGGAATAGGGAGTCTTAAAATTGTTTTGAATATTCAATTTGTCATGGCAAGATCACTTTGGAATGACAGAGGACATCATCCCTTAGGAAAGCAAGAAGTATTAGAATTAATCCCGGTTGTTCTGAGTGAAGATTAAATAATCAGATCTTTTGTGTTTTGAGGGGACAAGGCCAACCAAACTAAACTGACCCCACCCACTGGGCCCAAGAAGCAAACAAACAAACAACAGCAACAGTAAATAAATCTCATGCTAGAATGTAATTTAATAGGAAGGAGGGAAGAGTGTTCTGAATGGTTAATTGTTTTAAAAAGCCTTATTCAGGGACACATGGGTGGCTGTCGGTTAAGCATCCAACTTCAGCTCAGGTCATGATCTCAGGGTCCTGGCATTGAGCCCTGCATAGAGCTCCACACTCAGCTGGGACTCTGCTTCTTCTTCTCCCTCGCCCTCTCCCTTCCCCCTGCTTGTGCTCTCTCTCTCTCAAATAAATAAATAAATAAATAAATAAATAAGTCTTAAAATTTAAAAAAAATAAATAAATAAAAGGCCTTATTCAATAGCCTGGGCTTAGATTTCACCTTAAAATGTAGTTTGTAGATTAAAAAAAAAAAAATGATTTATTGGGCACCTGAGTAGCTCAGTCAGTTAAGTGTCTACCTTTGGCTCCAGTCATGATCTCGGGGTGCTGAGATAGATCCCCATGTGGGGCTCCCTGTTCTGCTGGGAGTCTGCTTCTTCCTCTCCCTCTGCCCTTCCCCCCCCCACTCATGCTCTCTCTCTCAAATAAATAAAATCTTAAAAAAAAAAAACATAATGTTGTATATTGATCAGTTGACAAAAATTTTGTGTCCAGAGTTCATAGGAACCTAGTCCTTCATTTCTCCTAGGATCAATATTTTAGTATTTGCTAATTCAGTGTTCAAGGCAACTTTATAGAATATAATTACAGCAAACAATGAGGTTTGACTGTGTATATGTTTTTTGTACTATATTTTAGGTATAATTTCCATAGAGAAAAATGACTTGATCTTAAAAAAGTATAATTCAATAAGTTTTGACAGCTGTATGCTATTTGTCCACTCTACAAAAACTACATATGTATATGAGTATATATATTCACCATAGAAGATGCTCTTGTGTTTCTTTTTGGTCAATTTTTTGCAGGATAATTCTGTCACTGAAGATTACTTCTGCCTCTTTTCAGAATTTGGAAATGAACATATACATTTTGTATTCTTTATCTGTTTTGTTTCACAAAGCATGCTGTTTTGTGATTCATCTGTGTCATTGCATGTATAAATAGTTCAGTCCTTTTTTATTAATAGTAGGCCATTACATTAATGTGCTGCAAAGTCTTTATTCCTTGTCCCATATTAATGACTATTTGGTTTGTACCCAATTACTTACTATTTTTATTTGAAATTCTTATGGACTAATTATTTTGAACAATTTTCATGAATATATTACTCGATTCATATTTTCTTTGTCAAGTGTCAGTTCAGGTATTTTTGCACATATTTTATTTTTTGCTATTGATCCATAGTCCTGTATATACTAAATATGTCTTCCAAGAGATACATGTATTGTGAATATTTTGACTCAAATTATTGCACACATCATCTTCTTACTGAAGTCTTTTGATAAAAAGAAATTTCCAATTTTTATTAAGTTTAGTTTGGCAATTTGTGTTGATTACCGAGGTTTTTGATCTTGAAATAAGATAGAATATATTTTTCAATTCTTCTTTTTCAAGGTTGTTTTTAGCTATTTTGAATTCTACACATTATCATAAAAGTTCTGGGATCAGATTTCGTTTTCTCCCAAAAGTTCTCTAATGGTTTTGATTGTTAATGCATTAATTTATAGATCAGTTGGGGGGGATGAACAATTTTACAATATTAAAACTTCTCACTCATAAATGCAATATGTCTCACAATTTTAATGTCATATTTTTGTCAGCAAGATTTTGTACTTTTCAATGTGCTTTCATATGTATCTTCTCTGATATCATTTTTAAAAATCTCATTTCTAATAACATTGCAAACATTTATATTCCTTTTTCCATTTTTTCATTGCAAGAATAATGAAACGGTATTGGTTCTTGTATACTGACCTTATATTGAGCAGCACTTGCTAAATTCATATAACAGTTCTTGTTGATTTGTTGAAGATTCCAATGGTTTTCAATGAATCTGTAATAGTCTAACTCAATTTTTCTGTTTGCTGTAGCCTTCAAATCTGCCACCACCAGCCTTTTCCCTCTTTTCCCATATCAGAGCACTGAATAGAAAATTTCAGAGTTCCTCTGTCAGTATTCCTGGGAGTTGAAGCCATGCAAACTCCTGCCAGTGCATGGAAATCCTCTTCCTGACCCCACTAATTAACCACAATAAAAACAAAACCAGTCTCTTCTCTCAGCTTTCTCAAGATATTTATGGACCTGCTTGGGAATCTTCTCTGTTCTTCACAGGAAGGCTTATTATGTGACCAATAAATGTTTTATTTTATTTTAATTTTTAAAGATTTTTATTTATTTATTTGACAGAGAGAGAGAGAGCACAAGCAGGGGGAGCAGCAGGCAGAGGGAGAGGGAGAAGCAGGCTCTCAGCTGAGCAAGGAGCCTGATGAGGGGCTCGATCCCAGGACTCTGGGATCAGGACCTGAGCCGAAGGCAGACACTTAACCGGCTGAGCCACCCAGGCGCCCGCCAATTAATATTTTAATTCATATATTAATCTTACTGCATGTGTGGGCTTAACATCCAAACAATTCGGGGTGGGGTGTTGATCCTGCCTTCTGTGAGGCAACGACAGGATAGTGTGTGACATATAATCGAATAATGACAGTTTCGCTTCTCTCTTCTCAAATGTCATGCTTATTATTTCATTTCTTTGTTCTAATGCACTAGCTAGGACTTCAGTACAATATTGGATAGAAAGGATTGTAGTGGTCTTCCTTATCTTGTTTGCAATCTTAAGAGAAATTGGTCAATATTTCCCTATTAAATATGTTACCTGAATGTTTTAATAGATGTAATTTATAAAATGGACAAAATGTCATTCTATTCCAAATTTTCTGAGGTATTTTATCTTAAATTGATGTTAAATTTGTTAAATTTATTTGAGGCACCTAATATTTAGATTTCTGATTCCACTTTATAAATGACTTTTTTCCTTTTGTTCTTTGCTATTTTTAGTAATTTCTCTACAGATTACACTATGTAACTGTTTTTATCACAGTTGACAATTAATAGTAAGAACCTTATAATAGTAAATATATATAACTTCCATGAACTTTGTCCCATTATTGTTATATATTTAACTTATGCTACAATGCTGCAATACATTGCCATTATTTTGCTTTAAACAATCAGTAATCATACATACCTACACACATGCATGCATACATGTTTTTAGCATGATATGCACATCAATATTATACACACATATAACATGTAAGTATATATGTATACACATCAGTGTATATGTATGCATATTGTTATTATTATAATATTGTGTACATGAATATATTGTCATGCAAATGTATCACATGAACATAAATATAGTTCACATAATTTTATATATTTATGTTTTGTCATGTTGTTTATTCCTTTACGAAGATTTGAATTTTTACCTGGTGCCATTTACCTTCACCTGCACAAATTCTTTAAATACTTATTGCCATGTAGTCTTGCTACATATGAATGTTCTCAGCTTCTCAGGTTTAACTGCCTAAAATTGTCTTACTTTGCTTTCAATTTTGGAAATTTTTTGTTGGGTTTAGAATTGTGTGCTGAATTTTTAATGCATTTTAATGATGTTGTTCCACTTTTTTATATTTATTCTAGTTGAGTTTACTGTACTTCTTGGATCTCCTGGTTAAGAGTTTATTCTAACTTTGAAAAAATCTTGATAATTATCTCTTCAAATATTTCTTCTGTCCCATTCTCTTTCATCTCATCTGATAGTCAGGTAAGCCAATATTAGATTAATTGATAATTTCCCTCAGATATTGAGAATTCGATTTTATTTCTTCCATTCTTACTTGTTTGTGTATGTGCTTCAGTTTAAGTAATTTCTGTTGAATTGCATTGAAATTTGTTGATGCTCTTCTCTTGTCAATTCTGCTATGAAATCCTTCAAGTGAATTGTTCATTTATAACATTTTCATTAAATTATTTTTTAATAGTTTCAATCTCTCTGCTATGATTTACTGTCTCTTCATGTATGCTCTCCAGTGTTTTGTTATACATTTTAGTAAACTATTTTTATAGTTACTTTAAAAACCCTATTGAGTAATTCTGACAACTGGGTCATCTTTGCATCTCTATTCATTTTTTTCCTTTCTTGAATATTGGTTATTCATAAACAGGCATCTACAACTATCTCATATATTTTTAGAATTATACATTGGACATTGTGTTGAAAAGGACAGTAAAGGGGAGCCTGGGTGGCTCAGTCAGTTAAGCGTCTGTCTTCGGCTCAGGTCATGAACCCAGGGTCCTGGGGTGGAGCCCCACACCAGGCTCCTTGCTCAGAGGGGAGACTGCTTCTCCCTCTGCCTGCCACTACCCCTGCTTTTGCACTCTCTCTCGCTCTCTCTCTGTGTCAAATAAATAAAATCTTTAAAAAAAGAGAGAGAAAAAAGAAAAGGACAGTAAAAATTAACCTCTACTAATTTTTAAATTAAAATTTCAGGGGTGCCTGGGTGGCTCAGTCGTTAAACGTCTGCCTTTGGCTCAGGTCATGATCCCAGGCTCCTGGGATCGAGTCCCGCATGGGGCTCCCTGCTCAGCGGGAAGCCTGCTTCTCCCTCTCCCACTCCCCCTGCTTGTGTTCCCTCTCTCGCTGTGTCTCTCTCTGTCAAATAAATAAAATCTTTTTAAAAATAATTAATTAATTAGTTAATTAAAATTTCAAAATAGCTATCCTCAGAAATTGTTGCTTATACTGTCAGTCCACTGGCATGAGGATCTGAGTCAATCTAATCTGCAATTGAGGAAGTTGTGCTTAGTTTCAGCTAAATTCATCAGCAGCTTTAAATGTTTGGGGGGACAGAAGTATGTCTCCAACATATCTTGGGATCTGAGAAAGAGCAAGATGCCAGAGATGTTCTATTGTTTTATAGCACAGACACCAGCTTTCTGAATAATGGAAGATTTCTCTTTTCTTTTCTTTCTTGTCTCCCCCCAACCTACCTCTCTTCCTCCTTCTCTCTCTCTCTCTCTCCTCTCCTTTAGAGTCAAGCTATCCACATTTTGAGTTGTTGAAATTTTCTCTTTAATCCTGAATTCCTGCACTTTAGGAGATTTATTTCATACTTTGGAAGACAGTTGCAACATAGAAAGTGAAGACTCGGTTTTCCTCAAATGTACATATCTCAGTGTATTAGTTTGTTAGGGTTGCCATAACAAAGTACCACAAACTGGGTGACTTAAACAACAGAAAATTATTGTCTCACAGTTCTGAAGGCCAGAAATCTGAGATCAAGGTGTTAGCAGATGTGGTTCCTTCTGAAGACTGTGAAGGAGAGTATGTTCCATCTCTCTCCCAGCTTCCTGTAGATTGATGGAAATCTTTGTCATTCCTTCACTTATAGACACATCACCCCAATCTTTTCCTCATATTCACAAGGCATTCTGTGTGTGTGTGTGTGTGTGTGTGTGTGTGTGAGTTTGTATGTATGCATGCCTGTGTCCAATCCCCCCTCTTTTTTTTGCAAGGATGCTGATCATATTGGATTGGGGGCTCATTCTACTCCAGTATGACCCCATCATGTTCACTAACTACATCTGAAATGACTCTATTTCCCAATAAGTGTATATTCTGAGATCCTTGGGGTTAAGATTTCAACATAATAATTTCATAGGAAAGGGGGGCACAACTCAAAGCATAACACTCAATTTTCCTGCCACACAGTCATCCTTCAGAGAACTGCTGCAAGATACTCACTGCAGACATGTAGAGAATTGAAGAATTTCCTTCAGCACTCTTGTTCTGTCTCCATCTTTTGGTTAGCCATTGCTTTTTCATTAGACAACCCCCCCCCATAACTATTAAGGTGATATTTCTGTTATTTCTCTTACCCTCCTCCAGCATTCAGTGGGGAGATGCTTTGCAGTGAAAAAAGCTGTCTGCTTTCAGTTTATGAAATAGTCATGTGCTTTGGAGTGATATCTTGCCCTGTGACTGTCCACCTTAGAAGATAGGACCTTCCACTTGTTTAGAATCTTGTCTGCCATTGGAATGTGGGAACTAGGGGTGCCTGGGTGACTCAGTTGTTTAAGCGTCTGCCTTCAGCTCAGGTCATGATCTCAGGGTCCTGAGATCGAGCCCCGTGTTGGGCTCTCTGCTCATCAGAGAGCCTGCCTCTCCCTCTCCCTCGCTGCCCCCCGCCCCTCTTGTGCACTCTCTCTCTCGCTCTCTGTGTCAAATGAATAAATAAAATCTTAAAAAAAAAAAAAAAAAAAAAAGGAATGTGGGAACTATCTGCCATATGCCTCCAGGACTCAGCATCCCATCCTTAACCACAATAAGAAAGCCCATGGGAATGCTGATGGATAGTTTCAGACTTGCTTTGTAACTGGGGCTCACTGGGATTTGAATCAATCATTCCTACCCATGCATGGACATTAAAAGTTCATTACAATTTGGCTTATTTTCTCCTTATCCCATATATGATGATTTCCTCCTCATTTTCACACTCTACCAGGAATAAGACCAGCCATGGATCTCTTTTCTCCCAAGAAGGACATGCTATATCCTGGAAATTAGTTCACTTAGGTTTTTGTTATTGTCGTTTTGTTTTGTTTTTTAATCTTCAACACTCTGATTTTTGTAAACTTGGTTTTTTGCTCATATGTCTTGTTATAAGGGTGGTAGCAACATTCTGTTATGATTTTCTATTATGTTAAACAGTAATTGAGTCCCACCATCATGTCTTTCTTGACTAGCCTCACAAGGAAAATGTGAGGTTGCTGTATTAAACAACTTCAGTGGATGCCATTAACCTTATAGTCTATGTAAACATTATACCCTGGAACTGAACAGTTCTCAAAATACATGGCTAGACATAGTATGCCTTCAATATTAACAGCACTCTTTGAAGAAAGCCTGATCATCTCTGCATAGTGCCTATGAGCTAAGAGAGAATTGAAGAGATTTATTTCAGTGATTAATGTCTTGGGTATTCTTACTGGGAACTTTTCTTCCCTGAGTGAAAAAATAAAAAAGTACTTTAATCTGATGGGCTCAGGTGTGTTTTCTTGAGAAAATCTTACATGACATAATACTGTATGATGGGAAGTCTACTACCTGATGCTGAGCTTCTGAAGTGAACAACACATCCCTGAAAATGAAGACAATATAGTTGTCAACAATTTTACTTCAACTTCTACAGAGAAGAAAACCAAGGTTAGTTTCTTCACAATCATCAGTTTTCTTCAGTTTGATAGAGATAAAGTCAAATAGACACGGATTCTTTTTTAAGATTCCCTTAAACAATAGTTACTTACCTGGAAGATATATCAGATGGTAAATTAAAGACATGAAAAAGACTAATTTGGAGTTTCATACTTCTGTACTTTTCAATAACTTAGCTTCCAAACACTTACCTTCTTAAGTTCGACCATGATATATTATTTGCAGTGCCAAAGTTTGTGTAGGAATACCCTGGACCTATAATAATTTAGAACATTGAACAAAAAATATATATATAATTCTGTGTTTTCACTTTGGTATTCAATAAAGGCAATTTTTCTGTATTTTTTCCTTTAAAATTCAATTTCCCAAAAGGAAAAAATATATCATTTTATACTCCATACTAATTTGTTAATAGGAATAATATTTTAAAAGGCTAAAGTTATTATCATGGTAATATTTTATTCTAATCTCTGTAAATAAATACTCTTTGTCATTTTTTATAAATGACCTTTAAAAACAATTAAAATTCAAATATTTATTTTGATATCTGGTTTCAAAAAGTATAATATTAGAAAATTCAAAGTAATTAAGATGCTATTATACAGCCTATCTACCATTTTACATTTTCCACATTGGTACTTCTCCAAAGAGTCTGCCAAAACAATGCATTTATAAATCTTCAGAAAAAAATGAAGGAGGTGTATTAATAAATAGATATATAGATAAACAAATATTATTAGCCTAAGATCTGATGAGCAAAGAAAGCCCTAAAAGTTAAGTACATTCTTTGTATATTCTATGTTTCATATCTCTAAAGAACAATATACACATTTTAAAACCAAAGGTTAAATATATTTGTCCTTTTTCAGCATGCTACAAGCAGATCTAAGAAAGCAAGTGCAAACTATTGATCTGATGTCTAAATTATATAGGAAAAAACAATATAAATTCATATTTTTACATTTTTAAACTTCTGGGACACACGCACACATACACACACTTAAGGACACAAAGATCTAATACCAGATTCTATGACCAATCAATTGAAACTAAAGATGAAGGACATTAGCTTGACTGATAACCCATTTAAATTGTGTTAATTATTATGAAAATTTTCTCAATACCAGGGTCTTTTTTTTTTTTTTTTTTTACACTTTTGGGCTTTAACTAAATGTACATGTTTGTATTATTCTAAAGGTTCAACCTTTTAGTGTAGATCATTTGCTAATAATAGTGAAATAATATATATTATATAGGGCAGTCAAACCACTAACAAATTATTTAAAGCATACAAAGTTTCCCTTTGTTAAATGGGATGTAGTTAACCACCATTTCTTTCTTTGCATGGAGCTGAATTCTATTTTTGCTGTTTTCACATCTTAAAGAAAGATTAATTGATACATAACAAACTGCTCTTATATTGGAATTTGGCACTGACTGTAGATTATTACAAATGATTGCTAAATTTGTGAGTAATTATATTATACAGCACATCAATTAGTATGTGAAACTCCTTGTTTCAATTCATTCTGCAGAACACAGATATCACTTAACTTTTTTATATTCTATCTTTACCTTTCAGCATAAATAAAATATATTATCTTTCAAATTGTCAAAGTAGTAATATAAATTACTATAAAACATGCCATAAACATTACTATGGGACATTCTGGCTCTGAATTGTTTTCCAGGGAAATGTAGAAGTTTGGTGTTTATTTTGCAATGTGAATGTATATGTTAATGTTGATCTTGAATTTAACTTCCAAGAGTGAACCAAGGCTTTAATTTTCTGAAGTATCATGAGTGCATTATTTCTGTCCATGAGGTTTATGCTTTTGTACATTGCAATATGCATTCTTTTCACTGTCCATAGAGAATAAATCCTCACATTGCTTGCATTTAAATTCTAAGTAATCCTTTTGTGCACTCTATTCAACTTTGATACACTTTTTCTGAACACTTTTGGATTTTGATTTTTCAAAGAACAAAATGCAATAAAGAGAATTTGACTGCAATGCATCCTTTTAAAAACAATGTGTAAGGGCGCCTGGGTGGCTCAGTCGTTATGCATCTGCCTTCGACTCAGGTCATGATTCCAGGGTCCTGGGATCGAGCTCCACATCAGGCTCCCTGCTCTGCAGGAGGCCTGCTTCTCCCTCTCCTACTCCCCCTGCTTGTGTTCCTGCTCACGCTCTTTCTCTGTGAAATAAATAAATAAAATCTTTAAAAAACAAAAACAAAACAAAACAAAAAAAAACAATGTGTAGATTTCCCTCCATTCTCAAAAGAAAATGTAATTATGCTCTCATTTAACTTTATTATGCTTGAGAGCCACTATTCCACTATACATATTCTAATAGGTTATTCATTAAAAGTTCATTTAATTGAAATTAGCATAATTATATCAAAGCTTTTCTCTATCTACTCTGTTTCTTCTTTTTCTGAAGCCCAAAGGTCAAAATGATTTTAATTAATCTGTGATTACTGTCATTAGCTAAGTGCTGTAGAGTAACAACAGGGTAATAAGAGTATCAAAGAGCCATTGACTGATGAAATTGTAAATAATAAATTCCTTTTCCAAAGAGGTCAAAATACTTCAAAAATGATTGTAGATGAGGTGAAGTCTCTTATTTTCTTCCAGAAAATAAGTAAAATCTGTGTATTCCTTTTTCTTATTTCCATTCTTACTGTTCCATATTCTCTGGCAAATATTCATCATTGTTTTCATCTTCAAGGTCATTCTTTTAATTTTGTGGCATCCTTCTTCAATACCACTCAAAGATTTTCCATAACATATTATCTCAGCAACCAAGGATTCATTTACTTCTACAAATGGTTTTTAAGTCTTATATGAATGGAAAATTAAAAAAAAAAAGTCCAGAATATAATAATACAATTTGATGATTTTAAGAAAATACTGTGATGAATACCTTTGGTTCTATATTGCTAAAATTCTGAATTCCATCCTAAGTAATTTATTCCTCTATATTAATGTGTCTTCTTTCAAAACTGTAAATATCTTGTGATTTGCAGTATTTGTATTTTGATTATCCAACATGCTAACACTAAAGCAAATGTTTTAAAGACTTTTAAACACACAGCTGAGATCATTGTTTTTAACACACAACTGAAATTATCAAAATTAAAGAAAACAAATTATGCCACAAATAGAAAGTCCATGGAAGGAAAACTCAGAATTAAGTAACGAGTTAATCTGTCTCACCTAGGTCTTTATGTTTTCAAACACTGATGATAATTCCACTCTGAACACATAATTCCTTAGTTTTCATTAAGTTGTTAAATAGGCTTTAATGTATTCTTACACAACTGAATTGGGCCAAGCACCCTGTTTGAAACTTCAGAGACAAAGATAATAAAGTCTCTGCCTATATGCTTACCATATCATTAGACCCTCATTTAATTCTCACAAAAACCCTGTTAAGTGTATGCATATTATTGTGTGTTAGTATGCTATGGTTGCTGCAACAAGGTAACATAAACTGGGTGGCTTAAGCAACAGGAATTTTTTGTCTCACAGTTCTGGATGCTGGAAGTCTGTAATCAAGGTATCAGAAGGATGGTTCATTCCAAGGGCTATGAAAAAGACCATGTTCCATGTCTCTCCTCTAGCTTCTGGTAGGTTGTTGGGATAATGAGAAGATCTTTAGCCATCTGTATTTGCTAATTGGCTTTATCCAAAAGAAAATTAAACTTTTTAGTATCTTTATGACTGCAGGTAGTTTTACAACTAGGAGAAGTGTCTCAGAAGTTAGGACCCTAGCTCTACCCACAGGAGTAGGAAATAGGGGTGTTACTGTTCCTTGGTGATTGCATTTTAAAGGGATAGCCCCAGGTCCTTGAGAAAAGCAGTTCTGGATTGTAAAACTGGCAAGAGGCTTTTCAAGAGATTTACATCTCTAAAGGGCAGACAAAGAATTTACAATTATAAGTTTTTTAAGTAAATGCTCTAAAGAAAGGGAGATCTTGGCCTTAAGGCAGAAAAGAAGCCATGTCTAAAGTTTAATCAAGCTGAGAGGAATTTTAAGATTCTCTTGGTCCTTGTTTGGTATTATTAATCTCCAACAAAAAGTAAACTACTTGGAGGAAAGAATTTTGTCTGTCTTGGACAAGAATTATTCCAGAAGACATAGCACAGTATATGGTTCAAAAAAAACACTGTTGGATGAATGAATGGAATGCATAAATAATAATGCTTTCCTGGAATAAGCTTCCAGTTCATATTCACAAAAGAACCAATGAAGGTTTCTAGGTATTTAGAGTAAGAGAG
Organism: Halichoerus grypus; assembly: GCF_964656455.1. Lineage (NCBI taxonomy): Eukaryota > Metazoa > Chordata > Mammalia > Carnivora > Phocidae > Halichoerus > Halichoerus grypus. The sequence goes on along the minus strand of NC_135725.1, from coordinate 38,791,017 downwards.
CACTCATGGTTCTTGGTTTAGTTTGGATTTCTCTTATTTCATTACAATTGAGGTTCTACTCTTATCTCTAAAAGGTCTCTTCTGCAATGATGTTTTCTTGCAACAGAAAACTTAACTTCTGTCTCTTTATTTTTTATTTTATTTTTTTAAGATTTTATTTATTTATTTGACACAGAGAGACACAGCAAGAGCAGCAACACAAGCAGGAGGAGTGGGAGAGGGAGAAGCAGGCTTCCTGCTGAGCAGGGAGCCCGATGAGAGGCTCGATCCCAGGACCCTGGGACCATGACCTGAACCGAAGGCAGATGCTTAAGGACTGAAACACCCAGGTGCCCCTGCCTCTTTATTTAAATTAGAAGGACTGAGATGTGCTTTGTAAGTTGCTCCTTTTTGTTATTTGCTACAGACGATTTTACACTAATTTGTTGCCTGGTGACATTGTTTCTTTTCATTTAGTCTCTGTTTGCCAGATACCACAACTAATACTCATAAATTAAATATTTTGTGTACTTTATGACCATTGTTTTGCTCACTTTGCATTCTTCTTGGTGTGCAGTGGAGTTAGTTTTCTATCTCTTTTAGGTTTAAGCTGAAAATAGATTTACTACTTGGAAGAAAATAACACAGAGCCCAAACTTTCTGTATTGGAATTAAGATATGCTCCCAGTAGGGTCTTCTCTATCACTGATTTGTGTCCATGACACATGGGCTGCATATAAATTCTTGCAAACTGAATATATAATGACTCTAAATTGTACTGTCTAGTTGAGCAGCATATAAGAGAAATTAGGATTTTTCCTCCTGTGAAGTGATTGTGATGCTATATATATTATTTTCAAACACCATGTTATTTTAAAAAAATCTCCCAGATAAATTGTTAGTTGTTCTTAGTTACTCTTTTTCTTCAGTAATTGTGCCATATTATTCAACTTGACTCCTTTCCTCTTCAACCCCACCCAGGGACAGATAATGAAAGTAATGAGTGGCGCTATTGTCTGTCTAGGAAATGAGTTTGCAAGACAGGAAATAAGAATTTAATTTTCCTGATTGACAAGAGTGTCTCTTGGCTTCTTAAATACATATCTATATATCTATCTATATATTTATATATTTATATGTTTATATATATAAACTTGTGTTTTGCATCTTTTTGATTTCAATATTTGGTTAACATTTGGAGCTAAGTCTTGCTATTGCTTTCTTTGTTATGCTGTCAGACATATGGTTGTAGTGTCTAAGATCGGGGGAGATGTATGTGAGGACAGGGAAAACAATGATTCCACTCTGGTAGAACAGCAGTTATAGGCAAACTAAAAAAAGGAAAAAGAATACAGCTGCTTGCAATTCCAATCTCTGCTGCTCGACCAAGCAGACCGAAGGTAACCACTGGCCTTGAAAGTAGCCTCTAGCTATCTCACTTTGAGCCACCAAGAGGGAATCATCCTTTTGGAAAAAAAAAAAAAAAAAGGAAATAAGAGAAATTGCTTTGAGGGCTTGGAAAGGAGAAACAATAATGCAAGTATCAGTTGCTATATAAAAAAGAATTGTTGTACAATAAAAGTTACTTTTAACGAGATGATAGCTGGTCATAATGCTTTTTGAAACTGACTTGATTTTTGTTAAATGAAAATACAATAATAAAATGAAATATCAAATATGGTATCTACTTAATAATTTTATAGGACTTAAATGAGATATTTTATAAAATAAAAACTCTAATAAATACAACAGTGTCTCTTTTTCTGTTTCTCTCTGCATGAGTTCTAACAAATCCTCTGCTATGCATTTTCATTTCTAATATTATTCATTAACTTTTCTGTGTTGGCTTTTCTAACCCTAAAAGGCAAATTTCCAATAGACCTTGACACATTTTCACTTTCATTTAAGGGGGATAAATGCTCCAGCATGCACACTGATGGAAACTAATTTCATCTAAATGCTCTTAGGCTAGCTATCTGGAAATGTAAATACTCCTACTGCAAATTTTGTTGCCAAAGGTTTTTCATTACTAGCAGGAACCCTGACCAGATTGTGGGAAAGTAGCAAAGTCCTAACAACAACAACAAAAAAAAGTAATCTGCTTTCTTTATCAAATTATCCATGAGTATCCGATGCATCATTGAATTAACAGGGAAATCTACACTTTCCACAAAGGTTTCCTCTGTAGTTTTGTACTAATGTCAAGTGATGGAAAGATGATCACATTTGATGAGTAAGATTAAGCCCCAGAATGAGGTCTATGAATGATGATGAGGATTGTGCATCCAGCAGGGAATTCACAACTGCAAATCTAAACTTGAAGCATATTTTTAGTCACTTGTCAAGAAATAGACAAACCAAAGTTACAGATTTTTAATATGTAAACTTTCATGACTAACTCCATATGACCTATGTCATCTATTTTGATTTCTAGTCTATATCATGGCATATAGCACTTATTTTTAATCTATTTTATTGGTATACAAGTTATGTGGATAAGATACATCAGTTTCCCTGTGCATTTTGATGAGTTTTGGCAAGTATATAAACTTATGTAGCCACTATCTTAATCACTTTGTAAAACATCCATAAATCTAAAAAGTTCCACTGTGTCTCAGTAGAGTCAATCCCACCCCCACAAACATAGGCAACCACCAATCTGTGTTCTGTCTTTATGGACTTGTTTTCCCCTTTTCAGCATCTTATGTCAAGAGAAGCATACTACATGAGCTCTTTAATTTCTGGCTTTGTACACCTAATACACTGTTTTGGAGATTCATCAAAATAACTCTATGAATGAATAATGCACTTATTTTTATTGTTGACTCATATTCCATTATATTAATATACTGCAATGTGTTCATCCACTTACTTGTTGATGGACGTTGTGCCCTTTTCAGTTTTGGGTTAACATGAATAAAATTGTTAATGGACATTTATGTACAGGTTTGCATTTTCCTTGGGTAAATCTTAGAAATGGAATCAGTGGCTCATATAGCAAATGTAACTTTAACATATAAGATGTTGTAAAATTGTTTTCAAAAAATAAAACCAGCAATGCATGAGAATTACAATTGCTCCACACCTACTCTAATATTTTGAACTGACAGACATTTAAGAAATATTAGCCACTATGGGTATGTAGTGAGTATCTAGGTGTACTTTCCTTTTTATACCCTTCTTAACATAAGAAATAATTTTCAATCATCTAAACAGTCTCAAACTCACAGCAAAATTGCAAACAGAAGTATAAGAAACTCTTTTTCAAATCAATTTCGAACACTTTGCTGACCTGATACATAACCACCCCTGAATATATTAGTGTGTATTTCCTATAAACAAGAACATCCCCTGCATAACCAAAATAGGACCATCAAAATAGGGACATTAACAGTTATATATTAATGATATGTATATTTCTTTGGCTCCATTCACATTTTTCCCATTATCCTAAAATGTTTTTTACAGTAAAATAATCCAGTAAAGAATCATCACTGCATTCAGTTGACATACATTCTTAATCTACCTCCATCTGGACATGTTTCTCAGTCTTTCCTTGACTTTCATGGCCTTGGTATGTATTTGAAGATTGTATACTGGTGGTTTATACTATGTCACTTTTAAATGTTTCTTCATTATTAGATTCAGGGTTTTGTTCAAGTAAGATATCAGAGAGTAATATTGCATTCTTCTCATTGTACCCTAACAGGATACAGTTTGTCCCAATGCAGATAGAATTCACTTTGATCACTTGATTAAGGTATTGTCTGCCAGGATTCTCCATTGCATTCAAAAGATATTCTTTTATACTCCATAAATAGTATGTATTTTAAAAGAGAGATATTTGAAAATATGTATATATTTATGCCTAATTTTTAAATTTTTGATTGATTTATATAAATATGGATGAATTATTTCCTATTTCATTCATTGAGTAATAATATAATACTAACTATATTTATTTTGAGGCTGAAATTATCCCAGATTTTTTTTTTTTTTTTGTAAAGTCCTCCCTTTCAAGCTTACTTCTATATGGTTGTGACATCCTCTGATCATCTTTTAAACACATCCTTGCTTCTGGCACAGCAATATATTCTAAGCTCATCTTGTATTTCCTCAAGCCAACCCTTGAATTAGGCAATGTTCCAGGACCTGTGACTCCTTATACCATGTCATGGTGTTTAGAAACCAACCTAACTGTCCATTGAGTTCGCCTAAGAGCAAGGACACTCTAGTAACAATAGGCATCTATATTTGTTTTCTATTTCTGTGCAGCATATTACCAAAAAATGTGTGCCTTAAACCCATACAATATAGTATCCCATGATTTCATTAGGTCAGATGTCTGGGTATGGGTTAGCAGGGGCCTCTGTTCAGGGATTCACCAGGCTGAAATCAAGTGTCAGCTGGTGCTTGGATTCTCAGCTGAGGCTCAGGGACCCCTTTGAAACTCACTGATTGTTCACAGAATTCACTTCCTTGTAGTTGTATGATTGAGGTGTTTGGATCCCCAGGCTAGCTTTTAGCCAGAAACTACTCTTAGATCCTAGAAGTTGCAGTTCCTTACCATGTGGCCCCACAGACAATTCACAATATGGCTGTTTGCTTTTTTTCTAGGCCAGCGAGAATTCCTCTCTCTGACTCTTCACTTTTAAGCCTCATTTAATCAGTCCAGGCCCACCCAGAATAATCTCTCTTTTGATTAACTCAAACTCAACTAATCAGTAATCTAATACCAAGAGTTATATCCCATTATATTTACAGATCCCACCACACTACAAGTGTGTACAATAGGGAGCAGGAATCCTGGGGTGCATCTTAAAATTCTGCCTATCACAGAACCTAATGGCCCTATCTTAATTTCTTTTACTTTATTTTTCCATCCCTATTCAATTCACATTTTTTCAATCCTTATGTATGTTAATTATATCTGTTATTTTCAAATTTTTATTATGAAAAATTTCAAAAACAGAGGACAGTTGAAAGAATTTTACCATAAATACTTTAATATCCACTACTTTCTGTTAACACACTACATTAATATATATATATCCATCTATTTTCCCTTTATTTATCCAAAAATCCATCTTCATTTTTAACACATCTCAAAGGAATTTTCAGATATCAGTACATTCCACTCTAAATACATTAGCAGGCATAGCACTAACTAGAGTTCAGTATTTGTTCACAATGTTTTCCTTCGATACAAAATCAACAAATAATGTTATTCATAACTTTTAAGTATGAATTAACTGAGTTTTGATGAATGCAAGCAGCTGTGGCATCCAGAAGGACAGCTGAGGTGTATGGGACTGTGGTAATTATTATCTGTGGGGCACCTTTCTATAAATAAATTTAGTCATCCTAAATCAGTATGTTTGAAAAATTCCAATTGTTCAATTTTATGCAATTATATGAAAGAAATATCTCTCTGGTAAGTAGGACAATTCACACACCTTGTTACAGGTCCACAGGGCTTCAAGACAACTACATTGCACAAGCCCAAGAGATTGTTGGGCTATCAATTCAATCTCACATGTTGGTAGAGGATTGTAAAGCAACCCCCCAAAATAGAGAAAAGGGTCAACACAGATGCAGAACAGGGTTTGGGTGACCTTACCTGGATGGTACTGCTATACCCATTGTATCCAGATAATTTTTAAAAAGGTACTTCAAAGTATGGTACTGAGGTATGGAGTCAGAGGGAGGACCCTGCTTGTCCAGTGTAAGGATGGTACTGGTACCCCAAATCCTTATAAAAAAATAACATTATTATCATCCCTAAGAAATCTCCCTTTAGCGCTTCATAAGTATTCCCCACCCTACCCCAGGGAAGCAATTGTTTTTCTGTTATTTTTTCACAAAGGTTTAGTTTTGTTTGTTCTTTACTTAATATAAATAGAATCATATGGTATCTACACTTTTGTATAGGCCTTACATGCAGCAAAATATTTTAGAGATTTATCCAAGTTTCTGTATGCATGAATATATGAATATATGAATACATCCTATTTTTAAAACATTCTTCTTTTAGTGGGCATCTGGGATATTTTTAGTTTCTTGAAATTGTAAATAAAGCTACTATCAGCATTCTTGTACACTTTTTGTTTTGTAAACCTATGTTTTCATTTTCTTGAATAAATTTTGAGGAGAGGAATTGCTTGGTAATAAGGTAGTGTATATTTGGTTTGAAAAGAAATGGCATAAACTCTTCCCAAATTTCTTTTTCTAATTTTTAAATTTTAAACTTTAATTCCAATATAGTTAATATGCAGTTTTATATTAGTTTCAGGTGTATGATACAGTGATTCAACAGTTCCATACATCATCCTGGCCTCATCACAAGTACCCTCCTTAATCCCCATCACCTATTCCACCCATCCCCACACCTTCCTCCCCTCTGGTAACCATCAGATTGTTCTCTATCATTAAGAGTCTGTTTCTCGGTTTGTCTATCACTCTCTCTCTCTCTCTCTTTTTTTTTTTTTTTGCTCCTTTGCTTTGTTTCTTAAATTCCACATAAGAGTGAAATCATAAGGCATTTGTTTTTCTCTTATTTTGCTTAACATTATACTCACTAGGTCCATCAATGGAATTACAAATGGCAAGATTTAATTCTTTATATGGTTGAGTAATATTCCATTGTATACATGTACCATTTCTTCTTTATCCATTCATCTGTCGTTGGATACTTGGGCCACATCCATAATTAGGCTATTGTAAATAATGCTGCTATAAACATAGGGGCATATGTATCACTTTGAATTAGTGTTTTTATATTTTGGGGGTAAATACCCAGTAGTGTGATTACTGGATTGTACAATAGTTCTATTTTTAACTTTTTAAGGAATCTTGATACTGTTTTCCCCAGTGACTGCACCAGTTTGCATTCCCAAAAACAGCGGAAGAGGATTCCTTTTCTCCACTTCCTTGTCAACACGTTGTTTCTTGTATTTTTGATTTTAGCCATTCTAACAACTGTGAGGAATTTTATTGTAGTTTTGATTTGAGTTTCCCTGATGATAAGTGTTGTTCGGCATCTTTTCATATGTTTGCCATCTGAATGTATTCTTTGGAGAAATGTCTGTTCATATCTTCTGCCCAATTTAAATTGGATTATTTGTTTTGGGGTGCTGATTTGTATCAGTTCTTTATATCTTTTAGATATTAGCCCATTATCAGACAAGTCATTTGCAAATATCTCTTCCATTCAGTATATAGCCTTTCAGTTGGTTTGACGTTTTCCCTCACTGTACAGAGCTTTTTATTTTGATGCTAATCACAATAGTTTATTTTTTTAAATTAACATATAATGTATTTTTTGTTTCAAGGGTAAAAGTCTGTGATTCATCAATCTTACACAATTCACAGTGCTCACCATAGCACATACCCTCCCCAATGACCATCACCCAGCCACCCCAACGCTCCCACCCCCCTCTACTCCAGCAACCTTCACTTTGTTTCCTGAGATTGAGTCTCTTATGGTTTGTCTCTCTCTCTGGTTTCGTCTTGTTTCATTTTTCCCTCCCTTCCCCTATGGGCCTTTGTCTTGATTTTCAGATTCCTCATATCAGTGAGATCATATGATACTTGTCTTTCTCTGATTGACTTATTTCGCTCAGCATAATACCCTCCAATCCCATCCATGTCGTTGCAAATGGCAAGATTTCATTCCTTTTTATGGCTGCATAATATTCCATTGTATATATATACCACATCTTTATCCATTCATCTGTCCATGGACATCTGGGCTCTTTCCATAGTTTGGCTATTGTGGACATTGCTGCTATAAACATTGGAGTGCATGTGCCCCTTTAGGTCACTACATTTGTATATTTATGGTAAATACCCAGTAGTGCAATTGCTGGGTCATATGGAAGCTCCATTTTCAACTTTTTGAGGAACCTCCATACTGTTTTCCAGAGTGGCTGCACCAGCTTGCATTCTCACCAACAGTGCAGGAGGATTCCCCTTTCTCTGCATTCTGCCAACATCTGTCATCTCCTGACTTGTTAATTTTAGCCATTCTAACTGGTGTGAGGTGGTATCTCATTGAGGTTTTGATTTGGATTTCCCTGATACCTAGTGATGTTGAGCACTTTTTCATGTGTCTATTGGCCATTTGGATGTCTTCTTTGGAAAAATGTCTGTTCATGTCTTCTACCCATTTCTTGATTCGATTGTTTGTTCTTTGGGTGTTGAGTTTGATAAGTTCTTTATAGATTTTGGATACTAGCCCTTTATCTGATATGTTATTTGCAAATATCTTCTCCCATTCTGTCGGTTGTCTTTTGGTTTTGTTGACTGTTTCTTTTCTGTGCAAAAGCTTTTTATCTTAATGAAATCCCAATAGTTCATTTTTGCCCTTGCTTCCCTTGTCTTTGGCGATGTTTCTAGGAAGAAGTTGCTGCAGCTGAGGTCAAAGAGGTTGCTGTCTGTGTTCTCCTTGAGGATTGTGATGGACTCTTGCTTCAAATTTATGTCTTTCATCCATTTGGAGTCTATTTTTGTGTGTGGTGTAAGGAAATGGTCCAGTTTCATTCTTCTGCATGTGGCTGTCCAATTTTCCCAACACCATTTGTTGAAGAGACTGTCTTTTTTCCATTGGACATTCTTTCCTGCTTTGTCGAAGATTAGTTGACCAGAGAGTTGAGGGTCCATTTCTGGGCTCTCTATTCTGTTCCATTGATCTATGTGTCTGTTTTTGTGCCAGTACCATATTGTTTTGATGATTATAGCTTTGTAATAGAGCTTGAAGTCTGGAATGCTGATGCCACCAGCTTTGCCTTTCTTTTTCAGCATTTTCTGGCTATTCGGGGTCTTTTCTGGTTCCATACAAATTTGGGGATTATTTGTTCCATTTCTTTGAAAAAAGTGGATGGTATTTTGATAGAGACTGCATTAAATATGTAGATTGCTCTAGGTAGCATAGACATATTCATTAATATTTGTTCTTCCAATCCATGAGCATGGAACATTTTTCCATTTCTTTGTGTCTTCCTCAATTTCTTTCATGAGTATTTTATAGTTTTCTGAGTACAGATCCTTTGCCTCTTTGGTTAGATTTGTTCCTAGGTATATTATGGTTTTGGGTGCAATTGTAAATGGGATGAACTCCTTAATTTCTCTTTCTGATCTCTTGTTGTTGGTGTATAGAAATGCCACTGATTTCTGTGCATTGATTTTATATCCTACCACTTTACTGAATTCCTGTATGAGTTCTAGCAGTTTTGGGGTGGATTCTTTTGGGTTTTCCACATAAAGTATCATATCATCTGCAAAGAGTGAGAGTTTGACTTCTTCTTTGCCAATTTGGATGCTTTTATTTCTTTTTGTTGTCTGATTTTGAGGCTAGGACTTCTAGTACTAGGTTGAATAGCAATGGTAATGGTGGACATCCCTGCCATATTCCTGACCTTCAGGGAGAACCTCTCAGTTTTTCCCATCGAAAATGATATTTGCTGTGGGTTTTTCATAGATGGCTTTTATGATACTGAGGTATGTACCCTCTATGCCTATATTCTGAAGAGTTTTGATCAAGAAAGGATGCTGTACTTTGTAAAATCCTTTTTCTGCATCTGTTGAGAGGATCATATGGTTCTTGTTCTTTCTTTTTTTAATGTATTCTATCACATTGATTGATTTGCAGATGTTGAACCAAACTTGCAGCCCCAATAAATCCCACTTTGTTGTGGTGAATAATCCTTTTAATGTACTGTTGGATCCTATTGGCTAGTATTTTGGTGAGAATTTTTGCATCCATGTTCATCAAGGACATTGGTCTGTAGTTCTCCTTTTTGATGGGGTCTTTGTCTGGTTTTGGGATCAAGCTAATGGTGGCCTCATAAAATGAGTTTGGAAGGTTTCCTTCCATTTCTATTTTTTGAAACAGTTTCAGAAGAATAAGTATTAATTTTTCTTTAAAAGTTTGGTAGAATTCCTCTGGGAAGCCATCTGGCCCTGGGCTTTTGTTTGTTGGGAGATTTTTGATGACTGCTTCAATTTCCTTAGTAGTTATGTGTCTGTTCACGTTTTCTGTTTCTTCCTGGTTCAGGTTTGGTAGTTGATACATCTCTAGGAATGCATCCATTTCTTCCAAGTTGTCTAATTTGCTGGCATAGAGTTGCTGATAATATGTTCTTATAATTGTTTGTATTTCTTTGGTGTTGGTTGTGATCTCTCCTCTTTCATTCATGATTTTGTTGATTTGGGTCCTTACTCTCTTCTTTTTATAAGTCTGGCCAAGGGTTTATCAATCTTATTAAATCTTTCAAAGAATCAGCTCCTAGTTTCGTTGATCTGTTCTACTGTTCTTTTGGTTTCTGTTTCATTGATTTCTGCTCTGATCTTTATTATGTCTCTTCTCCTGCTGGGTTTAGGCTTTATCTGCTGTTCTTTCTCCAGCTCCTTTAAGTGTAGGGTTAGGTTGTGTACTTGAGACCTTTCTCGTTTCTTGAGGAAGCCTTGTGTTGCTGTATACTTTCCTCTTAGGACTGCCTTTGCTGCATCCCAAAGATTTTGAACAGTTGTGTTTTCATATTCATTTGTTTCCATGATTTTTTTAAATTCTTCTTTAATTTCCTGGTTGACCCATTCATTCTTTAGTAGAATGCTCTTTAGCCTCCGTGTATTTGAGTTCTTTCCATCTTTCCTCTTGTGATTGAGTTCTAGTTTCAAAGCATTGTGGTCTGAAAACACAATAGTTTGTTTTTGTTTTTTTTGCTTTTGTTTCCCTTGCCTCAGAGGACATAGCCAAAAAAACTGTTACTATGACCAATGTCAGGGATATTTCTACCTGTTTTCTCTTCCAGGATTTTTATGGTTTCAAGTCTTACATTTACGTCTGTCATCCTTTTTGAATTTATTTTTGTGTATGGTGTAATACAGTGATCCAGTTTCATTTTTTGTATGTAGCTGACCAATTTTTCTAACACCATGTGTTTTTTTTAAACATTTATTTTTTTATTTGAGAGAAAGAGAGAGTGGGGAGGGGCAGAGGGAGAGAATCTTCAAGCAGACTCCCCATTAAAATGGAGTCCAAAGCAGGACTTGATCTCATGACCCATGACATCATGACCTGAACAGAAACCAAGAGTCAGACACTTAACCGACTGAGCCAACACGGAACCCCTCCAACACCATTTGTTGAAAAGACTGTCTCTTCCCCCTGGATATTATTTCCTGCTTTGTTGGAGATTAACTGACCATATAATTATGGGTTTATTTCTGGGTGTTCTTTTTTGTTCTATTGATTTATGTGTCTATTTTTGTGCCAATACCATACTGTTTTGATTACTACAGCTTTGTAATGTAACAAAGTCTGTAATTATGATACCTCCAGGTTTGCTTTTCTTTTTCAAAATTGTTTTGACTACTTGGGGTCTTTTGTGGTTCCATACAAATTTTAGGATTGCTTATCTTAGGTTTATGAAAAATGCTAATGTTATTTTGATAAGGATTGCATTAAAAGTGTAGATTGCTTTGGGTAAAACAGACATTTTAAAAATATCTGTTCTTCCAATCAATGGGCATGAAATATCTTTCTATTTATTTCTGTCATCTTCAATTTTTTTCATCAGTTTTTTATAGTTTTCAGAGTACAGGTCTTTTAACACTTCGGTTAGGTTAATTCCTAGGTATTTCATTGTTTCTGGTGCAATTGTAAATGAGGTTGTTTTCTTAATTTCTCTTTCTGCTGTGTATAGAAATGCAACAGATTCTGCATATTGATTTTTGTATCCTGTGACTTTATTAAGTTCATTTATCAATTCCACTAGTTTTTTTTTTTTTTTTTTTGGTGGAGTCTTTCAAGTCTTCTATATAAGCATACTGTGTCATCCAGAAATAGTGAAAGTTTTACTTCTTCCTTACCAGTTTGGATGCTTTCTGTTTCTTTTGTCCTCTAATTGCAGTGGCTAAGCCTTCCAGTACTATGTTGAATAAAAGTGGTAAGTGTAAACATTGTTGTCTTCTTCCTGATCTGAGGGGGAAAGCTCTTAGTTTTTCCCCATTGAGTATGATGTTTGCTGTGGGTTTTTCATATATGGCCTTTATTATTTTGAGAGATGTTCCCTCTAAACCTACTTTACTGAGGACGTTTATCAAGAAGGAAGTTGTACTTTGTCAAATGCTTCTTGAAATTGTCATATTGTTTTGATCCTTTTTCTTATTGATGTGATTTAACACATTGATTAATTTATGAATATTGGATCACTCCTGCATTTCAGGAATAAATCCAACTTGATTGTGGTGAATGATATTTTTAATGTGTCATTGGATTCTGTTTGCTAGTATTTTGTTGAGGGTTTTTACATCTATGTTCATTAAAGATATTGGCTTGTAGTTCTAATTTTTTGTGTCTGCTGTCTTTATCTGATGTTGGTATCAGGATAATACTCACTTCATAGAATGAATTTGGAAGTTTTCCTTCTTCTACTTTTTTGGAATAGTTTGAGAAGAATAGGTATTAACTCTTCTTTACATACTTGGTAGAATTCATTGTGAAGCCATTTGGTCCTAGACTTTTGTTTTTGGGAATTTTTTGATTACTGATTCAATCTCCTTGCTGATGATCAGATTGTTTAAATTTTCTATTTCTTTCTGCTTCAGTTTTGGTAGGTTATATGTTTCTAGGAAATTAATAACTTCTTCTAGTGGTTGTCTATTTGTTGGCATATGGTTTGTCATAATATTCAACACTACAATTGTTTGTATTTCAGAGATGCTGGTTATTTCCCCTCTTTCATTTGTGATTTTGTTTGAGTCCTCTCTCTCTCTCTCCCTCTGAGTCTGTCTGGAGTTTTATCGATTTCACTGATCTTTTCAAAGAACCAGCTCCTGGTTTCATTGATTTGGTCTATTGTTTTGTTTTAGTTCCTATATCATTCATTTCTGTTCTAATCTTTATTATAGCTTTTCTTCTGCTGTTTTTGATTTATTTGTTGTTCTTTTTCTAGTTCCTTTAGGTGCAAGATTAGGTTGTTTATTTGAGATTTTTCTTGCTTCTTGAGGTAAGCCTGCATTGCTATAAACTTCCCTTTTTGAACTGCTTTTGCTGCATCCCAAAGGTTTTGGACCATTGTGTTTTCATTTTCATTTTCATTGTTTCCATGTACTTTTTGATTTCATCTTGAATCAATGGTTGACCCATTCATTGTTTACTAGCATGTAATTTTTCCTCCATGTATTTATGGTCTTTTAGATTTCTTCTTGTGGTTGATTTCCTGTTTCATAGTGTTGTGGTCAAAAAAGATACATGGTATGACTTCAATCTTCTTGAATTTGTTGAAGCTTGTTTTGTGGCCTAATATGTGATCTATTCTGGAGAATGATCCATGTGCATTTGAAAACAATGTGTATTCTATTTTATGATAGAATGTTCTGAATATATCTGTTAAATCCATCTGTTCCAGTGTGTCATTCAAAGCTACTGTTTCCTTGTTGATTGTCTCTTTCTATGATGAGTCCATCAATGAATTATTGTACTATTAATGTATTATTATCAATTAATTCCTTTATGTTTGTCATTAACTATTTTATGTATTTGAGTGCTTCCATATTGGGTTCTTAAATGTTTAAAATTGCTATATCTTCTTGTCGGATTGTTCCCTTTATTATATACTGTCCTTCTTTGTCTCTACTTACAGTCTTTGTTTTAAAGTCTACTTTGATACAAGTATTGCTACTCTGGCTTTCTTTTGACATCCATTTCTATGATAAATGTTTTTCCATCCCCTCCCATTCTATCTGCAGGCATCTTTAGGTCTGAAATGAGTCTTTTGTAGGCAGTATATTAATGGGTCTTCTTTTTTTATCCACTCTGTTACCCTATATTTCTCGATTGGCACATTTAGTCCATTTACATTCAAACTAATTGTTGATAGATATGTTTTTATTGATATTTTGTTACTTTCTTTTTGGTTGTTTTTGTAGCTTTTCTCTGATCCTTTCTTCTCTTTCTCTCTTTCATGGTTTGCTGGATTTCTTTAGTGATATACTTAGGTTTTTATTCTTTATTTTTGCATATCTGTTACTGATTTTTTTTGATTTGTGGTTACCATTTGGTTTATATATAACCTCTTCTGCATATAGCAGTCTATATTAAGCCAATGGTCCCTTAATTTTAAACTCATTCTTTATTCATCTCCCCTCCATGTTTCAGAAATTTGGTACATATTTTACATCTTTTTATTTGTGTTTCTCTTGACTGATTTTTACAGGTGTGCTTATTTATTTATTTATTTATTTGTCTTTGTGCTATATATATATATATATATATATATATATTTACTCTTTCTTACGTTTCTTATTTTCCACTCAGAGTTCCCCTTAACATTTCTTGTAGGGTTGATTTAATGGTTATGAATTCTTTTAATTTTGTTTATCTGAGAAATTCTTTATCTCTTCTCTTCTGAATGATAACCTTACTGAAAGGAGTATTCTTGTCTGAAGATTTTTCTCTCTCAGCACTTGGAATATATCATGCCACTCTTTTCTTGCCTACAAAGTTTCTGCTGAAAAATCATCTGATAGCCTTATGGGCTTTCCTTTGTATGCAACTGTCTTCTTTTCTCTTATAACATTTACAATTCTTATTTTTCACTAATTACTGCTATTTTAATTACTATGTGTTTTGGTGTTGAATTTGCTGGGGGATCTCTGTGCCTTCTGAATCTGGATCTCTGTTTTCCCTCCCAGATTGAAGAAGTTTTCATCATTATTTCTTCAAATACATTTTCTGTCCCCCTTTCTCTGGAGGGATGGATCCCTATAATGTGAATGTTGTTATCCTTGATGGTGTCTCTGAGTTCTCTAAGTTTTTCTCATTATGCAGTATTTGTTTTTCTCTTACCTGTTCAGCTTGATTGCTTTCCATTACTCTATCTTCCAGGTCACTGATACATTCCTCTGCTTCCTATAGCCTACTATTTATTCCATGTATTGTATTTTTAATTTCATTTAATGAGTTCTTCATCTCTGATGTGTTGTCTTTTTACCTTTTTTGACAAGGGTCTCACTGATGTTCTCCACCCTTTCCTGAAGTGTAGTGTCTTTATGATCATTACTTTAAATTCTCTATCAGGCATATTACTTATTTCTGTTTCACTTAGATCTCCTATTGTGATTTTGTCCTGTTCTTTCATTTGGGACATATCCTTCCATCTCCTCATTTGTCTACCTCTCCCTCTCTGTTTCTCTGTGTTAGGAAAGTTAGTCTATGTCTTCTACTCTTGAAAGTAGTAGGTTTATGAAGAAGAGGTCTTGTAGTGCCCTGCAGTGAGTGCAGTGTCCCCTGTTCACCAGAACATGGCACTTCTAGGGAGTCTCCTATGTGTTTGCTTATGCCCTACTCTTTTGCCTGAGTCAGTTTTTCTCTCAGTACAGATGTCTGCAATGACTCTTTGCTAGTTCTGGGCTGTGCTTCCTCTCTGTAGTGTTAGTGAGACCTGGTTAGGCTGACTCTAAGGGCACTTGATCACAGGAAGGCTCAGGAATGCGGCAGTGGTGTTAGCAAAATTTGTGCTGAGCTAATAGTCCAAGCCCAGATCCCCAAATTATGGTGGCCTCCAGCGGTGTGGTGTGTGGTGGTGCCCAGGGGCATGAGCTCTTGAACGAGTTTATAGTCTCACCAAGAATGGGTAAGTTATTGAACCAGTTTATAGTCTCACCAAGAGTGGTTAAGGATTCTAGTTGTTCCACATCCTCATCAGCATTTGGTGATGTCATCCCTTTTGAATTTTAAAAATTTTAGCTATACGCTGAAAGTTCTTGGAAAGTTCTGTTTGATTCTTTTTCACAGGGTTGTTGTTGATGTTGTTCCTTTTAATAGTATTTTATATTTGTTATTTCTCTTTTCACTATATTCATGTTTACTGTAATTTTTTAATTTTTAAGATTTTATTATTTATTTATTATTTATTTATTTATTTTAGAGCAAGAGAGCATGAGCGGCAGAGGGGCAAAAGGAGCGGGAGAAAATCTCAAACAGACTCTGCCCTAAGCATGGAGCCTGATGCAGGGCTCAATCCAATGCCCCTAAGATCATGACCTGAGCCAAACCAAGAGTCAGATGCTCAACCAACTGAGCCACCCAGGAGTTCCCATGCTTACTTTAAATTGTTAAGAATATTTTTAATAAGTGTTTTGAATTATTATGTGCAAAGCCATTATTTCTGTCATTTCTGTCTCTGTTTCTGTTAACTAATATTCCTCTTGGTTATAAGATTTATCTAGTATTTATGTATTTAGTAGTATTTGATTGGATGGGCATTGGGAATTGTGTATTTTTTAACATCTAGATTTTGTTTCCTTCCTAAAAAGAGTGACAGAATTTTCCTCAGAATTCAGTTAAATTACTTGCAGATAATTTCAATCTTCTGAAGAACTGTTTTTTGTTTTTGTTTTTGTTTGTTTGTTTTTTAAGCTTGTTAAGATAGGACTGGAGTAACCTTTACCCTAGCACTAATGCTAATATACGGCTCCTCTGCTAGCTCCCATTGAATGCCAGAGGTATTCAATAAGGTCTCTCAACTTTGGCTGATTGAAGCTTGAACACTTTCAGTCCTGTGTAAGCATTGAGAATAATATAGCTTACTCTGAAGCCATTGTTCCTTGCTAGTCTCATGAAATTTTGCCCTATGTATGTGTAGACCGCTATTGAAGAACAGAGTCAAAATGACACATGCAGATTTCTGCAGATATTTTCCTGTGTAGCTTCCTCCATTCCATTGCTCTGTCCTGAGAATTCCAGATGCCTCAACTTCCTTGAGCTTCTGTCTGTGTTTCTCTAACTCAGCAAGACCCATTTTCTCAGCTTGGGTTCACCTCTCAGCACCACATCTAGAAAGTGCCCCCAGAGACAAATCCAAGACAATGATATAACTCACTGTGTTTTCTCAGTGATCAAAGTTCTTTGCTGCCTGTTGCTCATAGTCTGATACTTGCTGTTTCATACATTTTCACTGGTTTTCTGATTTTTGACAGCAGAGAGACAAATTGAGTATCAGAAACTATGTCAAGGCTAGGAATGTAAATAGAGGAGTTTTTTTTTTTTTTCCCTAAGAAACTTCTAAATAGTTCATATTTAAATAATTATGTTTAGAGGCACCTGGGTGGCTCAGTTGGTTAAGTGTCCAAATGTTGGTTTCAGCTTAGGTCATGATCCCAGGATCGTGAGATCAAGCCCTGTGTTAGGCTATGCACTGGGTGTGGAGCCTTCTTTTTTTTTTTTTTTTAAGAGTTATCCTCTTCATCTTTTTTTTCAAATTTTTTATTGTTATGTTAATCACCATACATTACATCATTAGTTTTTGATGTAGTGTTCCATGATTCATTGTTTGTGCATAACACCCAGTGCTCCATGCAGAACGTGCCCTCTTTAATACCCATTAACAGGCTAACCCATCCTCCACCCCCCCAGAACCCTGTTTGTTTTTCAGAGTCCATCATCTCTCATGTTTCCTCTCCCCCTCCGATTTCTCCCCCTTCAATCTTCCCCTCCTGCTATTTTCTTTTCCTTTTTTTCTTAACATATATTGCATTATTTGTTTCAGAGGTACAGACCTGTGATTCAACAGTCTTGCACAATTCACAGCACTCACCATAGCACATACCCTCCCCAATGTCTATCACCCAGCCACCCCATCCTTCCCACCCACCCCACTCAAGCAACCCTCACTTTGTTTCCTGAGATTAAGAATTCCTCATATCAGTGAGGTCATATGATACATGTCTTTCTCTGATTGACTTATTTCGCTCAGCATAACACCCTACAGTTCCATCCATGTCGTTGCAAATGGCAAGACCTCATTCCTTTTGATGGCTGCAAAATATTCCACTGTATATATATATATACCACTTCTTCTTTATCCATTCATCTGTTGATGGACATCTTGGCTCTTTCCATAGTTTGGCTATTGTGGACATTGCTGCTATAAACATTGGGGTGCACGTACCCCTTCGGATCCCTACATTTGTATCTTTGGGGTAAATACCCAGTACTGCAATTGCTGGATCGTAGGGTACCTCTATTTTCAACTTTTTGAGGAACCCCCATACTGTTTTCCAGAGTGGCTGCACCAGCTTGCATTCCCACCAACAGAGCAGGGGGGTTCCCCTTTCTCCACATCCCCACCAACATCTGTCCTTTCCTGACTTGTTAATTTTAGCCATTCTGACTGGTGTGAGGTGGTATCTCATTGAGGTTTTGATTTGGATTTCCCTGATGCCGAAGGATGTTGAGCACTTTTTCATGTGTCTGTTGGCGATTTGGATGTCTTCTTTGGAAAAAATGTCTGTACATATCTTCTGCCCATTTCTTGATTGGATTCTTTGTTCTTTGGATGTTGAGTTTGATAAGTTCTTTATAGATTTTGGATACTAGTCCTTTATCTGATATGGCATTTGCAAATATCTTCTCCCATTCTCTTGTTGTCTTTTGGTTTTGTTTACTTTCTTTTGCTGTGCAAAAGCTTTTTACCTTGATGAAGTCCCAATAGTTCATTTCTGCCCTTGCTTCCCCAGTCTTTGGCAATGTTTCTAGGAAGAAGTTCCTGTGGCTGAGGTCGAAGAGGTTGCTGCCTGTGTTCTCCTTTAGGACTTTGATGGACTCCTGTCTCACGTTGAGGTCTTTCAACCATTTTGAGTCGATTTTTGTGTGTGGTGTAAGGAAATGGTCCAGTTTCATTCTTCTGCATGTGGCTGTCCAATTTTCCCAACATCATTTGTTGAAGAGACTGTCTTTTTTCCATGGGACATTCTTTCCTGCTTTGTCAAAGATGAGTTGACCATAGAGTTGAGGGTCCATTTCTGGGCTCTCTATTCTGTTCCATTGATCTATGTGTCTGTTTTTGTGCCAGTACCATACTGTCTTGATGATGACAGCTTTGTAATAGAGCTGGAAGTCTGGAATTGTGATGCCACCAGCTTTGCTTTTCGTTTTCAGCATTTTCTGGCTATTCGGGGTCTTTTCTGGTTCCATACAAATTTTAGGATTTTTTGTTACATTTCTTTGAAAAAAGTGGATGGTATTTTCATGGGGATTGCATTGAATGTGTAGATTGCTCTAGGTAGCATTGACATCATCACAATATTTGTTCTTCCAATCCATGAGCATGGAACATTTTTCCATTTCTTTGTGTCTTCCTCAATTTCTTTCATGAGTATTTTATAGTTTTCTGAGTACAGATCCCTTGCCTCTTTGGTTAGACTTTTTCCTAGGTATTGTATGGTTTTGGGTGCAATTGTAAAAGGGATTGACTCCTTAATTTATCTTTCTTCTGTCTTGTTGTTGGTGTATAGGAATGCCACTGATTTTTGTGCATTGATTTTATACCCTGACACTTTACTGAATTCCTGGATGAGTTCTAACAGTTTTGTGGTGAAGTCTTTTGGGTATTCCATATATAATATCATATCATCTTCAAAGAGTGAGTTTGACTTCTTCCTTGCCAATTTGGATGCTTTTATTTTTTTTTGTTGTCTGATTGCTGTGGCTAGGACTTCTAATACTATATTGAATAGCAGTGGTGATAGTGGACATCCCTGCCATGTTCCTGACCTTAGGGGGAAAGCTCTCAGTTTTTCCCCATTGAGAATGATATTCACTGTAGGTTTTTCATAGATGGCTTTTATGATATTGAGGTATGTACTCTCTATCCCTATACTCTGAAGAGTTTTGATCAAGAATGGATGCTGTACTTTGTCAAATGATTTTTCTGCATCTATTGAGAGGATCATATGATTCTTGTTCTTTCTTTTGTTAATGTATTGTATCACCTTAATTGATTTGCGGATGTTGAACCAACCTTGCAGCCCAGGGATAAATCCCACTTGGTCATTTGAATAATTCCTTTAATGTATTGTTGGATCCTATTGGCTAGTATTTTGGGGAGAATTTTTGCATCCATGTTCATCAGGGACATTGTTCTGTAATTCTCCTTTTTGATGGGGTCTTTGTCTGGTTTTGGGATCAAGGTAATGGTGGCCTCATTTCTATTTTTTGGAACAGTTTCAGAAGAATAGGTATTAATTCTTCCTTAAATGTTTGGTAGAATTCCCCTGGGAAGCCATCTGGCCCTGGGCTCTTGTTTGTTGGGAGATTTTTGATGACTGCTTCAATTTCCTTAGTGGTTATAGGTCTGTTCAGGTTTTCTATTTCTTCCTGGTTCGGTTTTGGTAGTTGATACATCTCTAGGAATGCATCTATTTCTTCCATGTTATCTAATTTGCTTGCATAGAGTTCCTCCTAATATGTTCTTATATTTGTTTGTATTTTTTGTGTTGTTTATGATCTCTCCTCTTTCATTCTTGATTTTGTTGATTTGGGTCCTTTCATTTTCTTTTTGATAAGTCTGGCCAGGGGTTTATCAATCTTCTTAATTCTTTCAAAGAACCAGTACCTAGTTTCATTGATCTGTTCTACTATTCTTTTGGTTTCTATTTCATTGATTTCTGCTCTGATCTTTATTATTTCCTTCTCCTGCTGAGTTTAGGCTTTATTTCCTGTTTTTTCTCTAGTTCCTTTAGGTGTATGGTTAGGTTGTGTATTTGAGACCTTTCTTGTTTCTTGTATTGCTATATACATTCCTCTTAGGACTGCCTTTGCTGCATCCCAGAGATTTTGAACAGTTGTGTTTTCATTTTTATTGGTTTTCATGATTTTTTTTTAATTTTTAAATTAATTTTTTTTAATTCTTCTTTAATTTCCTTGTTGACCCATTCATTCTTTAGTAGGATGCTCTTTAGCCTGCATGTATTTGAGTTTTTTCCGACTTTCCTCTTGTGATTGAGTTCTAGTTTCACAGCATTGTGGTATGAAAATATGGAGGGAATAATCCCAAACTTTTGGTACTGGGTGAGACCTGATTTGTGACCTAGGATGTGATCTATTCTGGAGAATGTTCCTTGGGCACTAGAGAAGAATGTGTATTCCATTGCTTTGGGATGGAATGTTCTGAATATGTCTGTGAAGTCCATTGGGTCCAGTGTGTCATTTAAAGTCTTTATTTCCTTGTTGATCTTTTACTTAGATGATCTGTCCATTTCAGTGAGGGGCGTGTTAAATTCCCACACTATTATTGTATTGTTGTCAACGTGTTTCTTTGCTTTTTTTATTAATTGCCTTATATAATTTTTGCTCCCATGTTAGGGGCATAGATATTTACAATTGTTAGATCTTCTTGTTGGTTAGACCCTTTAAGTAGGATATAGTGTCCTTCTTCATCTCTTATTACAGTCTTTGGTTTAAAATCCAATTTGTCTGATATAAGGATTGCCACCCCAGCTTTCTTTTGGTGTCCATTAGCATGGTAAATAGTTTTCCAACCCCTCGCTTTCAATCTGGGGGTGTTGGGTCTTTGGGTCTAAAATGAGTCTCTTGCAGACAACATATCAATGGGTCTTGTTTTTTAATCCAATCTGATAGCCTGTGTCTTTTGATTGGGGCATTTAGTCCATTTAGATTCAGGGTAAATATTGAAAAATATGAATTTAGTGCCATTGTATTGCCTGTAAGGTGACTGTTACTGTATATTGTCTGTGTTCCTTTCTGGTCTATGTTGCTTTTAGGCTCTCTTTTTGCTTAGAGGACCCCTTTCAATATTTCTTGTAGGGCTAGTTTCGTGTTTGCAAATTCCTTTAGTTTTTGTTTGTCCTGGAAGCCCTTTATCTCTCCTTCTATTTTCAATGACAGCCTAGCTGGATATAGTATTCTTGGCTGCATATTTCTCTCATTTGGTGCTCTGAATATATCATGCCAGTCCTTTCTGTTCTGGCAGGTCTCTGTGTATAGGTCTGTTGCCAATCTAATGTTTCTACCATTGTAGGTTACAGAGCTCTTCTCCTGAGCTGCTTTTGGGATTTTCTCTTTGTGTCTGAGACTTGTAAGTTTTACTGTTAGATGTTGGGGTGTTGACCTATTTTTATTGATTTTGAGAGGGGTTCTCTGTGCCTGGATTTTGATGCCTGTTTCCTTCTCCAAATTAGGGAAGTTCTCTGCTATAATTTCCCCCAGTAAACCTTCTGCCCCTCTCTCTCTTTCTTCTTCTTCTGGCATCCCAATTATTCTAATGTTGTTTTGTCTTATGGTATCGCTTATCTCTCGAATTATGCCCTCATGATCCAGTAGTTGTTTATCCCTCTTTTTCTCAGCTTCTTTATTTTCCATCATTTGGTCTTCTATCTCACTGATTCTCTCTTCTGCCTCATTTATCCTAGCAGTTAGCACCCCCATTTTTGATAGCACCTCATTAATAGCCTTTTTGATTTCGACTTGGTTAGATTTTAGTTCTTTTATTTCTCCAGGAAGGGTTTCTCTAATAACTTCCATGTTTTTTTGAAGCCCAGCTAGTATATTTAAAATCATGATTCTGAACTCTAGGTCTGACATTGTACTAATGTCCGTATTGAGTAGGTCCCTGGCAGTCGTTACTATCTCTTGTTCTTTTTGTTGAGGTGATTTTTTCCATCTTGTAATTTTGTCCAGAGGAGAATAAATGAATGAGAGAACAAAATACTAAGAGGGTAACAACATCCCCAGAAAATATACTCTAAACAAATCAGATAAGTCCTGAAACCAGGGGGAAAGAAAGGGAACAAAAGAAAAAAGAAAAAGAAAAGAAAAAGAAAAAGATAAAAACGAACAAAAACAGAACAAAACAAAACAAAACAAAAAACAGAATATGATCAAATATGATCATTCCGGTGCATAGATCAGTGCCATACACTAGATTCTGTGTGTATTTTGGTCTGTTGAATGAGAGAACAAAACGCTAATAGGGTAACAACATCCCCAGAAAATATAATCTAACCAAATCAGAAAAGAAAGGGAAAGAAAGATAAAAGAAAAAGAAAAAATAGAAAAAGAACAGATAAAAACAAAGAAAAACAGAACAAAACAAAAAAATAGAATATGATCAAATATGATCAGGCTGGTGCATAGATCAGTACCACACACTAGATTTTGGGTGTATTTTGTTCTATTAGAAGAAAGTGCCTCAAGAATTTTTAAGAAAGAAAAACTCATATATGTACAAAAATAAGGGTTAATATGATGAAGGGATGGAATATGACTGTAAAGATAAATATTATAAAAAATATTTATAAAAGGAATTGATAAGATAAGAAGTTGTTTGAAAAAAGAAAGCAGAGGATTTAAAAAAAGGGGGGGGGGAATGTGATCAGGCAGGAGACTAAAACAAAGCCATACACTAGAGATTTAGGGTATATTTTGATCTGTTAGAAGAAATTGTATCTCAAAATTTGAAAGAGAGAACAACTTATATATATATATATATATATATATATATATATATATATATATATATGCCCAAAATAAGGGTCACTACTATGGAGGGATAGAATATGACTCTAAAAATGAAAAATAAAAATGTTTTTTATAAAAGGGTTTGATAAGATGTTGATTGAAAAAGGGAGAAAGAAAAATTAAAAAAAAAAGTTTAAAAAATTAACTTTGAAAGACTAAAGAATCATGGTAAAAAAGCCATGAATTCTATATGCAGTATCCCCTAGCGCTGGAGTTCTGCCGTTCTCATTGATCGGTGAACTTGGTCTTGGGTGGCTGTTCTTGCTGATCTTCAGGAGGAGGAGCCTGTTGCCGTGGTTCCCAAATGTCTTTGCTGGAGGTGGAATTGCCCTGCCTTTGCCTGTCTGGGCTAAATAATCTGTTTGGGTGTGCTCTCGGGAGCTTTTGTTCCCTGCAAGCTTTCCGTACAGCTGTGGAGGACGAAAGTGAAAATGGCGGCCTCCCAATCTCCGCCCCAGGGAGCCGAGAACTCAGGGCCCCGCTCCTCAGTGAGCCACCAGAGAAAAGCAGTCAATCACTCCCATCTTCCCGGTCTCTGGCTGCACTCCGTGCTAACCTGGCCTGTAACCGAGAGTTTCTATCTCCGGCACCCGACTCGGTGTGGAGTCTCCAAACCCAGAGATCCCTGCGGTGCACTCCCGCACTGCTCCTCCTGGGGGAGGAAGAGGAATCTCCCTGGATCTGCCGCTTGTTGGTCCCTCCTGGAAGAGCAGTGGCCCGAATGTGCCGCGGATCACGGTTTATGGCAACCCCAAGCTGAGAGCCCACTCCTCGGCTCCGTCTCTGCAGCTGGCTTCCCCGCTCCAATCCCTGGGAGCTCTGCCGCACTCAGGCACCCCCGCGGTCTTTCTGTGACCCAGAGGGTCCTGAAACCACACTGTCCCATGAGGGTTCCACCCCCCGCTTAGCCACTGGAGCGATGTCCCTCAGCGGTGCCGACTTCTAAAAGTTCCAATTTTGTGCTCTTCTGCTCTATCACTTGCCAGAAGCGGCCAATGGAGGCCCCCTCCCTTGTTGCCTATCCTCCTGAATATCACCTCGGATTCACTTTTCCGCACGTCCTACCTTCCAGAAAGTGGTTCCTTTTGTGTTCAGAGAGTTGTTGCTATTCTTTTCTTCGATCTTCTGTTGAGTTCGTAGGTGTTCAGAATGGTTTGATCCCTATCCAGCTGAATTCCTGGGACCAGACGAAATCCAGGTCTCCTACTCCTCCACCATCTTGCTCTGCCCCCTGGGTGTAGAGCCTTCTTAAAATTATTCTCCTGGTGTGCCTGGATAGCTCAGTCAGTAAAGTGTCTGCCTTCAGCTTAGGTTGTGATCCCAGGGTCCTGGGATTAAGCCCTGCATTGAGTTCCCTGCTCAGCAGGAAGTCTGTTTCTCCCTCCACTCATGCCCGCTTTCTCTCAAATATATAAAATCTTTAAAATAAGAAAAGAAAGATTATATCTCTCCCTCTGCCCTTCCCCATCCGCTTAGGCTCTCTCTCTCAAAAAAAAAAGTAATAATAATAAAATTAAGAAAATAAATGAATAATTATGTGTAAATGATAAATGAATAAAATATGCAGCCCTGACTTATTTCAGCTCTTTATTTGCATAACTTTTTTTCATTATTTATATCACTGTTGGATTTCATTTGTCATTTTGACTCTAATTATAATTTTGATCAAAATACGTTGTAATCGTTCATTTGTTTAGTTTGTGAGTGACATCAGTTCAAGCACTTTTTTTGCAATAACAGATACAAGTTTTCCAGCTTAAAACTAAAGAGAAATTTTATTACAAATAAAAGTATATTTCACAGAACTAAACCGAAATTATTCTGTCATATGTCAGATATGAGTCTTTATAACCCCAGAAGTTTCCTGTCTCATTGTCACCTTCGTTTTACTTTTCTATCATTTTGGCTTTCTCTCTTTTTTTTTTTTTTTTAAGATTTTATTTATTTATTTGACAGAGAGAGTCAAATAAATATTTGACACTGTGAGAGAGGAAACACAAGCAGGGGGAGTGGGAGAGGGAGAAGCAGGCTCCCCACAGAGCAAGGAGCCAATGCAGGCTCAATCCCAGGACCGTGGGATCATGACCTGAGTCGAAGGCAAACGCTTAATGACTGAACCACCCAGGCACCCCTCATTTTGCCTTTCTAGGTGTTCCAAGTTCATGTAGCATACTGAGTGGAGAGATGATCAATTTCACATTTCTGGAGGATTATCTCTGAATGGCCTTTCTCAAAGTAGAAGGCTTCTGCTAAATCAAAATCTTATGACCAGATATGTTGGGTCACATTCATAAACTTGAATATTTCTTTATAAACACATGTACATTTGATTTATTAATGTAAGATAATTTTCTGGAAAATAGTGGTACAAAACACAGGAATCTAACTTATGGAAGGCTAAGAGATAATTTTTCGGCAATTGCAAAATTTGTGTCCTGTCACATGTTCTGGTTTTGTTTTTTGTTTTTTGTTTTTTTAGTATTTTTCTTTTAAAATTTTAGCTAGTAAGTTTAAATGTTTTGAGAATGATGACATTGAAGTTAAGACAATAGGTAATTCAAGAATAGAATATTTAAGATTAGTTTGTTCTTTAGATGTACTAGAGAATATTGTCTGCAAGTCACATGAACACATGTTCTGGGATGCCTGGACATATGAATATAGACAATAGAACTTTTTTTTAAGATATTATTTATTTATTTGAGAGGTCGAGTGAAAGCAAGAGAGAGAGGGCCCAAGCAGGGGGAGCAGCAGAGGGAGAGGAAGAATCAGGCTCCCTGCTGAGCAGGGTGCCCCACATGAGGCTTGATCCCAAGACCCTGAGATCATATCCTGAGCTGAAGGCAGATGCTTAACTGACCAAGCCACCCAGGTGTCCCAGACAATAGAACTTAAATTCATTGCCTTTGCTAGGAAAAAAAAAAAGAAAAAAGAAACAAAAAAGTGAACAACTTTGAGTGATTTTTATCATGATGGTATACTAAGAAAATCACCTTTCTATATTAAAGACTTCCAAGGTACATATTTTTTTTTAAAATTAATTAATTATTTAAATTTTCAGATTAGTGAATAGCATTTGTTGGTTCCTCATTTGATAAATGTGGTGTTATCTAACTTACCATGTTGGAAACAAACTAGAAATATTCCCAAATTTTATATTTTATGTTTAGTTTTGCAAAGTACATTTGTACTTTGTATATATACAAATAGTTATATACTTATATATACAACTTTATGTAATTTACATTATATAAGTTTATATGTATTACATATATAAGCAAAGGCATGTACATATTTCTATTCATATATTTTTATACTTATTTTCATATATTTGTATTTATTTACTTATTTATTCTGGGTGACCCAAACAGCATATACTGTTTATATAATAAACTCAAATTATGAATTTTCTTTCTTTTTTAAGTAAAATACAAAACACTTTGTAATGTAACTCATGGCCTAATTATAATTTTTGTATCAGGGAGACTCTTTATTACATTTGGAAAATAATAGAAAAAAATTGACATATTTTTGTCCTGAAATTTCCAGAAACACACATCTAAATTTGTGTTACCTTTATTTCAAAGTGAAATATATTTAAATATTACATTATTATTATAATCCAAAGCCACATAGCACTTTTCTTAGAAAATATTTTTTTAAATATTCAATAAATATTAACTGATTTGACATTTATAGCCTTCCATTGCACAAATTATTTATTTTAGCATCTTATGTCTCTCAAATTTTACTTCTTGACAAGTTAGTACAATATTTAGGAGGGAAAAAAAACACCATCTACTTTACCCCACAGTCAGTGATGATTGTTTGTTACAATAGTAGAATATAGTCCATTTGACTCATTATTATTATATAAATTTGTCATGATAAGAAATTTTTCCAAAAATTTATAGCGTTAACTGACTTATGCTGATATTTAAATTTTAAGTAAAAAGAGTAATCTGATTCTATTAACTGTTTGCTATTTTAGCTAATTTGAAAAAAATTCACTTTGTTTTTCTAATATATTTCTACAAACTCATACTGCAACACACAGAGTTCTTAAAAATATTTATTTTTCAAATATGTTTGTTTTCCCAAACAATAAAATTCCAAAAGAATGTATGTTGTAGACATATTTGCTGAAGTAAAATTTAATATAAGATGGAATTATTCTTTAGGCCATGGGAGGTCTAATTTTATGAAACAATAACATCAGCATCATTTATAGTATATTATGTAATGGTACAAAATGTGGGAATGATATTTAATATCTTTAGGATATGCCACATAGAAAATTGTTTGCCTATGTGACCAGTTTCTAAATAGGAAAGTCAAGTTAAAAATACAAACAGTGCCATTTTTTTTTTTAACTTCTAAATGGCTCTTTTAAACATGGAGAGACAATTAAGTCAATTTAGGTTTTTGTTTAGTTTTAGTGTGTATATTTGTTTTACATATAAGGCTGACTATATATTTGCAATACATTTTTAGGTTTGGGCAAGAGTATGACTGAATCCAAAAGCAGTTTGACTAGGGGATTCCTTATTTTATTGAGGGAGATGAATTTTATTCCACTGGATTATCTGATATAAATTTCATAGAAGAGGGGTATGCTTATAACTATTTGCAAAATGAGTGTCTTTAGTGATTGTGAAAATCAGTCTTAATTTTTAAATACGAAGAAATATTAACATAAAAATGTACACCTTACTCTACTAGAAGAAATTATAGGTGCATTAGAAAGTTATCATTGGGTGGCTCAGTCATTAAGAGTTTGTCTTTGGCTTAGGTCATGATCCCAGGGTCCTGGGATCAAGCCCCGTTCTGGGCTCCCTGCTCAGCAGGAAACCTGCTTCTCCCTTTTGCACTCCCCTTGCTTGTGTTCCCTCTCTCTCTGTCAAATAAACAAATAAAATCTTTTTTTAAAAAAGTTATCATTAAAAGAATTATAGCTACTTTGTCACAAAGGAGACAACAGAATTTCAGAGTTTCCAATTATTTAAAAATTACTTATTTACCAATTATTTTTTAAGACAAAATCATCCTTACTCTGAAATTTGTTCATCTCCTTTTTAAGTCTTACTTAAATTTATTCAATTACCTTTTTAGCAAAGCTAAAATATCATGAATTATCACTATACTTCATTTTTTTTAAGATTTTATTTATTTATTTGAGAGAGAAAGAGCTAGAGAGAGCATGAGCTGGGTGAGGAGCAGAAGGAGAAATAGACTCCCCAGTGAGCAGGGACCCTGATGTGGGGCTCAATCCCAGGACTCTGGGATCATGACTGAACCGAAGGCAAACACTTAACCAACTGAGCCACCGAGTGAGCCACCGAGGTGCCCCAAATTATCACTATACTTGAGATACACTCATACATACATACGTACATATATATAAATTTCAATATAGAAATATATATTTCTTTGTATATGTATAAAAATATATGTGTATGTTAGTATATTTATAAGTATTTATATAAAATTAAATGACATACATACATACACCATATATATACATGATTGCTCTTGTTTTTGATGAACTTGACAGTTTGTAGAGTATTGGTCAAATATTTTGTTGAATGTCCCTCAATTGGGACTTGGCTAATGTTTTCTCATGATTAGAATGGGATTATGAGATTTTTGGAGGAAGATTATTACAGAGGTAAGCTGCCACTCTCATCACATAGTATCAAGTGCATATACTATCAACACGACTTCGCTGATGATGTTAATCTTGATCGCCTGGCTGAAGTATTTGTCAGGTTTGTCCAGGACAAAGTTGGTGCAGGGAGGGGGGGGGCGGGTAGCCCAGACATCAGGATGGGGAGTTGTGTTCCACTTCCTTGTGGACTGAGTATATATTATAAATTATTTGGAAATCTTCTGCATGAGGACTTCTATTTTTATTTATTCTTTTATTTATTTATTTACTCGTTCACTTATCTATCTATATATGTATGTAATCCTCTCATTCTGTCAGTATGACTCTTAGATACTTCAAATGCTTTGGGCTATAATCCAATATTCTTATTTTATTGTTTCGCTCATATTGTTCCAGGCTTATCTGTTGGGAGCTTTTTCATTCGCTCCTGTGACTCTTTAACATACTTCATCATTGTATGTGTGTGTATATGTTGCGTGTGTATCTGTGTATGTGTTGTGTATGTATATGTGTGTCTTTTTCCTTTTTTTTAAAGGTCTTCCTTACATTTCCTTATAATATACTCTAAGCTTATCTTGTATATTCACTGCCCAGTCCTAAAATCAGCCAAGGAACCCTAGTTCCTTTTATTGGTAAATGGTATTAGAAACTAATATCTGGGCATTAGGTAAGCTCATTGCTACTTGGGTGTTTGCTTCTAGGTACTCTGAATTGATATAGCAAGGAAATGCATGTATGCATATATGTATGCTTAATTATGCATTACATGTATCTATAAATATATATGTGACCACACATATCTATATAAATAATGTTAAATTTTGTTCATGCTGATACTTCCAGCTCAAATTCATTACCATATGGGTCATTCTGGTCTCCTTCCCATGCTTACCTATAACTCCATTCCAACAATGAGAAATCTAGCTCCTACACTTAACCATCCATATACTTAATTGTTCAATTTCAGTATACATATATAATAGTTTCAGAATTGCTAACTTGTACCCTTGGGAAACAACTATATCAAGTAGAATATTTTACCTATGAACATTTATTTTTACTTTTATTCTTACAGACTCCACTAATTTCTGAAGTTACTTAGAACAGCGCCTTTTCTGTTCACTGCACTTACTGAGGTTGTTTCATATGTTTGTAATACAGTTGGATGTTTTTGGCATATTTGCATTCCGTCCTGGGATACCTTGACCAATCAAATGATTTTTTAAAAATTGGTAAATGTTAAAGTCCACTCTGTGCAGTCAAATTCTCTGCAGTTTTGACAAATGCATAGTGTCAGATGTGCACCATTACAGTATCACACAGAATAGTTTCTCCACCTCTAAAATTTCCCTTATACAATAACTTCTCCACAAACCTCTGGCAACCACTGATGCATTTACCATCTCTATAGTTTTGCCTTTTCCAGATCATCTAAATTGAGTCATACAGTGTATAGACTTTTACATTGGTTTCTTGTACTTATCAATATGTATTTAAGATATATCTATGTCTTTGAGTGGCTTGAGAGCCCATTTCATTTTATTGCAAAAAAGTATTTCATTAAATGGATATACCAGTTTGTTTATCCATTCACCTACCAAAGAACATCTTATTTGCTTCCAGTTATTGTGATTAAAAAGCTACCACTATAAACATTTTCTTAATGGTTTTTGTGTGAGCATAAGTTTTCAACAGTTGGGTAGTTATGTAATTACACAATTGCTGAATTATACAGTAAGATTTTGATTAATTTTGTAAGATACTATCTTCCAATGTCTCTCTATCAATTTATACTTCCACCAGCAATTAATGAGAACTTCTGTTGTATTACATTCTTGTCACCCAAGTGGTATCATCAGGTTTTGGATTTTAACCAATTTAACTAATGTGTAGGGGTACATCGTTTTAATTTGTAACTTCTAAAAGACAAATGAAAGTGAACGTCTTTCACATGTTTATACATCAGATATCATTGAGATGTCTGTTTAGGTATTTTGCTCATTAATTATTGGGTTGAATATTGTAAACATTGAGTTTTATGAATTCTTTATATATTTTGGATATTCATTCTTTATTAGATACGTTTGCATTTTTTTCCAATCTATGACTTGTCTTTTCATGTTCTCCGTAATGACTTTTGCACATCATGAGTTTTTAATTTTAGTATAATCCAACATATCTTTTTTTTTTTCTTCCATGGATCATGCTTTTGATGTTGTCTCTAAAATCTTGTCACCAAACCCAAGTTTTCTCTGATGTTTTCTTCTAGAAGTTTTATAATTTAGCATTTTTAGAAAATATTTATTTATTTATTTATTTATTTATTTATTTATTTATTTGAGAGAGAGACAGAGAGCATGATTGGGGGTAGGGGCAGAGGGAGAGGTACAAGCAGACTCCTCGCTGAGCAGGGTGCCCCATACAGGGCTCAATCCCGGGACCCTGAGATCATGACCTGAGCTGAAGGCAGCCACTTAACTGACTGAGCCACCAGGCACCCCGTCAAAGGAGCATAATACAATTCAGAAATACAAAATCATTCTCAGATACCCTTATGAAAAGTTGGGTACATACCTAGCAGTGTTATTGTGGGTAATTATAAAGAAATGTTTAAAGTTTAATTTTTAATTTACCTTTATCTTCAATTTTTACTTATAATTTCAAATTTTTAAATTTAACTTTTAACTTTTAAGTTACCTTTAACTTTACATTTACCTCTAAATAATTGTAAATGACTCATTATTTTCTTAAAGACATGTGATTCCTCCTCAGTAAGTTGTGCATAGTCTTTGTGTAATCTTTACATGGTTATTTGTCTATCTTTACTGTTTTCTTTATTGTTTTTTCTAAGATTTTATTTATTTGACAGAGAGAGACACAGCGAGAGAGGGAACAGAAGCAGGGGGAGTGGGAGAAGGAGAAGCAGGCTTCCCGCTGAGCGGGGAGCCTGACATGGGGCTCAATCCCAGGACCCTGGGATCATGACCTGAGCCAAAGGCAGACACTTAACGACGGAGCCACCCAGGCGCCCCTACTGATTTCTTTAAATGTCCTTCATACCAATACTTCTTCATATCATTGTCTATATACTCATATTCCTTACTGTTTTAAATTTACAATGATAAAGAAATATTTCAAATTTGATGGAGTCAAAAGTACAAATATACAGCTCTTATTACCTGTATTTGGCATATATTATTAGGATATCATTTTCCCATTTGAAAAATCCCTCCTTTATATTATTCTACTAGGTCCCAGTGGTCTCTTTTACTCCCAGGCATTTACTGTATCTTAGACTATGCAGAACCTAAAATTCATCCTTGACATTCCTAATGATTCCGAATCCATGAGTAATGATCCATTATTAAATCTCAAGCCTTATTGGATGGTAAGGGTTCAGAAGTCTCTTGTAAGTTCTGCTCTTGGAATTTCTGACTCAGAAATGAAGGTCTTGAGCTTGTAGCTAGGGCACAAGATAATAAAAAAGCAGGGGGAGTAGCTATGGTCTTATTTTCACCTCCAATCTCTAACCCAAATCCATAAATATTTAATATGGTACTAATTATTTCCTCAGTATAACCAGAATACATCTTTTAAATTTTATGAAATCTTTTATTTAAAAGAGGGAGAGAATTTGTTAATCTAAAATAAATAAATTTTATATTTCCATTTAGAGTTGTCTATGTCTATTATAGATGTTGATAAGATGAAGAAAAATATCTTTTTAAAAATACTGCTGGCATATGGAAGTATTTTTCAATCTCTCTTTTTTGAAGATTAATCGTTCCTTTTTTTAACAGCAAACATTCAAATTTACATCCTACCATCTTATGCTTAGCATTATGGAATAAGTATTTAATATTTTGTTACTTTGTCTTCATAAATACAATTTAATGACATCATCATTTTGCTGTGTCAGAAAAGGATTATAATGTGGTTGACAGACTCCGTACACAGACATGACAATTCTTTAATGACAAAAGATACAGAACATGGATATTTGGCTACATAATGCAGGAGCTAAAACAACATATTCCCAGAGAGTGCAATAGCTTCTGTTTATCCAGGGCATCCCCTGGAAATCATAAACTGTATATAATGCTAGTCAGAGCAAAGATTCTGCCAGGCATGAGAAGTTCCCTTTGATGTTCCTATGTGGGTTGTCTTGTCTCCCCTTTCCTCCTGACTTGCACAAAGATTTGCAATGCTGTCTGTTCACATGTGGTAGATATCTCATGCCAAATAACCCTGCCACCCCCAGGTATGTTTAGAATACGACATGGTGATGCTGAAGATTATATTTAAGATACTTCCCCCTAAAGGCTCAAGTCTGGAGTGTCTGAGTGCAATGGCACTACAATGAGTGGATGTAACATTGTATTCCTAATAATTCCTCCTATTTGCTATTCAGGTTATTTCCACTTTTTTTTTTTCCTACTATAGCTGGTAGCACAAGAAATAAATTCTGCTAAAGCCTTCATCTCTATTTTGAAAACATCTTTAGTTTAAAGTAGGAAACAGTTTCTTCAATCTTAATTGATTATGGATAAATAATATTAGCAAAAACAATGACTTTAATTAATCACTGTTTTAGGGCTAAAAACTCCTGAAAGTGAGAGTTCATATGATCTTAATGTGTCCACATCTGGTTTCACAACTTTTAATCTATTGTAGTCAGGCACTCTGAAGGAGTGGGGTCCTAAGCCATGGACTAAATAATTCCTTAGTTGGAACAATTTTTCTAAGATAAATTCCTTCTCCCTAGTCAGTGATTTCTGATTTTGATTCTGACTAATTACCTTATGTATTGTAAGTTAAATGATTGGATACAATTTGGGGGTAAGACTTCTTTCTTATATAGGTCTTAACAGAGATTTTTTTTTTTTCATTTTGTATTTTATTTTTTTAGTATTATGTTATGTTAATCACCATACATTACATCATTAGTTTTTGATGTAGTGTTCCATGATTCATTGTTTGTGTATAACACCCAGTGCTCCATGCAGAACGTGCCCTCTTTAATACCCATCACCAGGCTAACCCATCCGCCCACCTTCTCCCCTCGAGAATATTTTTATTAGACAGGCTGAACCCTGGGGAAATCTGACCTGTACATCTAGTTACACTTGGATGTTATTACCTAGCAATCCTTTGACTAACAGCTTACTATGTGCATGAGACATTTACATTTTATTCTGTGCTAATATTGCAACATCCTTACAAATTTTCCAACATTGATTTTGTATTTTATTTTTTAAAGATTGATTGATTATTTTTTAAAGATTGATCGATTTATCAGAGAGAGTGAGAGAGAGAGTGAGGGTGAGAGCACAAGCAAGGGAAGCGGCAGGCAGAGGGAGAAGCAGGCTTCCTGCTGAGCAAGGAGCCCAATGCAGGACTCAATTCCAGGACCCTGGAATCATGATCTGAGCCGAAGGAAAGTGCTTAACCTGCTGAGCTACCCAGCGTCACTGATTTTGTATTTTAAAATAAACCAGTCCCTCTTTCCTCTGATAATGTTTAATACTATTTAATATAAAATTTAAAACATGTAAAATATTTAAAATAAATATTTGTTTATTTAGTATTTAAAACAATAATATTTATTTAAATAAATATATTTAAAACAAATATGTAAAATGATACTGATATTTAATGATAATTTTAAACATTTAAAATACCATTTAATATTTGATATTTAAATAATATTTAAAATAAGTAAAATTGAACTAAATAAGATTGTCAACCATTTAAACTAAATATAATTTTTTCACAAGATTATTTGAAATTTAGAAATTAGTAACCCCTTACTTCAATTTATACTTGTCAATTATTAGTATTTTTTATACTTTCTTGCCTAGATAATGCATCATGTCTGAACAACTCAGTCTGGGAGGTCATCACCTCAGTTAACCAGTGGCCAATATCAGTCTCATACTCTTCATGGACTCTGAATTCTCTCTTCAAAGTTCTGATACAATTGCTTTATGTTTATTCATAAATATTATACTCCTGCTCAAAAAAATTGTCAAATGAGATCTTTATGTAATTCAAACAAAATTTAAGATTAATACTATTATGTGATCGTATTTACAATTACTATTCATATTTATATTCAATTTTATTTTTTAATTTCTTGAGAAGAAAAGCAATTTTAATAAAATTTAGAAATTCATAATTATACACTTGTACTCAATTTTTACTTTTGTTAGTATATGCTATTGAGTAGAAATTGGAATGTGTGGTATTGAAGATTATGGGTGCCCATATTTATTTGTGCAATAACCTCAAGCATTGAACATAAGTATATGATAGATATAGAAAAAAGAAAACAGGAAACACATGGAATTGCACTGCTATTAAATCTATGTAATGTCATTTGAATCATATCTGAACGGCTTCTTAGTACTTAATACTGTCACCCTGACCTCTATACACAAAGAGAAGTTAAAATTCATTAAGCACTCCTTAATTCTGATTTCATTTGATCTGTTCCTCTTGACTTTGTGTTTAGTAACAAGAGCTGCACATATGCTAGACAATTCTGGGTGTCAAGAAAGTCAAAATTCATATCTTTTCCACTTGCTCAAATATTTCTGCAAATAAATTCACTCCATCTGTTCTTCATGCTCACAGATAAGCTACAGTGTTCATAATGGAGTTTGAAAACATATCCTAGTAATGAAAAATTGGTCTGAGCAAACTTTTAGGAGGAAATGAATATAAATTTAATGATCGCTTTAATGCTAATTGTTACTGTACTTTTAGAAACTGAATTCATCTCAAGGGTAATGTTTTTCTCATATAACAATATTTTATTCCTCAACTCTCAACCCTTTAAATCTTGACATATCTAATTTTTATCATGCCATCTAAAGAAGCACACCTCATGTCACTTTTCTGCCTTAAGGACAACAGATGCTATTATTAAAATGCAACTGTTTTCACCCATTAGTACTCAGTGCTTCATAAAGGTTCACATTACCACACACTGTTGACCAGCCTTATTCTGTAATTTGAAGTGGGAGACTAACCTGGATGTAATAATAAGCAAAGGGGAGAAATTCACTGTTAGCGGACACACAGTTTTCTACCCTCAGCATTAGCTGTGTAATACAGTGGCTGAGATGGCAGTAGAGAGAAAAGTGGGAGCAATGAGCTGGCTTTCATTCAGCGAGATGGAAGAGCCTGTCAAAGACACCAACAACTAATCAGCTGCCGACACTGATTGATGCGTTTGCTCGCATTCAAATCTATCACAGTGACCAAGTAATGTCTACCGTTTACCCAGTGGATGGATAAACTGGAGCTAATATATGGCTTCTAAGAAAATAGATCATTAATTCTGCTTAATAGGTGGGGGCTAAAGCTTAAATCTTCTTCCAAATAGCAACCTTTCCCTTAATGGGGGGGGGGGGCAAGTTATGGTCGACTAGGCAATATTTTTTACAAGTGACAAATTTGCTGTGTTAGATTTTATTTCAGCTTGCACTTTGCAATTGTCACTTGCTATTAAATCTATCAAGAATTTATTAACATGTTAATTAAAATGGCTGAAGAAGATAAGAATTGATAGACTGAAGGAGTCAGAGGATTGCTTTTTGTGCATTCTTTCCTGGCGTGAAAATTATATTTCTTCATCTGACTTTATGCTAATTTTTTTTCTTTTCCATGAGATGATTTTTTAAAACTTGTAGTCATTGAGTTAATTGCATTTTATTATTACTTGGCTTCTAATTAATTGCAGGGCATATCATAGAATGGCTTCTTAATGGCTTATAAATCCATATTTTTCACCAATCAGCATCAAAGAAAGATGGTTTGAAATATGAATTGTCAAGTAATAATTTGAAGTATAATTAAAAGACATACCAAGGCTTCTAT
Source organism: Halichoerus grypus (assembly GCF_964656455.1). Classification (NCBI taxonomy): domain Eukaryota; kingdom Metazoa; phylum Chordata; class Mammalia; order Carnivora; family Phocidae; genus Halichoerus; species Halichoerus grypus. Next base: position 38,754,163 of record NC_135725.1, on the reverse strand, counting down.
TAAAGTAAGTCAGATCTGACTAACTAGGAGAGGTAGAAAGAGGTATACTTTCAAAAGTTTCATGAGACCGCTAAGTCTATTTTGTTAAGCATCAAACTTTTCAGGTATAGGGGTTAATAAATAATTTGTTTCAAAATATTTATTTAGAAATCTCTGCAGAAAGAATCTTTTTAAGGGATAAAAGTAAAACTCAAGTGGATTTATATTATGTCAATAATAATAAATACAGTTTCTGAATTACTTTTGGTCATTCATCTGCAATATAATAAGATATTGCATAATTTATAATATTCAAAATTTATGTGGTATATTTTTATAAATAATTTATATAAAGTAAGTCTAATATATTTTTTATAATATGCTTAACACAGATAAGCTAAACATTGTAAAATACTTAAATAAAAAAACTCAAGAAACTTATATGAAATAGAAATAAAAATCAGTTTGTTTAGGAAATGCTTTTATTGTGCAATGGGTTAAATTCCCCCTACCTTGCTACATTCTTTACATCGTATCAAAGCTTTTTTTTTTTTTTTTTAAGATTTTATTTATTTATTTGAGAGAGAAAGAGAATGAGCAGGGAGGAGGGGCAGAGAGAGAGAGAAACAGGCTCCCCAATGAGCAGGGAGCGTGATGTGGGGCTCCATCCCAGGACCTGGAGATCATGACCTGAGCAGAAGGCAGACGCTTAACTGACTGAGCAATCCAGGCACCCCTGTACCCAAGGTATTAAAAAAAATGGATAAACTAAAGTTATTTCAGTGTTCATGACATTACATCATCCTATTATCTAAATGATTATTATACAAAGTCAAAAAAATCATTAATTCTGTGGTAAGTCCAGGGTATGAAATAACTAATTTTAAGAAAAACAATCATCCACACTACTCAATGGCAAATATCTGAACTTTATTAGAAACCAACAACAAAGAGAGTTCTGCTTATTAATGCTATCTTTATATTTTTAATGCACCATACCAAACAACTTTGGAATTACTGATTGCCATAATAATGAATATGGAAATTCAGACATTAATAAACATCAGACTTTTCACTTAAAAAGATAAAAGAGGGAAACATATGGGTAAAAACTGTATGTGAGGGAGGATGGAAACCTATCTGACCAGTAATCAAAATAAACTAATTCAAACTTAAGGCGGCATATATGCCTTATAAAGAACAGTGAGAAATGTAACAGAGACCTGGTTATACTGAAAAAGAGGCTCTATTGTAATTGAATATGTGAATGTAAATCATCCCATCATTTAAAAATCTCTTAAGCAATCTGTAAAGGAAGTCATAAAAACTGTCATTTCTTGATCTTGTCAGTCTAATTTCGGAAGCTAGCTTCAGAAAAGAATGCAAGAGATACACAAAAAGCAAAAACAAAACCAAAATTTATTATGGAACAACTAATAATAATTGTTCTTGGCAGAAATCATACACTAAATGTTCAAGAATAGAGAAATGATTAAGCAAACTATATCTTGGCATATTCCACCATGGGTCAATTAGGCTCATGATGCTAAGTTTAAAAAGAAACAAATATATGTTTTATAGTAATATTAAATATGTATATTCATATGTTGCGTAGTGGTTTGTTATTGTTTATATATTTTCATGCATATACTTGAAATATTTTTTAAGATTTTATTTATTTATTTGAGAGAAAGAGGGAGAGAGCACAAATGGGAGGGCAGGGACAGAGGCAGAGGGAGAAGCAGACTCCCACTGAGCAGGGAGCCCTATGCCAGGCTTGATCCCAGGACCCTGAGATCATGACCAGAGCTGGATGCACATGCTTAACTGACTGAACCACCCAGGTGCCCCATATACTTGAAATATTTTAAAAATTCATTTAGGAAGTGTACTCATTGAATTCCCAATAATAGAACTTAGGAATCAAATTCAGACAATATTTTATATGAATCTCTTGCTATCTCATTACCTGATATCTGAAACTCAATATTTCGATAATGTAGTATACCTCAGTATATAAACTTGCCATCCAAATTAACATTACTTGGATTCAAGAAGCAAGAGATATGAATAGTAGATCATTCTTGTATATATAAATATTAAGAATTGTCTTTGGATGGTGGGAATATGGGCTTTTTTTTTCTTCTTTCTAAATTGTCTGTATCAAAATTTATAATGAATTTTTTTTTGTATCGATGGGGAAAATATATTTGAGAGAAAGAGAATTTCATAATAGACTGGATCTGTTGGCAACATAATTCAATATGCTTTCAGTTCTTTTGTGCCTTCTAACATCTCTTTTGTCATCTCTGGATTATATCCAAATCTGTTATGTTTGCACTTTACCTATGTCTACATCAGGCTTATACTCTCCATGTGTCTCCAACTGCAGCATAAACTGGGCTATAAGCTGAGGTTGGGCTATAGAAAAGAATTTAGACACCATTATACTAAAAGGCAAAAAATCTGATAGAAGTTCTGAAAATGTTTATGAATTATGCCAGGACTTGGTAAACCCTTTCATCTGAAGAGTCAGGGGAACGTCCTGTACAGTCTCCAGGAAACTGATTCTGGCAAGGAGCTAAATGATCTGAGGCTGAGATCCTCCATTTAGAAAATATGCAACTGAAAAACACTTCTGTTGGTAAGAATGAATGCCAATTAGATACATTTTTTCATTTGTCCCTTATGAGAAGTAGTAGTCAAACGCGAAGCAAAACAAAACAAACATTATTTCAAATAAGAAACATTTCCACTTAATATTGGCAAGCCAGAATTAGAGAAAGAATTGATGAATAATATCTATTCAATTATGAACTACTTCATCTTTGGAACATAGAGAAAAATCAATACTGTAATTCCACAATGAAAAACAACCATGATAATAAATCATGTACTTAATTTAGTAAGTACATAAATTAATAAATACATATGGGGTAAGGACAAATATAATATAAATTTAATTTGAAAACAAAGGCAAAATTACTATTTAAGAAAGCTTCCCATTAAATTAGGTACAATTTCTAAAGGAAGGCAGCAACAACACTTGAGGCTCTGAGCTTGCCTGTGGTCAAAACAAGGAAGAAAACAAAAGATCCATCATATCCCTGAGAAAATAAACTAGGAACACAGGAGAAGCACACCTTCTCAGGTACCAATCTACTTGGGAGCTATCCCTGGATGGAATCACTAATGATAGGTGTAATGAGAATCTATGTCTCTGAGAGCATGAAGATGTTCCTAGCATCAAGCGCTGTGAACATGTAAACCAGTATGTAGAATAAATTCTGTAACATTATCCTACTCTTCAGGTTTTTTTTAAAGATTTTTATTTATTTATTTAACAGAGAGATAGAGAGAGAGCACAAGTAGGCAGAGCGGCAGGCAGAGGGAGAGGGCGAAGCAGGCTCTCCACTGAGCAGGGAGCCCGATGCAGGACTCGATCCCAGGACCTCTGGGCTCATGACGTGAACCGAAGGAAGACGCTTAACCAACTGAGCCACCCAGGCGCCCCATCTTACTCTTGAGTTCTAATATCTGTAACATTTTACCATTTAAAGGAGATAAAAGCCATATGAAAACTTCTATACTGTTCTTCATGGTAATTGAAATGATACTACATTTTACTTGGTTTTGTTTAGCATATGTCAAAATATTTTATAGTCAACACTGTATTCATTATTTTATATTCATCAGCATAACAATTAAGAACGTGGAATTTAGAGTTACATCACCTGGCTTTGAATTATAGCTTTGACAATAATACCTGCATGACAGCAGGAAAGTAACATTATTTTTATATCACTAAGTTTGTTCAATGATTGGGATATACATAACTTCTACCTCATAGGGATTTTTTTTGTTATGATAAATTAAGATGATACCAATAAAATGCTTGAAAATATCTGAAACTTTTTAAAATTTTTAAAAAATTTCCTTAGTATTTTTTTAAAGTAGTCGCAACATCCAACATGAGACTTAAACTAATGACCCTGAGATCGAGTCTTGTGCTCTACTGACTAAGCCAGCCAGGTGCCTCATATCTGAAATATTTTAAGTGTTCAATAAGTAATAGGTTAACATAATAATGATAGTGATTTTTTTTTAAATTATTATAAAGTCAGTGGTTAATTCTCACATTATCTCTATACAAGAATGTGGGTAGGAGAGTCATTCTTTTTGTGTTACCAAATAAAGAAAAAAAGGCTCATAAAACTATGTGTTGCTCAAAGTGACACTTGAATTAATATCAGGAATAGACAAGAGTCAATGACAATTCATGGCAGATGTGCTCCTAGCATTCTGCAGGCGTGGCATTGCTAAATCACATGTTTTCTCTCTTATACAATGCAGTGCTGGTTACCAGCAAGAACCCAGGAGAGTGGATTTACCCATCTTCCCAGGAGGCCGTGGTGCAAGCAGTCAATGGTGTTATGGCTACAATGGATTGATACGTATAACTCACTGCACATGTTGGCTATCTTCTCCTGCACCTCCCTAATCTTTACTCTAGTAGTCCTTTTCCAGTCCATTTTTTCCCTCCCTTTACACAGTCTCCAGGACCTGTTTTCCTGATGAAAAACTGTAGCCCAGGCAAGGGATTATTCCACAGCAATGGCTGGGAAAGAGTTGTTCAGTCGAAGTTATATCTCCAGATTCTAGTCCAGTGAGATTTTCTGAGCACTCACTCTTCCTGCTTACCCAGGGAAAGAGCAAGACCTATAAAAGGGAACTTCTCCACTCTGTCTGGTCACTGGATCCAGGTTCAGCCTCTCCCCCTTCCCCACTGCCTTGCTTGCTTATATAACCACTAGTATAAGCTCTTCTGCTTTTCTCAAATTCACTTTCCATTTTCTAGCATGGTGCTCAGAGTATGCTCTATATTTAATATATTCTGCATGAATGCATGCATATTTGAATCAGCATGATGAACTGTGTAACTAAAACCTGCTGGTCTCAATTTCTGCTTAGCACAGAATGAAACAAGTCTGAAAGAGGCAGGGACGGGGAGATGAATGTGGCACTTGAACCATTCTGGCTCTAAAGAGCCTTAACAAAGGTTGTTAAACTTTATTCCTCCCTATTAAAATTATCTTTGCCAAATGATTATTTTAGAAGCCTAGTGGCAGGTGTATTGCTTCTGGCTCACTGATCCTGCAGGGAAACCCACCATCCCACAGCAGGCTTTGCTATTTGTACCATAGATTAAATTGCTTGGTTAGAGGGGAAATCAATTGCTATTTTTACAAAAACTTCACAAAATGCTTGCAATCTACAATCTAATCAAAATCTAAAAACCCCTTGTAGATTAGTTCTATTGGCTCACTTTATATTGCAGAACTGATGACATTTCTCACAAAACCCTGTACTGCTTCATTTCTTTCAACTACAGGGCTGATTTTCCTGACTTACCAGGAGGAAATGAGTCCTTGAGGAGTTGCTCATCTTTAGGGTATTATTTTTTATCCTTGTTTTTTAAATGCAGCCAAATTATTTTTTTCCTATATGCAACATTCTATTTCTACATCCATTTACCCAAATTTATTCGTGGAAGTGGATAGGAACAGCAAGTCACCTATCAGCAAAAATAATTGCCTACCACTCTGGAATCACTTTTAAAAGGGCACCAAACATTCATTAATAAATATTTACTGAATACTTACCTTGTGTTAGACAAATGCATAATGGATTATGAGAGCTGAAGAAAATGGATAAAAACTCACTTCTAGCCTGCCAAGAGATTCAATATGTATGCATGATATATGTATATACATACATATATATATGCATGCACATGACATATATATTACATCATACCACACATCTACTATACATTATAGTATTATATATATACATTACATATAATGCATTGACTCGTTAATGAATTATTGAATAATTAATTACAGCTCACAAAATAGGGACTACCAACTCAACCTCCCACTGTCTCATGTGAATGCATACACTGTGGTAGTCAAATTATTTACACTACCTTTCTCTATATCCCTCAATGACTTTTTAAATAACAAATGGGTTTTACTCATACTACATGAAATTTTAGAAGTGAGATTGTTTTCTTTTGTGTTAGTGTAAACATGTTTTGTCATAAGCTTCAAGCCATTTTAAAACAACCTCCTTTTATGTCCAGGCAACATTCAGAGTGTTAGCACATCCATTACTGACCAGGGCCAGATTTAATTTAGATACTTTTAAAGTTGAGTTAACAGGAACTTTCTGCTTCTTCGTTTCAATGTCAGCACTTCATATCCAACTGATTGAATTATAAACGACTGAAGAAAGTACAAGCATTGCAAACATCTATTTGAAATGTAAATATCTTTCTTTGAAATGCCTTCTTTCCATGACAGAAATAAACTTCAAACAAAGCTTTATGCATGTACTGCAATGGAAGGATATTTTAAATACTGAGTCTTGATGTGATTAATTTAATGATTATTTCCAAATCACAAAATTATAATAATGACAAAGAAAAAATAAATGACTAACTGACATGTGTGGCAGGAAGACTAAAGAGACAGATAGTTATTGTACAATGGCCAAAACATTGAGAGTAGTTGTTCTAGTCTGAGAGTTTTCTGCTGAGTTAGAGCATTGTGAGATTCTAGGCTCTATTTAGAACCTAAGTCTCCTTTGCTGTTTCTTATTTAATCCTTAACTTCCTTTAGCAGAAAACTTTGCCTGTTTTCCTTAAAATAACTCTTTTAATTTTTGTGATATATGAACAAAAGCTGCATTAAAATGTTGAGTTTGAGAACAGTTCTAAACATTACCTCAAATTTTCGCTAACCTAGGAGTCCATGGAAACAGGCAAATTTTGTTTTGGTAGTGTTCCTCACTGTATCATTACCTCACACATATCCTCTCTGTTACTCCCAGTCACAAAGCATGATGATAATGATACTATTAGTTGTACAAAATCATCATTAATTGATAGCCCACCACACCATGCCACATCACTTTTCCCTCCATCTTTGGAACAACCTTAGAATCTCTATATCATCATGTCCATTTTTACGGCTTAGATTTTAATGTTCAGGGAAATTAAATAATGTTCTGATAGTCAAGTAAGACTAAGTAAAGAAACTATTAATTAACTCTAAATCTTTCTGCCTCTGGAATCTGGTTCTTTACCAAAAGATACTTATGTATGCTTTTATTGAATGATTAATACCTGGCTTGGACTATGGTATGCTTTAGCAATATAATGGTGAGCAAAATAGGCCCTAAGCAGCCATAAAGTTAGAGTGTAAATTTATTATTATTCTTCCCATTGACATTTTTATTTCATATGATTTCTTAAAGTAGTATTCTACCCCAATATATTGCATCTGGAAAAACACAATTTTAACCTCTATGGAACTTAACAAAAAATGTTTGGGAATTTTTTGGTTGCTGTTGATTTGTTGGACCTAAATTCAAATCCACAAATTATTGTTTTTTCTGCCTTTTGTTCAAGACTATTCTTGCTGGATTTGTTCAACAATGTGGAAAAAGTAGATCAACCTCTTGTAATGTAAGAGGCATAGTTTTCCTATTATCATACCAGAGGCTCTCCAACTGGAAGATTGATCAGGTTCTTAGAATCTTTTGAAGGGCCATTTATTACAGTTATGTTTCTTTACCTTTTAGCCAATTAATATATTTATACTACATAAAGCTTTAGGAAAGCATGGAAAAACCTGGAAGTCAATCCTGAACCTTGTAATTCTCTTATAAATCAAAACTTATTCATGTTTTGCTTGATGTGGCATTATGTTCTATATGATGCCTCATGACATAAATGCATCTGTTTAGCATAAACCTATTTATCATGAGTGATTCACCTAATTATTCCAATACTAAAACAGTATAAAGAATGACGACCACCATATTTTTTTTCAAATTTGGATGCATAAATGAAAATCTCACCGAAAAAAAATATTCTTTGGATTCAGTCATGCCAATCTCTTAGGAGAATTAGAATAGTTGCTGAACCAGAGTGATGTCTTCTTGTTCGCCCATTCTGAATTTGCAGATATAGCAAATATTAAAGGGAGAGTCGCTTTATGGATGTGCATATGAATGTGTGTTTGTGGTGGTGGGGGCTACCTAAAGTATAAGTACTTCAGATATCACCATGTGGATACACACAGCATGTTTTCAGTTTGTGAAGTGTGGGATGATTCATGAGGGTGATTCATAATATTGTGTTATCTGTAATTCAAGAAATTATATTTGTTCAGAACAAAAAAAGAGATGAATAAGTAAATAAATGAATACCCCCACAAGCACATACAATCACACTTTAAGTATTCAATACAAACACCTGTGCAGATCTTTCTATCTTATAACAACTCAAGTTATTCTGCCTGTTAAAAAAAAAAAAGCTAAGTTTACATGAATCTAGTATAAAGTTTAATTAAGCATTTTGCTAATTTATCATAGCCAGATTTTAGTAAACTACTAATGAAATTCAGTATACAATTGACATACACATTGCATATTATATATAAATAGGTTTACTTAGAACAATACAAATTTAGAATAATCACAGATAAAGAAAAGTGCATCATTCTAAAATTTAAGTAAACTTATCTGTCTTTTTATTATAATAACATTTTAAGCACTTCCCAATATGTAGACAGCAGCCTGATACATGACCTAAGGAGATGACAAGTTATCAAACCTAATACTCATTTGAAAAAGAGGATCTCAGTCTAGGCAGCAAGAGATTTCTGTGTGTAGAAACACAATGTCCTCTTAGCAGTACTAGCAAATATCAGTGTGGTTCTCTGTTCCATAACTACACTTAACCCCATCAAGAATGCTCTCACAGGGGTTCCTGGGTGGCTCAGTTGGTTAAGCGACCGCCTTCGGCTCAGGTCATGATCCTGGAGTCCCGGGGTCGAGTCCCGCATCGGGCTCCCTGCTCAGGAGGGAGTCTGCTTCTCCTTCTGACCCTCCCCCCTCTCATGCTTTCTCTCTCTCTCTCAAATAAATAAATAAAATCTTAAAAAAAAAAAAAAGAAAGCTCTCACAAATAAAGATTGTGGGCAAATATGGAGGGGAGAGTGTGCTCACACTGTCTTCACACACCAAATTATATTACAGTTTATGTGACCTGGCCAAAGGTTTTAATTGCCATTTATAAAATCACTTCTCTATTAAAAGAACAGGGGGGAAAAAAAGAAAGGGATTCTGAATTCTAAAGAAACAACTCATATCTGAAAAACAATACTAAGTACTTCAAAATAGTTAGAATAAATAAACTGGGACTGATGACATGGAGGTCGTTAAAAGAGGGCAAATAAAAGCATTTTTGAGGTTTTCCAAAATATAATCTGCTTATATTCCAAAAGTAGAAAAAACATTGCAATTAAATACTTATGTGCTACTTATTTTAATGAATATCTTTCCTTTATTAAAAAAATATCAGATTTAGGTAGCTGTTCATGAATATATTAGAGTCATTTATCTTAGAGAAACTTCAAGAGTTTTAGCTTGCTATCTCTTCTAATTATAGAATTTAACCAAAAGAACTGTCTGAATAATAGATGTTTAATATCTATCAACTGGGGACTTAAAACATAGAATATAGAATTTCACCTATTTTCTTCTCCTGATCTTTATCAGTCTTACTAATGAAATCTATCTTTTGCCTAGTCGGATTCTTTTAGGCTACTTTTATCTTCCCTCCTTCCTTCCTTCCTTCCTTCCTTCTTTCCTTCCTCCTTTCCTTCTTCAAGATTTTACTGATTCTATGGCTCAGTAAAGGGAGAAATGAATGGTACAGTCCATGAACATGGTTATCATGCATGTATTTAATTTTTTTTAAAATTGCCCTTAATAATGTTTTAGATTTCTCTGTGGATTTATTTATAAGTATTTCGTTGTTTCTCATCCTATTATGTAAAGTGTATGTTTACTATTTACCTAATTGCATTTTTGATAATATAAGTAAATACAAGTAATTTTTGTATCAATTCTGTTGATAACTCTGTATCCAGTTCAGTTTGCTTAATTAACTTATTAGGCATTAATCATTTATTTTTATGTTTATTTGGATTGCTCCTTGATTATGGATATACTTTCTTTAATAGGTACAGGACTATTCACACTACTTACTCTTTATTGTCTAATTTTTTCAAGGTTTAGTTTTCAAGAAATTTATTAATTTAATTTTAGTTGTTGAATTCATTAGCATAAAGGTTACCATAAATTCCTCTTCCTATTTCTTTAAAGTCTGTTGAATCACTAGTGATTTTCGATTTCATACTAAATACTGATTACCTATTTTTTCTCTATTTTATTTTCTTAGTCTTGCTCAGAATTTCTAAAATACACATAACACAATTTACCATCTTAATCATTTTTAAGTGTTTGGTTCAGTTGTATTAATATCATTCATAATGTTGTGAAACTATTATCAGCATTTCCATAATTCTTTTCATCTTGTAAAACTGAAACTCCATACCCATTTTACATACCTCCCTATTTCCTTCCCTCTCTCACACTAGCCCCTAGAAATCACAATTCCACATTCTGTCTCTGTGATTTTGACTACATTAAATACCTCACATAAGTGAAATCATACAATATTTGTCTTTTTGTGACGGGCTTATTTCACTTAGCATAATGTCTGCAAGTTTCATCCATGTTGTATCATATGTCAGAATTTCCTTCCCTTAAAAACAGTATGGAGGTTCCTCAAAAAGTTGAAAATAGAGCTACCATATGACCCAGCAATTGCATAACTGGGTATTTACCCCAAAGATACAAATGGAGTGATCTGAAGGGGTAGGTGCACCCTGATGTTTATAGCAGCAATGTCCACAATAGCCAAACTATGGAAAGAGCCAAGATGTCCATCGACAGAGGAATGGATAAAGAAGAGGTGGTATATATATACAATGGAATATTATGCAGCCATCAAAAGGAATGAAATCTTTCCAGTTACAATGAGGTAGATGAAACTGGAGGGTATTATGCTGAGTGAAATAAGTCAATCAGAGAAAGACATGTATCATATGCTCTCACTGATATGAGGAATTCTTATTTATTTATTTATTTATTTATTTATTTATTTGACAGAGAGAGACATAGTGAGAGAGGGAACACAAGCAGGGGGAGTAGGAGAGGGAGAAGCAGGCTTCCCCACGGAGCAGGGAGCCCGATGTGGGGCTCGATCCCAGGACCCTGGGATCACGACCTTAGCCGAAGGCAGACGCTTAATGACTGAGCCACCCAGGTGCCTCTGATATGAGGAATTCTTAATCTCAGGAAACAAACTGAGAGTTGCTGGAGTGGTGGGGGGTGGGAGGGAAGGGGTGGCTGAGTGATAGACACTGGGGAGGGTATGTGCTATGGTGGGCGCTGTGAATTGTGTAAGACTGTTGAATCACAGACCTGTACCTCTGAAACAAATAATACATTATATCTTAAAAAAAAAAAAGAAGAAGATAGTAGGAAGGGAAAAATGAAGGGGGGAAATCAGAGGGGGAGACGAACCATGAGAGACTATGGACTCTGAGAAATAAACTGAGGGTTCTAGAGGGGAGGGGGGTGGGGGAATGTGTTAGCATGGTGATGGGTATTAAAGAGGGCACATACTGAATTGAGCACTGGGTGTTATACACAAACAATGTATCATGAACACTACATCAAAAACGAATGATGTAATGTATGGTGATTAACCTAACATAATAAAATAAAAAATGTGGACTAATATCTCGTCATATATATATATATATATATATATATATATATAGTGTATATGTATATACACTACATTTTGCTCATCTTTCCCATGGACACGTGGACACTTGGATTGCATCCATATTTTAGCTATTGTGAATAATGCTGCTATGAATGTGGGTGTACAAATACTTCTTTGAGATCCTGCTTTCAATTATTTTGTTTATACATTCAGAAGTGGAATTGGTAGATTGCTTGGTAATTCTATTTTTAATTTTTTGAGGCACCATCATTTTGTCTGCCACACTGTTGGCTCTACAATTTTACATATCTACCTCATATCAGTGTGTGAGGGTTCTAATTTCTCCACAGCCTCACCAGCATTGGCTCTTTTTTGTCTTTTGTTAGTTAAAACTTTTTTACTAGTAGCCATCCTAATGGGTATAAAGTAGTATCTCATTATAGCTTTCATTTGCATTTTCTGAATAACTAGTGATGATGAGCATTTTTGTATGATTACAGGCCATGTGTGTATCTTCTTTAGAGAGATGTATATTCAAGTCCTTTGCTCACTTTTGAATTGGGTTGTTTTTTGTTGTGTTTTAGGAGTTTGCTATTTGGATATTAACCCTTTAACAATCTATGATTTGCAAATATTTTCTCTCATTCTGTGGGTTACCATTTTACTCTGATAGTTTTTTTTTGGTGCACAAAATTTCAATATTTCCATGAAGTCTAGTTTGTCTATTTTTTTTTTCTTTTGTTGTCTGTGACTTTGCTATCATATATAAGAAATTATTGCCAGATTTAATATCATGAAGCTTTTACATTAATGTTTTCGTCTAAGAATTTTATAGTTTAAGTTGTAATTTAAGTCTTAGGTAATTTTGAGTTAAGTTTTGTATACAGTATTTGATAAGGGTGCAAATTATTTCTTTTTTAGGTGGATATCCAGTTTTCCCAGCACCATTGTTGAAAAGATGGTGATTTCCTCATTGAACCTTCTTGGTACCTTCGTCAAAAATTATTTGAACATATATGTGAGGGTTTGTTCCTGTGCTATTTTATTCCATTGGTCTGTGTGTCTACTTTTATGCTGGAACTACACTGTTTTGACACTGTAGCTTTGCAGTAAGTTTTGAAATCAGAAAGTATAAATCATTTAACTTTGTTTTTATTTTTGTTTTTGTTTTCAAAATTTTTGGGGTATTTGGAGTCCCTTGAGGTTCTATATGAACTTTAGAATGAGTTTTTCTATTTCTGCAAAAAATATCATGGGATTTTGATAGGGATTGCATTGCATCTGTAGATCACAATACTCTCTTCCAATCCATGAACATGGGATGTGTTTCCATTTAATATATTTTTTATGTCTTTCAGCAATATTTTGTAGTACTCAATGTTCAAGTTTTGACCACCTTTGTTAAATTAATTCACAAGTATTTTATTCTTTTTGATGTAATTATAAATAGAATTGTTTCCATAATTTCCTTTCCAGATTGTTCATTATTAGTGTATAGAAACGCAATTGATTTTTGTGTGTTGACTTTGTATCCTGCTACTTTGCTGAATAAATTTGTTAGTTTTAACAGGTTTTGTTGTTGTTGTTTGTTTGTTTGTTTGCTTTTGATCTTAGGGGTTTTCTACACATAAGGTCATATCATCAGCAAACAGAAAATTTTACTTCTTCCTTTCCAATTTTAATACATTTTCTTTCTTTCTCTCTTTCTTTCTTTCTTTCTTCTTTCTTTCTTTCTTTCTTTCTTTCTTTCTTTTTCTTTCTTTCTTTCTTTCTTTCTTTCTTTCTTTCTTTCTTTCTTTCTTCTTTCTTTCTTTTATTCCTTCCTTTCTTTCTTTCTTTTTTTTCTTTCTTTCCTTCTCTCTTTTTTTTCCCATTTTTTGCCTATTTGCTCTGGTTAGAACTTCCAGAACTATGTTGATAGAGGTGGTAGAAGCAGACCAGATGTTAGAAGAAAAACTTAAATTGAGTATGATATTTGCTGTGCTTTTTTTCATATGTGACTTTTACGATGCTGAGTAAATTTCCTTCTATTTATAGTTGACTTTAGTGTTTTTATCATGAAGGTTTTGAATGAATTTGTGTTGAAATTCTGCATGATTTCATCTATTTTGTTGATATTTTTCTTTATTTTGTTTAACATAAATGATTGTTTTAAGACCTTGTGTGATAAACAAAAATAAATGTTTATTTTTTTATTATTTTATTTCTAGTCTCTTAATTGAGAGTTGGTGGACCTCTTTATCTTCAACTTGAAAGACTGTGAAATATTCACCTCTGGTGGAAAATTTAACCTTAGGTCGTTAAATTCTTGCCTTTAATTGTGTGTTTGAATTGAAGAATGCTTCTCCTTCCAGCAATATATTGTCTTCTAAGCACTACAGGCTAGTTTCACTTTGACTTTTGAAAGCCTTGGCTTATAGGGCATCTGGGTGGCTCAGTTGGCTAAGCATCTGCCTTTGGCTCAGGTCATGATCTCAGCGTCCTGGGATTCAGCCCCAAAATGAATCGGGCTCCTTGCTCAGCAGGGAGTCTGCTTCTCCCTCTCCCTCTGCCTGCCACTCTTCCCGCTTGTTCTCTCTCTCTGTCAAATAAATAAATAAAATCTTAAAAAAAAAAAAAAAAAAAAAAAAAAAAGCCTTGGCCTAATCCTCTGCATACTCCCATATACAGCCCCAAACTCAGCAAATATTTCATGAGGTGATAAAAATGTTTCTGTGGCCCCCAAGTTTCCAGATTGTCAGGCAAACCCCACACAACTACTAACATTCTTCCTGATTGTTGTCCACTGACAGTTCCTCCGAATGAGAAAACCAAATCTTCAGTCTGCATCCAGAATCAACACATTCTTCCAGTCAGAAAATTGTCAGTGATTATTTGCCCATCTCAGAACAACTTTCCCTTTTCTGGAATTCCAATTATCTTGTCCCCATTGCTTCCAAAAATCTCTAATAACTTTAAAGTAAGATTTTGTAATTTATCTTTACTTCTCAATATGACAGCATAGAACTGGCATATCTTCCCACATTCTACCTAGAACCTGAAATCCTAAACTTGATTATTTTAAAATATGTTATATGTGTGATTTCTTGTTTATTCTGAATTTTCTTTGCATATTTATCTCTTTCTCTAATAAATCAATATTTCCAAAGTTCTATGTTTGTAAATCTTTTTAAAAGTATATTTTGCATCAGGGAAATACAAATCAAAACCACAATGAGATATCACCTTACACCTGTCAGAATGGCTAAAATTAACAACACAGGAAACAAGAGGTGCTGGCAAGGATGCAAAGGAGAACCCCCTTACACTGTTGATGGGAACACAAACTCATTGCAGTCACTCTCGAAAACAGTATGAGGATTCCCCAAAAACTTAAAAATAGAACTACCCTCTCATCCAGCAATTGTACTACTATGTATTTACCCAAAGGATACAAAAATAATAATTTGAAGGGACACATGAACCCTGATGTTTATAGGAGCATTATCTACAATAACCAAATTATGGAAAGAGCCCAAATGTCCATCAACTAATGAATTAATAAAGAAGAAGTGGTATATATATACACAACAGAATATTACTCTGCCATTAAAAAAAAAAAAAAAAGAATGAGATCTTGCCATTTGCAAAGACATGGATGGAGGGAGCTAGAGAGAATTATGCTAAGTGAAATAAGTCAGTCAGAGAAAGACAAACACCATATGATTTCACTCATATGTGGAATTTAAGAAACCAAATAAATGAACATGAAGGGAAAAAAAGAGAGAGGCAAACCATAAAACAGACTCTTCACTCTAGAGAACAAACTGACAGTTACTGGAGGGGAGATGGTTGGAGGGATGGGTTAAATAAGTGATGGGGATTAAGGAGGGCACATGTGATGAGCACCAGGTGTTGTACATAAGGGATGAATCACTAAACTCTACACCTTAAACTAATATTGTACTGTATGTTAACTAGCTGGAGTTTAAATAAAAACTTGGAAAAAATAAAAGTATATTTTGATATTATACTTTTTCTTTTTGTATTTTGTTCTAATTTAAATAGATATCTGCAATTTTCTCCCCTACATACTTTGTATTCCTTTTAGCTTGCTCTTTTTGCTCTTTTTCCATGGTTTGAGTTCCGCTATTTATTTTTCACTATTTTTCTTTCCTTATAAATGTATTTAAATCAGTATATAAAGGTTCTAGAATGTACTGGGTATATAACAGATGCTCAAAAAATATCTATTCAATCTCATCTCAAATATAGATACAAATATAATTAAAGAAAATATTACTTAAACCATGCTACCTTCCACAATTTCATATCTGCTTTTGATCCTTCACATATCCTCCATACAACTAGTAAAAGTGAAGATCCTTAGACACTCATTTAATAAATGACTAAGGCCTTCCACAGTAAAATCACCTATATCAATGACATAATATAATTCATTTACATGCATATATATTGTATATATGCATTTCATGGATGTTAAATATAAATATATGTAGTTATACACACATGTACATTTCAAAAAAATATATATATAATTATAATACACATCAAATTTTGAAATTCAAAAGTTTTGGAAATAGGTTTTCATGAGGGCATGAATAGATATATATTTCTTTGTGATTCATTTAAAAATTTAATTCCACACTACATAGTGGTTTTGATATTAATTAACTAATTTGATTATTTGTGGGAATGCAGATATTAATTAATTATTTCATGCCATAATTTGATAAATTTTTATTGATTCTTGTTTGGCATTGTATTAATAAATAAGTAACTTTTTTTTAAATTTAGTGTCTAAACTTACATGATTTCATTAGAGGCATTTCATCACAGAAAAGGAACAGAGATCAATTAATAAATTTAGAGTAGCTATAAGATTTGTTTAAGGTGGTATTTATTTTATCTCTTCAGTTTTGATTACTTTTTTTGTCATTTAAACTGGAGACTAAATACAGTAAATGAGTGTTTAAATATAAAGAGGTTATTATTTCTTCCTCATTTCTACAGTGGTTTGACTATGAAATAAAAATGTCATCAGTCTGACTACTTCAACTTTGCTCTGGAAGAACTATCTTTATAAATCAATTGCTTTATTCAATAATTGTTACAATAATTTATTCAACACTGAAATGATCATTAATCACTTATAATTCTTTAGTCACTGTGCTAGGTAAGGCAAAAATGAAGATTAAAAATATGTGGGCTGTTAGACAAGCTACCTACAAGCTGGAATTTTTGTCAGATATCAGGAGCTCACAGCTAAATACTGTCTAGAAATTGAATACCTCTCCCACTGTACCTACTGACTTATCCCTCTGACACATTGCCAGTTACCAAGATCGGAGTTTTTGTTTGTGTCTCTTGTCAAGTAAAGACCTGGAACAGGGACTGAAATTTGAAACAAATGCAGAACTTACCTCAGGCATAAAATCTCAGAGGTCCCCAAAAATCAGAAATCAAGATAAATAATGATTTATTTTTTTATTTTTATTTTTTTAAAGATTTTCTTTATTTATTTGACAGAGAGAGACACAGTGAGAGGGAACACAAGCAGGTTCCCTGCGGAGCAGGGAGCTGGATGTGGGGCTCGATCCCAGAACCCTGGGACCATGACCTGAGCCGAAGGCAGATGCTTAACCATCTGAGCCACCCAGGCGCCCCAACATAGCTAATAGTTTAAATGCACTATTTAAAATAGTTCAAAATGAGTGTTAAAAAAATCGCAGTCAATGAAATCAAAATTCCCAATAGATTCGATACAGCAGCGCCATGCAGAACAGTAATAGAGCCTAAGGCAATAAAGAGAAACTGCGGACTTCTATAAACATGTTTAAACTAGTTTTAGTTATTTTTCCAGAACATTAAAGTAGAAGAGGTTGATTTCAAAAATATTATTGATAAATTTGCTTCCAAGAAGGGCAGATATAATAAAAAGTAAAATAAAAATAAATTGTTTTGATATAAATAAAATATTTTAAAACACTAATATTACAAATTTTAATATACTGATTTTTCAACTTTTAAACAATTTTCAAATGCTGTTATTATGCCTGTTCAGAAGCAAATAGAATTCATATCAAGCAGATTTTCTCATACGTTTCCTGAGAGATAAACAATCCCTATGTCTTTATTGAGGTAAGACAGGAGAGATTCCTTACTGCAATGCACATTTTCCTGCAAGTTTACATTAACTTCTATAACTTTTACCTTGCTTTATCTGTCTCAACTTCTCGCTCAGAAAGCCAACTACTCCTTTTGATGTTTAGTCCATTTTATTATCATGTACTAAAAACAACTTAGACATTATTCAGTGAATTTTTTTTAAGATTTTATTTATTTATTCATGAGAGAGAGAGAGAGGCAGAGAGAGAAGCAGGTTCCCCACGGAGCAGGGAGCCCGACACAGGACTCGACCCCAGGACCCTGGGATCACCTGAGCTGAAGGCAGACGCCTAACCAACTGAGCCACCCAGGAGCCCTCAGTGAATGTTTGTTAAGCATGGCATTATTAGAATATTAAAGGTGATACTCTGAGAGAGATAGAATATATATTACACGATCAGTAGGATAAAATAATGTAAAAGTATAAGCACAATGATGGAGAGGAATTAAATATTGGGAAAAGCAATTATTTTCTTTCAAATAGTTATGGAAGTCTTTCTCTAAGCACTGGAATAATGAAGTGTGTCAGTGACTTGAGGATGTTAAGTCATGAAGAGAATGAGTGGATAAAGAATTCAATTATATATTGTTTGGGTGAAAGGAGCTAGACAGAAAGGAGTAGGATATAAGGGATATTATGCTGTCTAAACTAATCTGATGAAAGAAATTTATAGCACAGAGAAAAGATATTGGTCAACAGGTAATAGACTGCCAAGTCAGATAAATAAGTAATTCACAGATAACTCACAGTCATAATCATCATAATCAATATCATCATCATCATCACTGGTACAATTTTTGAGAACCCACTCTGGGTCAGCGAGAGTATTAAGCTTTGAAGTGTATACAGTGTGGTCAGTGATATCACCTTCTCTATTTTTCATAGAAAAAAATGGAAATTCAGAAATATTAAAAATTTGTTCAAAGTCATGTTAAGAGTTGAGGTTGGAAATCAGGCTTTATCTACTAACGTCAACTCTTAACACACAGCAGAGAGGTATCAAAAGGAATTCACTATCTTGTGTGGAATTGAACTAGAAGAGTCTTAGTGACTCTTACCAACTGTGTGAATTGATTTTACATACTATATCATTATCCTGTGCCATATTAGGATAGCATCAGAAAACATTCTCCATCTCATTTTAGAGTGAGAAACTTAATCCCTTAAAGGTCTACAACTCTCAGGTCATGCAACTAAATCTAAGACCATGCAACTCAGGTATTATTTAAAAACTTTAAATTTAAACTTCTCCTTTAAGAAGTCTGCTGCAGCACAGAAATATACTTTGTTCTCTCCTATTTCCTTGATTTCAAAGTTATTCTAGTACTGATTTTAATCAGGAAGCATGTGTTAACCTATTTGTATATTTTGCTGGCCTCAATATCCATTCCAAGCTTAGGTGTCCTCTCTAAGCCTTCTTGTTTTTCACCTGTTTGTTTCCATGTATGGTGGTACTAAATTCATAATAATATGAAACAGTTTGTGAATGCTATCAAAAATTATGCTGGCCTTTAAGATCCTCGTTTTATAGTTAAAAGAAGACAGTATAGCATAGGTTAAGGAGCAAGGATTTTGTGGTCAAATGTGTTTGAATCCTCTGCCATTTTCCAATTCTAGAAACTTGAGTCATTATTTTAAAAAACAAACAAAAAACAAAGAAAAAAAAACCTCAGACCTTTAATTTTCTCTTCTACAAAATGGATGCTGGTTAGTTTTAATGATAATGATTTTATAACTTCTAACATAATGCCAGGTCATATGCATACATAGTAAACAATAGCTATTAGTAGTAACGACATTACCTATGTCAAATTTGTGATGAACTAAAATTTAATAGTGTGATTAGAAAATAAACATAGCAATATTTATATCAAAGCAAATTCAGCTCAATAGTTTAGCTCATAATTAATCTGAATACAAAATTATAAACTTTATGTGCAATCATCAGTCATCTTTGACCTGATACGTAACTTAGAATCTATCTTGAATTCATGGCATTCTAATCCCATCATATTAATGTTAAAAAACAGACCAGAAAAGTTATTTGAAAACTAGACAAGCAACATAATTTTCTCATGGATCACCAGAGAACAAAGGGATATAATTACTATTACAGAAATTGTATTTGTTTTTAGGTAAACACACAGGCTCTAGAATTATATAGACATAGTACAAATTCCAGCTCTAGTCAACAACTTCATGTGTAACTTTGAGCAATTTATTTACTTTATCTCAGCCTTTTTTGTTTTGAGGAGTGAGACATTCTAGCATCTATGTCAAAGGCTTGCTGTGGGATAGATTATGCACACTGTAAATATTAGCTATCAATATCATCATTTCTGGGGCACCTGGGTGGCTCAGACAGTTAAGCATCTGACTTGATTTTGGCTTGGGTCATGGAGCCCCCATGTCTGGCTCCAAGCTGAGTGTGGAGTCTGTTTGTCCCTCTCCCTCTGCTCTTTCCCTCAAATAAATAAATAAATCTTAAAAAAAATCATCTCTGGCACTTCAGCATCACCATCAACATACTTCTAAGTATTGTTATCAATGTTGCAAACCTGAACTTGTGACTATTTCAGATTAATATGCAAACTAATAGTACTTGGCCAGATATGAATTTTTAAATGGTGCCTTTTTGAACAGTACATGAAAATTTCAGGAATAAAGCAATCTATTTTATAAAATATACTGATTGGATCATTTATTTAGCAGTTCTAGCTGGGAAAAAAAAAAAAAAAAAAAAAAACAGTTTGGATAAGTCCTAAACCTTTAAACACTGGATTTCTTTCATTCCCAAATGATTGTTGTTTCATTAACAAACAATGGGTGCATTAAGGTATTCATTTACTTGTAAGCAGACACTGCATTACATAAGGTTTCTACTGGCTTAATTAACTTTCTATTTTACCAGACCTGCAAAATACACTCCTCTCCCAAGTCTCTAAACAAATATTAAATATCATGAATTTTTCATTTCTTTATATTTTTTCCACTTAAAATATTATAAATTGAATGGAGTAGTTTTTTAGGGCCATGAATTTTTAAAACCCATATGGATAATTTTTTCATCCCTATGTTAGAGAAGATTGTATTCTGATTTCAGAAATTGCTGATTCTGAATGTATCCAGATATTTTCATATGATCATCAATAAATGGGGAAAATCATGATTTCAGGGGCCATATTATCGCTTTTCACACAAAGACAAATTCAAGCAGGTTTAATTGAGTGTCTAATATACGCTATAGCGATGTGTTAGATGCTGGAGCATTATATTTTCATGTTTTACACTTGACATTAGCACTTTCTCTTTCTTCTTTTCTTTCTTTCTTTCTTTCTTTCTTTCTTTCTTTCTTTCTTTCTTTCTTTCTTTCTTTCTTCCTTCCTTCCTTCCTTCCTTCCTTCCTTCCTTCCTTCCTTCCTTCCTTCCTTCCTTTTTCTTTCCTTTCTTTCTTTCTTTCTTTCTTTCTTTCTTTCTTTCTTTCTTTCTTCTTCCTTCCTTCCTTCCTTCCTTCCTTCCTTCCTTCCTTCCTTTCTTTCTTTCTTTCTTTCTTTCTTTCTTTCTTTCTTTCTTTCTTTCTTTCTTTCTTTCTTCTTTCTTTCTTTCTTTCTTCCTTCCTTCCTTCCTTTTTCTTTCTTTCTTTCTTTCTTTCTTTCTTTCTTTCTTTCTTTCTTTCTTTCTTTCTTTCTTTTTGTTTCAGGTGTACAACTTAGTGATTCAATACTTAATACAACACCCGGTGCTCATCACAGCAAGTGCACTCTTCCTACCCATCACCTATTTAATGCATATCCCTACCCACGTCCCCTTTTGCTAACCATCAATTTGCCCTCTATCATCAAGAGTCTGTTTCTTGGTTTGCCTACTCTCTTTTTCCCCTACGATTGTTTGTTTTATTTCCTAAATTACACATATGAGTGAAATTATATGGTATTTTTCTTTCTCTGTCTGACTTACTTCACTTAGCATGATACTCTAGCTCCATCCACATCATTGCAAATGGCAAGATTTCATTCTTTTTTATGGCGGAGTAATATTCAATTATTTCTTATATATATTATATATAAGAATATATATAATATTCAATTATTATTGTGTGTGCTATCAAAAAGTATGCTTTAAGATACATCTTAAAAGCCAGCATAATTTTTGATAGCACACCACTTCTTCTTTATCCATTCATCATTTGATGGAAATTTGGGCTCTTTCCATAATTTGCCTATTGTTGATAATGCTGCTATAAACATAGGGGTGCATATATCCTTTCACATTGGTATTTTTGTATCCTTTGGGCAAATATGTAGTAGTGCAATTGCTGGATGAGAAGGTAGTTCTATTTTTAAGTTTTTGAGGCACCTCCATACTGTTTCCCAGACTGGGTGCATCAGTTTGCCATCCCTCCACAGTGTAAGAGGGTTCCCCTTTTTCCATTTCCTCACCAGCACCTGTTGTTTCTTGTATTGTTGAATTTAATCATTCTAACCGGTATGAAGTGATCTCTTTGTAGATTTGATTTGTATTTCCCTGATGATCAGTGATGTTGAGCATCTTTTCATGTGTCTGTTGGCCATCTGGAAAAATGTCTATTCATGTCTTCTGCCCATTTCTTAACTAAATTACTTGTTTTGGGGGTGTTGAGATTTATAAGTTCTTTATATTTTGTATACAAAATATTTATCAAATATGTCATTTGTAAATATCTCCTATTCTGTAGGTTGCATTTTGGCTTTGTTTGTTGTTTCCTTCACTGTGCATAAGCTTTTTATCTTTACGAAGTCTCGATAGTTTATTTTTGCTTTTGTTTCCCTTGCCTCTGGGGACTTATCTAGAAAAAAAAAAAGTTGCAAGGCCAATGTCAAAGAGGTTATTGCCTGTGTTCTCCTCTAGGATTTTGATGGTTTCCTGTCTCACATTTAGGTCTTTCATCAATTTTGAATTTATTTTTGTGTATGGTATAAGAAAGTGATCCAGTTTTGGGGCGCCTGGGTGGCTCAGTTGGTTGGGCGACTGCCTTCGGCTCAGGTCATGATCCCGGAGTCCCAGGATCGAGTCCCGCATCGGGCTCCCTGCTCAGCGAGGAGCCTGCTTCTCCCTCTGACCCTCCCCCCTCTCATGTACTCTCTCTCTCTCTCATTCTCGCTCTCTCAAATAAATAAATAAATCTTTAAAAAAAAAAAAAAAGAAAGTGATCCAGTTTCATTCTTTTGCATGTTGCTGTCTAGTTTTCTGAACACCATTTGTTGAAGAGACTGTCTTTTATCCATTGGATATTCTTTCCTGCTTTGTCGATAGTCCATTGTGAGTTCATCTCTGGGTTTTCTGTTCTATTCCATTGATCTATCTATCTTTTTCTGTGCCAGTACTATACATGACACTAGAATTTTCAATTGGTTTATGCTAAGGGTTTAATTCCTCAATAAATAGTAAATAAATATTTTAATTTAGTATGCAACATTTTTATATTTTCTATTAGCATTTTGACAAAGCACTGTAATTCTTTTTCTTCTGTTTTGACCACTAATTCATTTCAGTTCATATATATTTGTGTATATAAATAAAGTGTAGTAGAATTGCTCTACAAACTCAAAGCACAGTATAAGGTCTATAAGATAAATAGCCCCTTTCAATAGTAAAAGAGTCACATCTGGCAACTATGCTCTGTTTCAATAAAAAATAAATAAATAAAGCAGGAAAATATAATTGAATGCCTAGACAGTATGACTGCTTCTGTATTTCTTTTGAGCTTTAGATATTTTCTCTAAAACTTAACCAAGTAAATAGTTTCTTGAGCTCCCTGCTCTGAAGACCCCAAGTGGATCTTTCTATTATTAAGTACGTGGATCAGCTTCTTTGGCCCTGGTTGACTTTTGTGTTCCTTTTTCTGTCTTAGTCAAAGCCTCTGGGACTCGCTCTGCTTCCTTTCCTCTTTATTACTGTCGTCTTCAACTCTATGCACTGGCATGCCTCACCATCAGGACTAGCTGCAATATAGGAATCTATCTATTTCCCTTTTCGGCTATGTGTGTGTGTGTGTGTGTGTGTGTGTGTGTGTTTTCTGCCAATGAAACAGAAGTAACTAGAAAGTCATTTTTCTACATTACTGATATTATGATCACATTTCTCTTCCTTTTCCAAATTAAATGAAAATCACATGGAATATCTAAATTTCAGATAGATAAGATGTTCAATATCATTTTCCCTTAGATTAAATTCTACCTTAAATAATAAATAAGCAAACAAACAAAAAATAAAAAGCAACAACATCAACAAATCCATCCAAATCCAAAGGTTTATATGGTTCCCAAAGGTGTTACATCTGACTCCTGAGTCCCCATTCATAATGGCCTGGTGCATGTGATTCTACTGGGCCAGTATCTGCTTTGCTCTGTGTTGCTTCACTGTGCCATAATGGAAAGCTGCTCAAGTATTTCTCATCCTGAGACTCAATGGTGGCATTCAAATTTAGTAGCAGTAGGATATTTCTTCTTAATATCAGACTAAAAATAAAGAAGCCTATTTTTTTAAGAGGCCTATTTTTAACTCTTGAAACACCAATAGTTAATTTCATTGTTTTTCCTGAACAGTGGATCTAGTACTTGCCTTCTAATGGTGGTAATCTTTAAGTCTGAAACCTCCTTTGTAAAGACAGGTATCCTTAATTTCTATAATAGCTCCAAAAATGAAGTTTCTTTTAATGTTTTAAGGTGAAAGAGGAAGGGGGGACAAGTGCATGTTTATTCTTTACTAAAGCATTCTGCTACAAAACAAAAACAAAACAAAACAAAAAACCATGAGCCTTTTGTTTTAAGGCTTTTAATTTTATATGTAATGAAAATGGATACAGGATTAGCTAGCTTCAAGGATATCATTACTGCATTGAGGACGAACTTAGTGTTTAAGCGAATGACTTTTGGTGTTGAAAGATATATTTTCAACTGCTCTCTCACTATTTACCAAAGCCAAATGATTAAATCTCTTTTACTTGGTTCCTTAATACATAAAACTGATATTACTTCACTCACAGTATTTGGTTCTAATTACATTATTTTATTAATTCCTAAGTCACATGGCTTAATTCTTTCATATTTTAACATCTCTGGAAGATGTCTTTTACAATCAATATGTGAGAAAAGAATTGTGGAATAACTTACTGGCAAAAATAGAATATCCTATAATTTGCTAAAATATAATATATGAGATAATGTGTAAAATGGAAATTAAGAGCTAAGCTTTGGAAAGAGAGTGTCTAGGATATAATCCCACCTTTGTCTCTGACTAGATATATGAACTTGGAAAGATTGGCCTATTTTTCATAATTGTGAAAAACTAATGATATAAACAATAAATGCTTACTTCATTGTTGTCAGCCCAAATGATGTGATGTTTAGAAATTTCTGACATATAGCCAGTGTTTGTGAAAATTAAGCGGGCTTTAGTAAAGTGAAAGTAAAGTAAAATCCATTTTGAATTTCAGACATCTGATTTGTTTTTAGAAAGAAATTAACTAGTACTCCACATTCCCCAAAATTATACTAACTTCTTCCATGAAATTCCCCTTCAAGCCAGTAATGCAATCAGAGCAAAAGCATTACTTTTAAACATCTATTCATTCAGTCACTTTCACTGAATTAATTTCAGAATTTTCATTGTTTTCTAAATGGCAAAATGTATTTTGGAAATATATACATGTCTAATATATGTATCAGAACAGATTTCTGGTAGAAATGATAGAAGAGTAGAACTTGATAAAACAGATTTTCAGAGAAATTTGTTTCCCTTTTTTTTTATTTTTGTGGTATAAAGGTAGAAAACCTCTTCTTTAAATAAATAAATTGCCTTTCTAGAAATTTACATTAAAAAAAAGACAGACCCTAGGCTTTGTCCTCCTTGAGAAAGTACTGCTTTATTTTCCACCTATATGAGCCATCTTTCCTAAGTGCCTCCTGTCCCAGCATTTGGAGATTTGTAGGCAGGGTTAGTCTTGGATTGGAAGAAACTGCATGAAGTCTATACAACTAAAGTAGGAAGAACCTTCACTTTTCAAACGTCCTGAAATTTCTATACCCATCTATATTAGTTACCTATAGAGGCTATAGCAAAGTGCCACACAATGAGAGGCTTAAAAGAACAGAAATTAATTATATCACATTTCTGGATGCTAGAAGTCTGAAATCACAGTGTTGGCAAGACCATGCTATCTGAAGGCTCCAGGGGAACATCGTTACTTGCCTATTCCAGCTTTTGGTAGACTTAGGTGATCTTTGGCTTGTAAATGCATTATTTCAATCAGTCCTTTTCCTCTGTCTCCACATGACATCTCCCTGTGTGTCTCTGTGTATTCACATGGCCATCTTCTTATAAGGACGCCAGTCATACTGGATTGAGGTACTACCCTATTTCAGTATGACCTCGTTTTAATTTAACTAATTATATCTACAAAGACCATATTTCCAAATAAGATCACATTTTGAGGTACTGAAGCATAGACTTTAACATATGTTTTTTGGGGGACATAATCTACCTATAACCTATAATACTGTAACATTATCATAGAGATATATGTCCTATAGCAATTTTAAGCACTATTATATTTATAATATGGCTGAAGCATCACTTAGGCCTTTGGACCTATTGAAAGTCTGTAACAGGTATAGCCTAACATGTAGGTTAGAAACCCAGACTATCTATTAACATCGTCCGATCTTATGTGAGAGCTCCATATGCAAATGTGAGATACAATTTATATATACAATTTATATACAATTTCCCTATCCCTATAATGACATAAACTGACTTTCTTCAATGTGCTTATACTAGAAAATCCTTACTTTATTGCCTACCATATAGGAAAAAATGTTGCAGACACATGTTGCCTGGGGTTTAGTGAATACTATTTCCTCAACTTTTATTACAAAGGCTTTCTGGATCTTTTCTAAAACTCATTTAAACAGACCATGCTGAACTGTCCTTCCAGTTCTTTAGTCTTTCAGTTTCAAAAACTTTCCCCTTGATTACATTTGGCCAGCAATTCCCATATTTATATCATGAACTTATCCTTATCAGTAAATATACCATTTTCAAAATCTTCTTCAAAAATACCACCCTCTCCAACCATCACCTCTGCTTCCAATTCATTTATTTTAGACACACCTGAGCACAGTTATTGGCTTCATTAGTAT
The DNA here is from genome assembly GCF_964656455.1 of Halichoerus grypus. NCBI lineage: Eukaryota > Metazoa > Chordata > Mammalia > Carnivora > Phocidae > Halichoerus > Halichoerus grypus. Next base: position 38,727,123 of record NC_135725.1, on the reverse strand, counting down.
ATTCATGGTGTGGTCTTTCTGGCCACTGAAATAAACTCCCTGCCTTCCCAGCCTGAACAAAACTCCCAAGCTTGATTAGAACCAACTACTCACTCCACTGGCTCTGCTCTTAAATAATTAAGTGTTGCTAAAGAAAATAATAAAAATTGATTTAATTATAATACTTTAACTTCATGATCAAAAGCCTCAAAAGGATATTGAACACTGCACAGTAGTTTGATACCATTTTCCTCGTTAAGTTCACATTCCCACTCTCTGAGATGTCTACTATACTAATTCTCCTTTCTCCTCAACTTATCTATACTTCTTTTCTGACCACATTCTCAGCTGATGGCGTGGCCTCATAATTCACTAGTGATGTGGAATCCATCTGATGGAATTTATTCCTTTTTCTGTTACCAAATCTACAAACCAACTTCTATCAGTAGCATTATATCAGTATTTCTATCTGACTCTGATCTATTTTATTCTCAACTGACCTTCAATTTCTGTGCCTCTACAAGATCATTCCCTTTCACATAAAAACCTGTCCTAAAACCTACCTTCTAGATGAAAAGGGAAGTAAAATGAATAAAATTGCAAAAGGAAACAAGGAAATATCAACAAAGCAATTCTACCTTAAGTTCTCATCTGTTTCCATGTACCCTATTCTTTTGTATAGTCCTCCAAACAGGGACTAGGGTAAGTAGAGAGTCCATGGGCATGTGGTGGGTTTGTGGAGGAAGGTGTGGATGAGGAATAACCTGAGAGACCTAAGCTTCTCTTTGATGTCTTATAAGGGGAGGGAAAAATTCTTACCTTTCATTCATCATTTGAAAAATATATATATTTTATTTGCTGTGTTTTTTTTGAAAGGTTTTTATTTTTTTTATTATGTTATGTTAATCACCATACATTACATCATTAGTTTTTTATGTAGTGTTCCATGATTCATTGTTTGCGTATAACACCCAGGGCTCCATGCAGAACGTGCCCTCTTTAATACCCATCACCAGGCTAACCCATCCCCCCACCCCCCTCCCCTCTAAAACCCTCAGTTTGTTTTTCAGTGTCCATCGTCTCTCATGGTTTTTCTCCCCCTCCGATTTCCCCCCCTTCATTCTTCCCCTCCTGTTATCTTCTTCTTCTTCTTCTTTTTTTTTTTAAATATATAATGTATTATTTGTTTCAGAGGTACAGGTCTGTGATTCAACAGTGAATGCTGTGTTTTTTTTTTTTTTTTTAATTTAAAAACAATTTCTATTTTTTGAAACATGGTGGTAAAAATTCTTATGATTACCAAATATTCTCTTAGTCATAATTTAGCCAGTAACCACATGGAAGAGACTTGTAAATATTTTCTTGCTGTTTGTCAGAAGGAAAGAAAATTAGTTTCTGTGACTAACTAGCCACTCTTTGCCATACCAACTTATCGAAAGTTCATATATATGAAAACCGAAATCATCATAACTATGAAAGAACAATGTTACAAAGCTAAACCAAGCCAGAATCTAAAGTGTTCAAGAACAAGGGACCTGGAATTCTGTATGTTATTACATTAAGGAGCAGTAAAACAGGGTCCAGTCTAATATTCAAAGCTCTGTCCTTTTAAGCAGAGGTGGGAGGATGCAGAGTTTGAGAGTAGCAATGAGAGATATAAGGATGCCAAGCTCAACATCAAGCCCAAAAGTCCAAGAGATATAAAATACAAAAGTTATCACTTGGGGACGGCAGAAAACAGTGTTCTCAGAAAAGTGGTAGGTTTCTGTTAGAACATGAATGGAAAAGAAAAATCAGAAAAATTTTGAAGATATGGGCAGGTTCCTAATGTGGAGAGTGTTGGGGGAAGATGTTAGAATGGGGTATGTATAGTCCTCCAAACAGGGACTAGGGTAAGTAGAGAGTCCATGGGCATGTGGTGGGTTTGTGGAGGAAGGTGTGGATGAGGAATAACCTGAGAGACCTAAGCTTCTCTTTGATGTCTTATAAGGGGAGGGAAAAAATATATATATAAATTATACCTAATGGCTCTGAGGCAGAATGTGAGGCACTGGAAGAATAGGTGTGTTGATAGATCATGTAGTATCCACTCTGTCTTCTACTTGGCTTCTGCTGATGAAGGTCTCCAGGTTGGATGGATGATACAACTAAAAACCAGGCCCACTCTTTGACTCTTACAAGTAAAGACATCAAAGACGTATTTTTCCATTTAATTTATTGATTTAAATAATTTTATGAAGAATTCCAAATATCAAATTTTCCATGCATCCCTAGAATTAAAAATAAAGTTTCATTTTTACTGCATTGGGCTTGTTCACATATCTAGGTGTGTGTGTGTGATATTGATATTTTGCTAGATTCTATTTGAAATTATTTTATTTACAATGTTTTCATTTATAAAAATATGTATTTATTTATATGGTTTTTCTACTTTCTTCATAAAAGGATAACTATATATTTTCTTTGGTCATGAATAGTTTAAAGGACATTAGCACTGTCTCGGTTGCTTACAAATAAGAAAGAAACTATACAGATTTTGATGTACTCCTAGCAAACCTTTAATTACTATTCTTATATTTCCCATGACAATAGGTTTTATCAAGTTTTCCTTACTTAGATTACTTTTTGTATTTTATATTCTATCAAGAAACCATCCATTTACTCTCAAATGTCAAATATTTTCCCATGGAATTATATGTGGTGTTCTTTTACAATTATTTTAACCTCTTTTCTTTTTTTTTTTTTTTTAAGATTTTATTTATTTATTTGACAGAGAGAGAGAGAGAGAGAGAGCAAGAGCAGGAACACAAGCAGGGGGAGTGGGAGAGGGAGAAACAGGCTTCCCGCTGAGCAGGGAGCCCGATGTGGGTCTCAATCCCAGGACTCTGGGACCATGACCTGAGCCGAAGGCAGACACAATGACTGAGCCACCCAGGGGCCCCTTTAACCTCTTTTCTAAGAGTGGTTCTATCTCTTTCCTCATTCTTAATTTTATCTATTTCTGCCCTCTTTTTTTTTTTTTTTCTGTTCCTTTATCATATTAGTGATAACTTATCTTTCTTGTCTTACCTTAAAATGAATTAATGAATTCAACTTTAGATTGCTTATTGGAATAACTTCTACCTTTAGTTTTTATTTATTTCTATTCCCTCACTTGTTTTTATTTTTTAATGTTCTTTCTCTATTGCACAAATATGAGAAATATGTATTTTTAAAACAGTTTCTCTTGTGTAATGAATATAAAAAAAGCTTCGTGGACACAACAATCAGACACTAAAAAGAAATAAAAGGCAGCCAATATGGTAAGGAAGAAGTCAAGCTTTCACTAAATGCAGATGACATGATACTTCATATAGAAAACCTGAAACACTCCACCAAAAAAACTGTTAGAGCTGAAAAAAAAAAGAAAAAAGAAAAAGCAAATTCAGTAAAATCACAGGATACAAAATTAATGTAAAGAAATCAATTGTGTTTCTATAAACCAATAGTGAAGCAGTAGAAATTAAGAAAACAATCTCATTTATAATTGGACAAAAAATAGTAAGATATGTAGAAATATAGCTAATCAAAGAGGTGAAAGACCTACACTCTGAAAACCTATAAAACACTGATGAAATAAATTGAAGATGACACAAAGAAATGGAAAGACATTCTATGTTCATGGATTGGAAGAACAAATATTGTTAAAATGTCTGTATTACCCAAAGCAATCTACACATTTAATGCAATCCCTATCAAAATACCACCAGTATTTTTCACAGAACTAGAACAAACAATGCTAAAATTTGTATGGAACCACAGAAGACCCCGAATGGCCAAAGCAGTTTGTAAAAGAAAAGAAAAGCTGTAAGCATCACAATTTCGGACTTCAAGTTATATTACAAAGCTGTAGTGATCAAAACAGTATGTTACTGGCACAAAAACAGACACATAGATCAATAAAACAGAATAGAAAACCCAGAAATAAACCCACAATTATATGGTCAATTAACTTTCTTTTTTTTTTTTTTTTAAAGATTTTATTTATTTATTTGACAGAGAGACACAGCGAGAGAGGGAACACAAGCAGGGGGAGTGGGAGAGGGAGAAGCAGGCTTCCCGCGGAGCAGGGAGCCCGATGTGAGGCTCGATCCCAGGACCCTGGGATCATGACCTGAGCCGAAGGCAGACGCTTAACGACTGAGCCACCCAGGTGCCCCGTTCAATTAACTTTCAACCAAGGGGGGAAAGAATATCCAATGGAAAAAAGACAGTTTCTTCAATAAATGGTGTTGGGAAAACTAGAGAGCCATATGCAAAAGAATGAAACTGGACCACTTTCTTACACCATACACAAAAAATAAATTCAAAATTGATGAAAGGCCTAAATTTGAAACCATCAAAATCCTGGAAGGAAGAACAGTACTAACTTCTCTGACATTGGCCATAGCAACTTTTTTTTCTAGGTAAGTCTCCACACTTGATCTTAGCCAAAAGGCCGAGAAGCGATTCTAGATAAGTCTCCAGAGGCAAGGGAAACAAAAGCAAAAATAAACTATTGGGCTTCATCAAGATAAAGAGCTTATGCACAGTGAAGGAAAAAATCAACAACACTAAAAGTCAACTTACAGAATGAGAGAAGATAGTTGCGAATGACATATTTGATAAAGAATTAGTATCCAAAATATATAAAGAACTTATAAAACTCAGCATCCCCAAAACAAATAATCCAATTAAAAAGGGTAGAAAATATGAACAGATATTTCTCCAAAGAAGATATCCAGATGGCTAATAGACACATGAACAGATGCTGAACATCACTTATCATCAGGGAAATGCAAATCAAAACTACAATGAGATATCACCTCACATATGTCAAAATAGCTAAAATCAACATAAGAAACAACAGGGGTTGGCAAGGATGTGGAGAAAGGGGAAACCTCTTGCCCTATTCGTGGGAATGCAAAAGCCCTCTGGAAAACAGTATGGACTTTCTACACAAAGTTAAAAAAAGAACTCCCCTACAATCCAGCAATCACACTACTGGGTATTTACCCAAAGAATACAAAAGCACTAATTGAAAGAGATACATGCACCCTTATGTTTATAGCAGCATTATCAACAATAGCCAAATTATGGAAGTAGCCCAAGTGTTCATCGACCAATGAATGGATAAAGAAGATATGGTATATATATACAATGGAACCTTATTCAACCATAAAAAAAATGAAATCTTGCCATTTATAATGGCATGGTTGGAGCTAGAGAGTATTATGCTAAGCGAAATAAGTCAGTCAGAGAAAGATAAATAGTACATGATTTCACTCATATGTGGAATTTAAGAAACAAAACAAATAAACAAAGGGAAAAAAGAGAGAGAAACCAAGAAACAGACTCTAACTATAGAGAACAAACTCATTATTAACAGATGGGGGGATGAGTTAAATTGATGATGGGAATTAAGGAGTACACTTGTGATGCATACCAGGTGATGTATGGAATTTTTGAATCACTATATTGTACACCTGAAACTAATATAACACTGTATGTTAACTAGAATTAAAATAAAAACTTAAAAAAAAAAAAAAAAAAAAAAAAAAAGCTTTGTGGTCTAGACCACAAAGGAAATGCTTTTAGTATTTGCTGTATCCCCTAGACAATGATATAGTTTTTCCTAGCTAGTTTTTCCTAGCTAATTCCCTACTTCAATTCTTTTTTTCTTCACTTCTTTTTTGATAACATGCTTATGTTGGAATGTGGTTGAGACTTGTTTGTGGAGATATATATATATATATAAATTTTTACTGACTTATGATTAGAAAATATGCTTTCCAAAATTTCTATATTTGAAATACTCTTCAGATTTTTTTGGTATGGTAACTACATATAGAGAAACAAACAAACAGAAAACAAACTGTCCATGAGTAATACTTTTACATATTTATATATTTAATTGAATCTGTTGATTTTTGGATTATTTTATACTTTTATTTTTGTACTTACCAAATCTATTTGATTCTAAATAATGTATATGTATAATTCTGGATATAATGTATTGTATCTAATTTTTATTGACTTCTGATAAATTTAGCAATATATAATATATATGCCCATGGATATACACTTACGGCAATTGCACAATCATAAAGGTGTATCTATTATTTTACAAAACATATTTTTTCCTTTCTGAGAATTTTTAAACTTAAACAGCATTTTATTTGATCCAAATATTGCTACCCCTAGTTTTGTGATATTTTCATTTGTCTGGAAACCCTTTAATTCACACACTAGTTTCAACTTTATTCTTTTAAATATGTTTTATATAAATTTAACATTTCTTTTATAATGCCTTAATTTAATTACTTATGTTTAATAAACCAAATGAATAAAACTTCATTGTTTCATTTTGCTTATCATTTATTTTAATTTTTTCTTTATTTCCAAATATGCAACTGATTTGATTTAGTTGATATGTATTTTTTTCCCCTTCTGTAGAAGTTTTTTCTACTTGTGCATTTTATCAGTTAACATTAATTGTGCAATTTCCTGGTGTATATTAACAAACAAAACATACTCGCATTGCATGAGAACATAACAATTGTTCCCTCACTGTTTCCACCCACCAAGTAAATTGAGGCTTTTGAACAGTTTTATGCCTCCAATACCTTCTACTCTAGCTGCAGTCAATAACAACAGCTAGCATTACAGAAGATTGGATGTAGGCTAAGCACTGGTCTCTCAACTTTACATATAATAACACATGTAATAATCCCCAAAACCCTAAGAAATGGACTCTGTCATTATCCATACTAACACGAAAACTCAATGACAGCAAGTGTTTCTGTTGTTTTGTTCACAAATATATTCTAAGTACTAGAACAGTGACTAGTATATAGTGGGGGTTAAAAAAATATTTATTTAATAAACATATCCACAATTTTACTAATATGGGGAATGGAAGAACAAAGAGGTTCCATTATTAATTTTAATTTCACCACCAATAATCAGAACCTAGACTGAAGACCAGGCACTTTTGTGTTAAGAATCTATGCTCTTAGCCATTATAGTTTTTTTTTTTTTTTTAAGATTTTATTTATTTATTTGACAGAGAGAGAGAGAGAGAGCACAAGCAGGCAGAGCAGCAGGCAGAGGGAGAGGGAGAAGCAGGCTTCCCGCTGAGCAGAGAGCCTGACACGGGGCTTGATCCCAGGACCCTGGGATCATGACCTGAGCTAAAGGCAGACACTTCACCCACTGAGCCACTCAGGCATCCACCATTATCCTTTTGGAAGAGTTTTGGTTTTGATCTTGTTTCTTTTATTTCTGTCCCATAAACAAAAGGCTATGTTTTCTCAAAATGGTTTAATAATTTTACTTTTAGAATGTCTATTCTCTTTCAATACACCATTTTCATCCAATAGTATTATATATTCCCAGTTAATGTATCAGTATCAAGACCTTTCCTAGGATCCACTGCATTCTTGTCACTGCTCTCAAGGTTCTCTTTATATCCAGCTTAAGGGCACCCGAGGTCTTGGCAGAAATGTATGGCTTGGTGATGGAGTTGTAGCTGATGTTGTAAGTGGAGTGTGGAGTTATTGTTAGAAAATGTATTGTAAACCCTAAGGAATGATTGTAGGAGCAACCTAAACGTCAGCAGCGTTCCTGTTCTTGGACTGTTGAACGCAATGGCCTGGTAGGAACAGGATCCCATCATCTCCTGGGGCAGGGCATAGATAAGGAGCTATGAAAGAAAGTAACCCTCAACTTCCGTTCCTGCCTCCCGCGATTGCTAGCACAGACACCCTGATCCTCTTTTATCCCATGACTGCCTCCCTGTGTGTCTGTGAGTTGGGCAGGGTGCAGGCCTGCTTTCCGGCTTCAAGATAATGGCCATCTCTTGGTATTCCTTCCCCATGTTTTGATAAATCTGTCCTTGCTTTGCTGATAAAAAACAAAATAAAAGCTATGTGCAGAATTCAGCTGCTGCTACTCTCCCTTGTAGAGGCAGCCCTGCACGACCCCTCAGGCTGCTGTCTGAGAACGTTATTTTGGTGCACGACAACGGTGGAGGGTGTTTGCCACCACTTCTATTCTCTTTTCAAGCCTCCTGGGTATGGGCAAAAACAGGGACCAAAGAGATGGTTCAGAGGATATATCTAACCCAAAAGGGCTAGGAAGAGTGAAAAAACTGGATCCTAGGCCAAAAGATTGCGACCAGTCCACACAAGAATGATTGAGAAGGGTGAAAAGAGGGTGGAACAGTAAAGTTTCTCTGAAGGAAAAAAAAAACATGTTTCCAATTCTCTCTCTCTCTTTTTTTAAAGGCTTTATTTTTCTAAAGCAGTTTTAGACTTACAGCAAAATTGAAAGGAATGTAACCTCCAAACATGCACAACCTCCCTCATTATCCAGAATGTCATACAGTTGGAATCAAACAGCATGTAGCCTTTTCAGATTGGCTTATTTCACTTAATAGACTGTCATTAAGTTTCCTCCATGTCTTTTCATAGCTTGATAGATCATTTCCTTTTAGCACTGAATTCAATTTTCTTTTCAGGAAGAGATTATAGGTGTGTCCTCCAAACTAGATCAGCAATTAAAGGCACGACGCTCATTGAACACTCTATATCACAGGTGGAGAAAGTGAGTTTCTTCTCATATCTTGATGGGGTTACTTAATACCCTCAAAGGAATTTCAAATGCAAGTGGCAGACTCTTGACTGCTTGTTTAAATCATTTTCTTTCTATTATATCATGCATCATTTCTGACCATGACCACCCTCTCAAATTATGTGTGATATATTTTAATACCATACAATAATATATAAGAGTAAGAATGTATACACCAGGACAAAAGAAGGGACCGGGAAATTTGACTGGAGTAGAGACTAGTGAAAATCAAGGCCAAATTTCATGAAGTCAATTATCTTTGAAGAGAATTCTTTAAGCTCAAAGACATCAATAGGGCTGTGGTAAGGATTGAGTTAGCTTGGTACTCCCTAGAAAGAGAAGCTTGTATAAGCTGAATAGAATTGCGAGATATGGGGCACCTGGGTGGCTCAGTTGGTTAAGCATCTGCCTTTGGCTCAGGTCATGATCCCAGGGTCCTGGGACCAAGCCCCACATCAGGCGCCCTGCTCAGCGGAGAGCCTGCTTTTCCGTCTCCCTCTGCCTGCTGCTCCCCCCTCTTGTGTGCTCATTTTCTCTCTCTCTCTGTCAAATAAATAAATAAAATCTTAAAAGAAAAAAGAATTGAGAGAGATATGTCCAGGCAAAGAGCAATGCATTAAAAGACATAAAGACACAGGGATGCCTGGGTGGCTCAGTCATTAAGCGTCTGCCTTTGGCTCGGGTCATGATCCCAGGGTCCTGGGATCGAGCCCCGCATCGGGCTCCCTGCTAGGCGGGGGGTCTGCTTCTCCCTCTCCCACTCCCCCTGCTTGTGTTCCGTCTCTCACTGTGTCTCTCTCTCTGTCAAATAAATAAATAAAATCTTAAAAAAAAAAAGACATAAAGACACAGTTGTTAAAGGATCAACATTACGAGGTAATGCCATCTTTCTCTGAAGCTGAGAGTTTGGTGTGTTCCAGAAAATCTAGCAATATTAGATGTCCATCAGTCACTTGGACAAATCAGGCAGATTTCACTCCAAGCCTTAATATCACATTTGGCACCAATGTTTAATATCCACCTCAGATTATGTGTTTATTGCCAAGCAGAAACAAATTATCATGCTGTTCAACACAGCTTGAAATTGCTACCTGTTTTAGAATTGTATCTCTTTACAGGCTTTATAGTATATTTGTTTTTCTTGTTTATTTATCTTTTCCATCAGAACTATATGTATTTTTAGACTAGCAAATTCAACCTTCCTAGAAAATTTGTTACATTACAAAGCAGATTACACCAATGAAAGCAGATTTATAAAGCAAAGCCAAAAAATAGATCAACAAACAAAAATGGAAAAACTGGTATTTCTAAACTTCCCTATACACTGATGTATTTCTCATTATTCTATTCTGGAAAGAAAATAGCATTTTAGTTTGAAATCTCACATTCATGCACTAAATAAAGAACGTCTGAATGCTGAAAAGTTATGCTGAAAAATTACTTATTATGCAACCAATAATTAAATTGTGGCTACTAATTTTTGGTGTTAATAAAATAATATGAAAGAATTCATATTATAAACCACTGTCACGATTTAGCACTGTATGCTAAAAATTTTACTGGGTGCCCATAGGGATCTCTTCAGAACTTCTCTATAGACCTGGGATTATAGAGTTTAAAGATCAGTTCTGTGATAATGAACAGTAGGCAAAGCTGATAAAGGTAAACTTAGAATAGAAACGAACGTGGCAGAATGAATCATGAGAAATAATGAGAAGTAAAGTAAGAGGGAGAATTAATGACAGGCACACAAAAGTGCAAGCTCAGCTGTGTGATTGCAAAATGTCCCACTTTGAAGGTTTATGATTGGGCCCTGTGGTTTCCCCTGCTCTTAAATAAATGGAAATAAGAATACCATGTCATCATATAATAGAGTTCTGACAAAGTTTTTAACATTTTAGCATTCCTCTTCTGTAAATTTAGTTACAAGATTAAAAATAATTATAATCATTATTTCATATTTCATCATAATGTTTTCTAAATTTTCCCCCTTTGCATCTGCAAGTGTTTAGAATATGGTAAGCACTATAATAGACTTTTTAAAAGAATGCTATTTTTACCTAGTATTGAGCCCCTGACTGAAGGCTGGTCAATTCCCCTTCTTGAGCAGCCAATTAAATTCACATTCCAGATACTTCCATCAGAGTCCTGGGGTTCTCACTCTCCAGGCCAGTATGCAGCAGCCTTAAGTGCCCCAACCTAGGTACCAGGAAACTAGGGGCAGTCACTATCCCCCTCTTCCAAAAATGATTCAAATCAGATAATCCACAGGAAGCCCACAAAACCTACTTAACTCCATCCCACTTGTTATACATAAATGCCCCCCACAGCTGCAACTTGACATTATCTCGTCCCCAGATTAATCCTTTGTGTGGCCCTGCCCGGCAGCCTTCTCTCCTCTGGGCCTATATCAAAAAGTTATGTCTTTCATCCATTCAAATGCCATTTTGTTTTATAAAATAAACACACCCTCTGTATTTGTGGAATTAATTCATGATTGATTAAGCACCTATCTGCGATTTTTCAGCACTAAGGCAAGTGGAACTCCAATTCCTAGAATAACAGTCAGTTTTGAAGTATCATGTGTAAATACAGAGTCTGTAGTGTCTGAGAAGCAAGTGTAGGAGCATCAGTGTTTGGTTTTCCAAGGACATTGAAGTAAAAAAAAAAAAGAACACCTTATTTCTCTTACCATACCCACTTTGCAACCATCACTACCGAAGACCAAAGGTTACAAACACTGACCAGTGCCTTAGGGCATTCATAATTTCACAACAGCTTTCCATTGTGCAATCCTGCTTCTACTTAATTGTGGGCCCATGGACTTCATCCATTGACCTACAAACCCACATATACATTTTCAAATGCTTTCCAAAATATCATATTTAGTGTTTTCAGGTGGTAGGTTTTCTTTTCTTTTGATTTCCTTTCTTTATAATTGAAAAGGTTTTTCAGGATATTTAGTTCCCCATATTGAGAGAATTAATGTCTACTAATATAATCTTAATAACCATACAGATCCAGAAGATAGAAAGGGCCCAGGATTCTATAATACACCTATCAAGCTCTACTCTAGGAACATTGCCAAAACTGCACGGCACTACAATTACAGTGTAAGATGACACGTTCTTAAGGAAAGTTGGTATAGCTAGCAATGAGGAATAAACTCGAAGGGGACATGATGGCCAATTTCAGCCTTTTGAAAGGGTAATTATGAAAAGAGGTACTTGCTCTGCTTCTGTTTCCAAATCATTTGTAAATGCCATGTCATTTGGACCATTAGAAGGACCAGGATTTCCTACATACTATATTTTTTTGTAACATGTAACAGTACTGTTGGGGAACAACACCAAAAAGATGTGACTGTCAATTTACTTTTGAGCTAGACCTGGGCACCCAGAGGCTCCTTGCCCCTCTCCTGTCCTTAGAATGTGAGTTCTGCTTACCTTTCCTGTTCCCAGAGGCTGCTCCTCTGCAAAGACATAGTCTCAAGATACTGATGTGGCGTTGAAGATACCTGCATGGTCTCACATTGAGGTCTTTCATACATTTTGAGTTTATCTTTGTGTATGGTGTTAGAGAATGGTTGAGTTTCATTCTTCTGCATGTAGCTGTCCAATTTTCCCAGCACCATTTGTTGAAGAGTGTCTTTTTTTCCATTGCATATTTTTTCCTGCTTTGTTGAAGATTAGTTGACCATAGAGTTGAGGGTCCATATCTGGGCTCTCTATTCTGTTCCATTGGTCTATATGTCTGTTTTTGTGCTAGTACCATGCTGTCTTGGTAATCACTGCTTAATCCATCAAAATCCTAGAGGAGAACATAGGCAATAAGCTCTTCAACATTGGCCACAGCAACTTCTTTCAAGATACATCTCCAAAGGCAAGTGAAACAAAAGCAAAAATGAACTTTTGGTACTTCATCAAGATAAAAAGTTTCTTCACAGCAAAGGAAACAGTCAATAAAATGAAGAAGGCAATCCACAGAATGGGAGAAGATATTTGCAAATGACACTACAAACAAAGGGCTGATATCCAAGATCTATAAAGAACGTCTCAAACTCAACACCCAAAAGACAAATAATCAAGTCAAAAAATGGGCAGAAGACATGAACAGACACATCTCCAAAGAAGACATTAGCTAACAGACCCATTAAAAAATGTTCATCATCATTAGCCATCAGGGAAATTCAAATCAAAACCACATTGAGATACCACCTTACACCAGTTAGAATGGCAAAAATTGACAAGACAAGAAACAACAAATGTTGGAGAGGTTGTGGAGAAAGGGGAACCCTCTTACACTGTTGGTGGGAATGCAAGTTGGTACAGCCACTTTGGAAAACAATGTGGAGGTGCCTCAAAAAATTAAAAATAGAGCTACCCTAGGCCCCAGCAATTGTATTACTGGGTATTTACCCCAAAGACACAGATGTAGTGAAAAGAAGGGCCATACGCACCCCAATGTTCATAGCAGCAATGTCCACAGTAGCCAAACTGTGGAAAGAGCTGAGATGCCCTTCAACAGATGAATGGATAAAGAAGATATGGTCCATATACACAATGGAATATTACTCAGCCATCAGAAAGGATGAACAACCAACTTTTACATCAACATGGATAGGACTGGAGGAGATTATGCTAAGTGAAATAAGTCAACCAGAGAAAGTGAATTATCATATGGTTTCACTTATTTATGGAACATAAGGAATAGCATGGAGGACCTTAGAAGAAGGAAGGGAAAAATGAAGGGGGAGGGGAATCAGAGAGGGAGACGAACCATGAGAGACTGTGGACTTTGAGATACAAACTGAGGGTTCTAGAGGGGAGGGGGGTGGAAAGATGGGTCAGCCTGGTGATGGGTTTTAAGGAGGGCACGTACTGAATTGAGCACTGGGTGTTATATGCAAACAATGAATCATGGAACACTACATCAAAAACTAATGATATAATGTATGGTGATTAACATAACATAATAAAATTAAATTAAATTAAAATAAAAAAGAAAATACCTTCATGGTATATGTGCCTGAGCCCAGGTTGGGCCTCTATAAACTTTTAAGATTGGGAGGGCAGGTGCAGGGATCCATTCATTTTTCTACCACCCAAGACAAGCATAGTATGTAAGTTCCTTTTGCTATTATTAAAATTGCCATTTACTAACCTGGACTGGCCGGCCTCTTTCTTTGTTCTCTCTTTGCCCTCTGAGTACAGGGGCCAGTTTCAGATTACACCAGGAAAGCTCCTGACATGGTTGCAAACCAGCAAGTACATAATCTTCAAAAGCATAGAGTGCATTACACTTGATCATCATTACAAAAAATTAGGTTTCACCTTTAAAAGTCATTCACCTCTGACTGTATTATACAAATATTTTATCTGACAGACAGTGTTCCTTTTGGTTTTTTGTTATTGTTGTTTGTTTTGTTTTTTATTTTTTTGGTTTTTTGGGTTTTTTTTTTGCATTCAATAAAATAAATCTGCTTTTGGTTCTAGTAATGCTTACTATTTTGCCACAGAACCTCTGATACAGACTCTCTTTACTATATAAACAATAGAAATTCCAAAAAAGAATAGGCTAGTCAAGCAGTTTTTAATTGTTTTCAACACAATACTGGCAATGAAGTGTCCTATATATAATACCGCATTTGTAGAGCACACATAATCTGTCTTGGTTACAGAACTCAATAAAGTGCTTTATTCCTTGCCACCTGGCATCTGTTCCAAAGAAAACCTGTATAAATGTGCTGTTGCCTACACACAATCATTTTTTAACGCACCCTAAAGTCCACTTTTATAACAAGCTTTATTTGTGAGCTTGTTTCATTGGAGCAATATGCACTGGAAGTCATAAAAGAGAATTAGTAATGTAGACACAGAACAAAAAAAACAGAATTCATTTGTTTGTAAATTGTGCCCTGTTTGGCTGAGGTAGATATTTATGAATGATTTGTTAGATTTAGGTGTGATGTCCTGTGAGAGAGCTGTGTAGGAGCATGTATTATAGGCAAACATGTTTTCATATTTTACTTATTATTCAGTCATTCTCAATGTAATCTTTTAAACACCTTTCCTGACCTCAGGTGTGACACCAATCGTTTTTTGATGTTTTAAAAAAACAGAAGTACCCTTATCTGTGTATTGCAGGGATGATATTCTGAAACAAGTGCAGATGTCCAGGATTTCATGAGAGCAAACTGTTATTACACTGTAATGTGATAAACAAACATGAATGCAGCCTCCTTTCTTTCTTATTCATAAGTATTATAGATGCTAAGTGTTTATCAGGTCATGATATAAAGCCTCTGTCAGGATTCATTTCCTTAGTGATTTGCTATTTTTTTTTTTAAATGAATGAAACTCAGATATCTTCACCATTGCATGCGGAAATAATTTCAACATTTAAATGACCTTGATGTTGATAATTCTTCAATTCCAGGATTTAAAATAAAAGTTCTTTATTCACACACACACACACACACACACACACCTGATACATGAACAATGCAGTAGGATGCAGTAAAAATAAAACTAGTTTTAATACCAGCTGCCCCTTAATATTTTTTCCAGTGGACTTCTTCCCTTGACCCCAGATGAAAATTCTTACAGTCCTCATGATTTTTATGCTCACTGTTAGGTATAATTTAAAAGCCCTTTAATCCTTTAAGTCAGAGAACACAGTATTGCATTTAAAAAAATTAAAATTGACCAGACCCATATAATAATCAACACTTCATTTTTTATTCAAAGATAAAACTTTTCTCCCCTCTCCTTTTCAAAGACCTTCTATAGTCAGGAGGCATAATAAAAGGGAACTTTTTTGGCTTTTTCTTCTTTAATACCATATCTCTTCCTCCATCCCTATTAAGGATAGGAGTGAGACAAGACTTTAATCTGATAAAAAAAAGAGAAATTCTGATTGAGCTGGCTTTATAATCTCTGGCCTGGCGATGTACCTAAAATAAACTCATTTTCTCAATAAGTACTTTTGAAGCTTCTTCTGGTATTTTTATTTTTGAATTATATCTTCTATAACTAAGATTTTTTCTGTAACGTACTTGGATGATATTGAATTTATCACTTTTCTCACTGGTTTCTTCCTCCTTTTACTAAATGCAAGAATTCCAAGATAGCATTACAGGTGTAACTCATTTTCTTGAGTTTCACTTTATTATAATTTGCTGACATAGTATTTTTTACAAATTGAAGGATTGTGGCAACCCTGTTTTGAATGATTCTATTGATACTCTGTTTTTCCAACCAAATTTGCTCACTTCTTGTCTCTGTGTCATATTTTGGTAATTCTCACAATATTGCAAACTTTCTCATTATTGTTATATTTGTTAGAGTGATATGTGATCTGAGATTATGACTCACTGAAAGCTCAGATGATGGTTAGCATTTTTTAGCAATAAAGTATTTTTTAATTAAGGTACATACAGTGTTTTTTTTTTAAAGACATAATGCTATTACACAGTAAACCACAGTATAGTGTAAACATAACTTTTGCATGCACTGGGAAACAAAAAAAATCTAGACAGCCACATAGGGAGCTATCCTTATTCTTGGCCACATATGCCTTATAAGAACCGCCAATATATCCTTTGTCCCCAAAATAGCTTCTGGTGAGAGTGCCTGCAGTTTGCTTACCTATATCACAATATTTGGATTTTTGAAATCAGATACACAAATTCATTCTTTCCTCCCATAAATCAATTATTCTATCTACGTTCCACCTCCAAGGCTGAGATAAGTGTGGGTAACTATCCCTGCTCCCTAAGTAGTTATCTACAATTTCTCCTCTAAAATAATCACTATCTTGACCATTTTATATCCTCAACCTGGTTAACTTAAGAGCCAACTAATTTATTTTTAGTCACCTATTTTGAAACACCTTCATGGTGAACCTTTGGAATAAAACAACTACTATCTTTACTCATCAGCCAGAAGTATGATAGGAAGCATTAACTCTTCACATCAAATTAGATAAAGTAAGGGTTAGAAATAGAGTATGGGTAGTAATAACCTTTTATATTGTAGTGTGTTATGTGTGAAAATCACTTTCAGATTTCTTACCTTACTTAGGTTGGCAAACCTATATCAAGCTCAGTTTGATAGAGCATTTAACAACATAGGAAACATGTGCCCTACATAACTGTCAATGAGAGTAATCCAAAATCAGCCGAATAGTTGAGAGAATCATAGTTATAGACTTTGATGTGAGGGTATACAGTCCAGCACTTCTTCTATAGAAGTTTTTCTTGAATTCTCTATAATTCTTACTCATTCTCTAATCTGTAAAGGCCTACACCAGAGAAGATCTATCAGTCTTTACTTTTTATAGTTTATTTTTGCAACAATCTAAGTGTTGAATATGTGTTTTCAAGACCACACTGTGTCCCCTGGAGATTATGATAAGTAGCCATACATTCTTCAAGATGAACATTGTAGCTTTGCAATATTTAAAATCTCTCCTTAGATTAGGGAAGATCATCAGATAACTGCAAAATATCGGCTGTGTGCATTGACCCCAGTATACTTTTATTTTTATTTATTTATTTTTTTTTCAAGATTTTATTTATTTATTTGAGACAGAGAGAATGAGAGAGAGAGCACATGAGAAGGGGGAGGGTCAGAGGGAGAAGCAGGCTCCCTGCCGAGCAGGGAGCCCGATGCGGGACTCGATCCAGGGACTCCAGGATCATGACCTGAGCCGAAGGCAGTCGCTTAACCAACTGAGCCACCCAGGCGCCCGACCCCAGTATACTTTTAAATAGAATTGTGCTTTGATGTATCCTAAAACTAACAATAAGAGATAGTACAAGGTTTGCTTGTAGGAAACCCTTACACTCATTATATATGTTTAATTGTCATTATTGCTTATTTTACAGTAATTCTTTTATGACATATCCTTTATTTCATTTTTTTAAAGATTTTATCTATTTATCTGTCAGAGAGAGAGAGAAAGAGAGAACGAGCACAAGCAGGGGGAGCAGCAGACAGAGGGAGAAGCAGACTCCCCACTGAGCAAGGAGCCTGATGTGGGACTTGATCCCAGGACGCTGGGATCATGACCGGAGCTGAAGACAGATGCTTAACTGATCGAGCCACCCAGGCATCACTCCTTTAACTATTCCTCTTAGGCTTTAAAAGTAACTGTTGTACTTATATTGAGTAATCTGTATTGTATTATTTTGTTTTGGTTTATGAATATTACAGATAAAGTAATTTGCCAGGCTTCCTTTTTTGCATTGTGTTCTAGTATGTTCAGAATATAATTTTGAGAATATACATATAACATGTATAACAAGATATCAAGACAATTGTTTTCTACTTTATTTATTTATTTATTTATTTTTAAGATTTTATTTATTTATTTGACAGAGAAACACAGCGAGAGAGGGAACACAAGCAGGGGGAGTGGGAGAGAGAGAAGCAGGCTTCCCGTGGAGCAGGGAGCCTGATGCGGGGCTCGATCCCAGGACCCTGGGATCATGACCTGAGCCGAAGGCAGACGCTTAACGACTGAGCCACCCAGGCGCCCCTTGTTTTCTACTTTAATCTCACTTTTAAGTTATTTTATTTTCACAACTTACATTTTCATCTTTTTTCTTTCTTTCTATTCATTGCATTGCATGAATTTTTCATAATTTCCTATATATATCTTCTGGAACATAATTGAATCTATTTAAAGAAATAATTATGCCTATTGTTTCACAACTGTGGTATAAAATGAGAAATTATTATTTTTTTTGACCTTTAATGTGAATTGTTTTTTTATTTTTTTTAATTTTTTTATTGTTATGTTAATCCCCATACATTACATCATTAGTTTTAGATATAGTGTTCCATGATTCATTGTTTGTGCATAACACCCAGTGCTCCATGAAGAACGTGCCCTCCTCAATACCCATCACCAGGCTAACCCATCCTCCCAACCCCCTCCCCTCTAGAACCCTCAGTTTGTTTTTCAGAGTCCATTGTCTCTCATGGTTCTTCTCCCCCTCCGATTCCCCCCCTTCATTCTTCCCCTCCTGCTACATTCTTCTTCTTTTTTTCTTTCTTAACATATATTGCATTATTTGTTTCAGAGGTACAGATCTGAGATTCAACAGTCTTGCACAATTCACAGCGCTTACCAGAACACATACCCTCCCCAGTGTCCATCACCCAGTCACCCATCCCTCCCATCCCACCCCCCACTCCAGCAACCCTCAGTTTGTTTCCTGAGATTAAGAATTCCTCATATCAGTGAGGTCATATGATACATGTCTTTCTCTGTTTGACTTATTTCGCTCAGCATAATACCCTCCAGTTCCATCCACGTCGTTGCAAATGGCAAGATCTTATTCCTTTTGATGGCTGCATAATATTCCATTGTATATATATACCACCTCTTCTTTATCCATTCATCTGTTGATGGACATCTTGGCTCTTTCCACAGTTTGGCTATTGTGGACATTGCTGCTATAAACATCGGGGTGCACGTAGCCTTTTGGGTCCCTACTTTTGTATCTTTGGGGTAAATACCCAGGAGTGCAATTGCTGGATCATATGGTAGCTCTATTTTCAACTTTTTGAGGAACCTCCATACTGTTTTCCAGAGTGGCTGCACCAGCTTGCATTCCCACCAACAGTGTAGGAGGGTTCCCCTTTCTCCGCATCCCCGCCAACATCTGTCATTTCCTGACTTGTTAATTTTAGGCATTCTGACTGGTGTGAGGTGGTATCTCTAAAATGAGAAATTATTAAGCACATTGTATTGGAGCTAAATCCAAGAAACTCTAGCCACCCATGGCTATTATATTTTTTTCCCAGAGAAACTGTCACAGATGAAAGTCTGCATACTTTTTTTGTGTATGTATGTCATGTGACTCTGCTACCTTTGTCTCTAGTAACACGATGAAGTAATTGTGCCAAAATGACAACAATAAAATCAATAAGTTTTTATGGTGTCCAAGGACCTGTAAGTTGTGTGACACCAAAACTTCATTCAATAGGAGTCTTCCATTTGGAAAATACAGTGGATTTGCTAGTGGATTTTTGGTCTGTAACCATATTTGAATACCCTTCTCATGCTTAGGTAATTTCACAAAGAAACATGTGTGGCAGAGAACACATTCCTTTGTGGGGACTAGCAGATAGATCTGTCTCCAATCATAGCAGTGTAAGAGCATCATCCAGTTTCAGACTGTGCTGTGGCCCCTGAAGTGTTGTGCCCTGTGCTTAGTCCTGTGCTGGTAATTTGAGCACTGTTTGTCTTCCCTACTCTATGTCTGATTCTCTGCTTCCTCCTGTATATTTTGTGAGTTGCCTAAAATAATTAAAACATTTAGAGTGAACACTGTTACTCATAAATAAAACCCCGATAGATATAGTTGGTATATAACTAACCCAAATCTCTCTTCGGCAGAATTAAGACTATGATATAGCGGCATAAGTCAGCAGAATCAGAAGCAAAGCTGGAGAACTGGTGGAGCAAAGAGAGACAGCCACAGATCCACTAGAGAAAAGAGTAGAGGATACTGACTTCTGAGGTACAGCCACAGTGACTGGACCACATGAGAATCTGTGGCTCATTGTGGTTGTTTTACCCTCTTATCCGAGAGCCATCCATTGTTACATTCCTTCAATTGACCTCTGAGTTCCCATCTAAATGGATACTTTTGCAGGAAAAACCTGTACTCAAGAGTTTTGATAGATTGTGAATTTTCCCATCTCATTTTGTGCTACACACACACACACACACACACACACACACACAATTACTTCCCTCATGTTCTTATTTTCTCTTTCTTTTTTTATAATTTGAAATGATAGAAGTGTTTCTGATAGCTGGCCAGGGAACATAAGGACAGCATTTACTTATTCAGACTAACAAACTTCTCTAGTGAAAGAGTTGATTTTTTTCTTTATTTATAGAAATGAAAGTCTTTCTAAAGAAATGTGAACCTTAAAATGATACCTAATGCCATTTGTATTGTTTATTATCCCGGTTTTCCATCTCCTGCTGCATTAGCTCTCTGTTCTGAAATAATTTTTTTAATACTTGTCTACAGAGCTTTCTTTTGCTGTCTTCAACAAATCTCTTTTCCCATGAGGTTTTCTTTGGTTAATAACACCCTGTAAGTACTTAATGTGGCATTATGACTTGTTGCAAAGGTAGCCTGAACAGTGCTTGACCTCACATAGTTCTGTAGATCACTATTGGTTTAAAGTGACAAACTAAATTCTCCACATTAGCCTGCACCACATTTTTAATACCCTAATAAAACAGAATTACTTCAAAGGAAACAATTTTGTCAGTGGCTCTAAAGCAGGAAACAGAATGCAAATATCAGGGTACTTTTCTAAGTTATGGAGCATATACATCTACAAACCTAAATGCATCACAGAAATTCATTACCTTGTACGATATTTTGTAGGGAAAGAAAAAAAGCATTAGTTCTCATATCAGGGAATTTTTAATGATGTAAAATATATCTAAACTGATTTAAAATAACATTTTTTGGTTTTGGTGAAAGGTATACATGTGTTGAATTTCCTCTTAACCAAGAGCTGCATAACCTTTAGAATGTTTTACAGTGTATTTAAACCCATCTCTACATTTTTTTCAAATTGCAGAAGTATCAAGACAGGTACCCCACAAACCGCTGGATTTCTTATTTCATTGCTCCCTTTTAGATTAAATTATCAGACCAACCGCTGAACATGACAAGTGGAGACATTTCTCCTTTTGAATTTATAATACTGCTCCTTCTACTTATTGTCATTCCTTCAATCCTAATACATTTTTACTTAGCATATGCACTCCATTTAGATGGACAACACATTTTAACTACAGATTAAAGAAATTATGGGTTCTCATTAAATTTTAGTTAAATCTCAAGTCTACATTTGCAGATATTAGAATATTAACTATTGTTCAATCATAATTCTTTTTTGTTATATTCCTTTATCTGGATCCCATGACTATTTTCTATACTTTATTTATGGAATTGTGATTCATTTCTCTGTTGTTGTCCACTGCCCCCTCCCAGGTTTGTTAATCTTGGTAATCTGTTCATCTATATATGTATTTTTTAATTTCATTAATGCCACCCCATTCCATGCCCATATTTACCTTTATATTTTTTTCCTTTATAATAAATTTATTTTGTTTTTGTTTTTCCTAGAAGTGCAAGAATCATTGTTGGAAATCAAGTTCTTTCATGAAATCATCATCCTGAAAATGACCTGTCTTAACAATTCAGCCTGGCTGGCTCAGTAGAAAGAGCATGCAACTCTTGATCTCAAGGACATGAGTTTGAGCCCCACACTGGGTGTAGAGATTATAAGAAAAAAAAAAATCAGCTGATGTCACCCTGGATGCTCCCCCCAGATTGCCCTAACCATCCTGCTTTCATAGGAGCGCAATAGTTAACTCATTTTCTCTGAAATGAATGACCTTGTCCATCCACAATCCATCCATTAGCTCAACAAATGTGGACCGAGTTCCTATAGCCAACCATTTTCTCTATTTAGATGAATCAGTGTGTCAGACTTTATTACAATTACTAGTTTCTGTATCTATTTTTCCCATATCTATGAGCTCCTTGAGTTTAGGAACCATATTTTTCTTTTATTTACAGTACCAAGGAATATTTCACAAAGGCCATTTGAAAAAATGGTTTAATGCATAATTAATTTTGTAGAATAAGTGTGGTATTTACCACAATATGCTAGATATACTAAGAATTCTCTATTCAAAAGCATGTGCCCTATGCAAAATACTGTGAAGGAAGACATTAGCATACATGGGATTAGGTTACATGTAAGGTAAAATAACGAAGATAAAGTGACTGAGAAAGCACATATTTTAATAATTTGTTCCTTCACAGTATCTATCAACAATCACTATACACTTCATATTTCTTTATTCCTAGATCCTAATCACTTTGCCATTGCCTATGTCTTTTAATCTGTGTACTAGTTTGTGTAAGTCTGTATTTCTCTTTCAATCTTATGTCAAAACCTCAAAATTGATAATATACGCATCCAATTCAGTTAAGTAATTTGAACAAGGTCAGTTAGTGTGGAAAAGAACAAAAATCACCACAAAATCCTCCCATCTCTGTATGCATGACTCCATTATCACTTTGCCACTCCTCCCATCAAGCAGTAAAGTATAATTCTCCACCCTTCACACCTGGGCTTCACAATTTGTCTATATCCAATGGGACATTAGCAAATATGACCTGAAGAGAGGGTTGAAAAGTGATTGCACACCGGAGCTTTCTTTCTTAATGCTCTTTGGAATCCTGGCACTGCTCATGTAATGGGAAGTCTAGGATGGTCTATTGGGGTACCAGAAACCACATGGAGCCAATTGAAGCTCTTCCATCTGAACTCCTTTCGACAAAGCAGCCTGCCTACAGCTGTATGTGTGAGTGAGTCATCCTAAATTGTCAACCACACACAAGCTCAAGAATAAGAAATGCTTATAAGTAGCAGAATTGTAAGGAAAAAAAAAAATGTTTGTTACTTTAAGCAAGTAAGTTTTCTTGTCTTAAACCATTTTCCTCAACTAAGTAAATAAATTCAGTTACTAAGTAGACAATCCAAGAAAGTAAAACAGTAACTATTTATATTAATTAGTCTTATTATGCTACTGGTTCACTTACTATATTGGAAGATATTATAAGCATTTTCCAATGGCATTTGATTCTGTGCTGGATGTTAAAATTTATTATGAGGTTTATTTCAAAAGAGAAATAGACATTTTATTATGCAGACTGTTGTTGGTGAATATGATATCAGTCTTTTCTCCCCATTTTAGAGTTGGGTCTTTAGTTTTTAAATGTCTTTAGTAAAAGGCAGCTTAGATAAAATTTGAAATATGGTTATTTTTCTCAGTTACTAAGGCTTCTCCTTAGTAAAACAGTCAAATATTATTTTAATTATGTGGAAATTTAAAATAAAAATAGGAATGGCAAAACCACTTTTAGCTACCACTTGTAAGTCTTTGTTACGTGGTAAGCAGGCACTGGGCTGATTTATATATTCTAGCTAATTTAATTGTTACAGGACTTAGTATCTCTAATCACACATAGGAAAATGCAGATTAAGTAATTTATCAAACACCATGTCATCATTGAGAGGTATAGCTAGGTTTTGAACAATGCCTGTTTATTCCAAAGCCTGTGTGTTTAACTGTAATGATATGTATTCTGGTTCCCATTTATAGTAAGTTTGCTGTTAAGTGTATTCTGAAAGCAAAAATGAGCATGCCTTTCTTCATTTCCGGAAAATACAGATTTTTTTTTTTTTTTTGTCAGAGATGTTTTAGTGACTGTAGCACAGCAGCATAAAATCTGATGTAGAATTGTCTGCAGTAAGTCGAATGTCCTCAACATCAGAGATGATGCAGTGAAGAGGCAAATGAATGGCGTACAAAAAGTCCCCAAACTAGGGGCCATCTTGGTGTCCATTCATCCTATTGTGGCACCCTTTATCTGGATTTCATCCATTACTACTTATATTAATAATTTAACATGTATGAAATGTATCAATGTAACATTATCTTCATAATGTTGGGAAATGAGCTGGAAAATAAGAAAACTAATACACAGTTTAGAAACTTGTCTGAGATTACTTTGTAATTAAATATTAAATAAATGTTAAATATGTAAATATTAATATGTATATATTACATCTTAAACTAACCTCTTGTGACCAAATAAATGTTCTTCCTATTTTTTCCAGAAAAAAAAAAGCTTCAGGAGGAGTTGTCGAGGTGTGTTATTCATGGGATGGCCTATGGAGTCAACAAAACATGTTTTGAAACTAATTCTTTTTTTTTTTTAAAGATTTTATTTATTTATTTGACAGAGAGAGACACAGCGAGAGAGGGAACACAAGCAGGGGGAATGGGAGAGGGAGAAGCAGGCTTCCCGCGGAGCAGGGAGCCCGACGTGGGGCTCGATCCCAGGACCCTGGGATCATGACCTGAGCCGAAGGCAGACGCTTAACGACTGAGCCACCCAGGCGCCCCTTGAAACTAATTCTGCTATTTAACTTTGTTATACTAGTTATTACATATTATATTAAACTCTTAATTGTATTATAGTATCTTGATTATAATCTCCTATAAAATAAAAGACACTTATCTTACAAGCTTAAAGATTATGTATAGAACAATCCTGATAATATAGAACTTAATTAATGGTAATTATTGTCATCAATAAGCCATGTTTGAAAAAAAATACTCTTCTTTGCACCTCTACAGATAAATGAAAGAAAACCTGGCACTCAGTATAAAGAAGAGAAAGGAACAGATTATCTTTGGCAATGTGTCTCTTCATAAGCATAACCATCTTTTATTTATACTGGAAAACTTTTACAGACTATATACTTGTTGAGAGGAGGTTATTATTCTGTATTTTCAAAGTCACCTGTCTTACTCGGGACAGAGGAATGGTGATGCTCCTGATGGTTATAGATAAAATCTATTTTATAATCAGTGTAAATATAGCCAGTATGATCAAAATTAAAATAGTAATTAGACTTAATTGATGTTTTAAAATCAGTTAAGTGATAAAAATAATAGTTGAAATATATTATCCAATAATATAAGCTTAATAGACTAAATCTAATCATTTGTCCACTGACGGGCCTAAAACAATCCACCTCTGAAATTCTAAATATATTACCATAATTTATCAAAAGTTTCACTATCTTTATTAGTGCCATTTTACTGAATTGACTGACTAACCATTGGAATCCCATTTAGATTGAATTTTAAACAATTCATTTAATATTTGAGAAATAGATCTTGCAGAATAATGTTTAAAATCTAGAGGTAGAGGGAACCTTAGAACCTTACCTCTGCCATTAATTTTATAGACAAGGAAATTCACTCCTATAAATGCAAAATTATTTGTCCCAGGTCACAGTATAGGAAGGGCATACTTAGTATAAGAAAGTGTAAGCCATCTTTCAGAATTGGCCAAATTTAAAGTTTTTCCTATAGTAAAAAGATATTTACTTCTATTAGAATTCTACTGAATTCTAAACTAAGAATTCTAGTATTTTCAAGGCACCTGGTTGAATCAGTCAGTAGAGCATGTGACTCTTAATCTTGGGGTTGTGAGTTCAAGCCCCACGTTGGGCAGGGAGCCTACTTTAAAAAAAAATTTCTAGTATTTTCAAATACTAACAATGAAATATAAACTGATATCTTGACTGCTTCTATGCAAGATCATTAACTGTACCAAGCTTTCTATTGATTAAAAATTGTTTTACTTTTATATTGTGTCATATTTTAATAAATTGGGCTTTTAAAATAAATTTTGAAAATCATTTATTTTTCCAAAAATGTTGTTATTGGTTCTTGAACCTATTACATGAGGACCCCAAGATATTGCAATGTTCCTTTATCCACACTGTGTATTTCAATCTCACCAAGAAGTCAGTTACAATGTGCTAGGGACCTGTGATTTGTGTTCGTCTTTCCTGCTTGGCTAGCTCTTGTCTAGGCACAGCTGCCCTTATTCTTAGTCCCTGTATTTCCACTTATAAATGTGCCACCACTCCTGGCAGGGTTGCTGTTATAATTGGGCAACCCCCTTATCCTCAGAGCATGTATCATTCCTGATGCTCTGGAACAGTCATTGTCTTTTTTTTTTTTACTGGAAAAATAAGAAGACAGCTTCCTGGTATCTTGATGTGAGGGACATAAGAATATTTACTCCCCTGTGGGTTATGTTCTTTGGGGAAGGTTTCAAAGCTTCATTGCTATGTCTCAAAATCTAACAGATTTTATTTCAGTATGATGCTTCCTTCATATTTTGTCTATGATGCAATAAATCTCCTAGGAGAAAACTCAGCTAAAAGAAGATTGCTTGAACAAGCTTAGGCAAGTTATCTTGGACTCAGAGCAGGGAAAAGCATGACACATTTTATTCTATATACCACCTGTCAAATCCCTCCTTGAACTGGGTCTGAGTTTAAACAACACAATGACATCTCAGAAAAGGAAGCCAGAGATTTCCTCTGCGGAATAAAAATTTATGTTAATTTTTATTTATTTTTAAAAGAATATAGTTTAGATTAGAGAAATAAATACAGTGTTGTGGGGTTTTTTTATATAACTGTATATGAATACACACACATGCACAGTGTACAAGGAATTATTTTAAGTCATGAATTTTAAACAGAACTTCCTCAGAGAGATGAGAACAGATTTATAACCAGCTGGTGTCAGGCTATACTTGGCATGTGGTACCTAGATTTAGTTATCATCTTCAAAGCCCATGAATACGACTCTGACAACACTATTGTGCACCTAAGACAAATGGTCGGGAAATTCCTCTAAGCAATCTCAGGCGAGAAGAACAAGGTCAGACGTCATCACAATGCACTGAAGTGGCTGAGGCCCGAGTCCCTAACTAGGTTACTTGAGGCAGCCTGAGCTGTCAGGGCTGCAGGAGAAGCCAGTGGTATTTTGAAGGATGTGAGAGCAGCAACTTGCTCTTCTGTATCTTTGTAGGCCAGTACAGACACATGGTTTCTTTAAATGAAAATACGTGAAAGATGTTAAGTTCTGAGAATCAGACTACTGGGGTAGAACAGGGTGCCTGTCTTCCCTTTCCAAACCGGCACCGACATGTCCTTTGTGCATTTACCCATAAAGGGACCACCGTGCTCGTAGCTGAATAGATATTGTGTCCCTCTGAGTCAGCATTCTTCATCAAAATATCCAGGCCCTCTATCTCCCATCTCAGTAGCACTTACCATCCAGAAAACGGATTTTCTTCTCTTCCCTGGTAGGGAATTCTAATGTTTCATACTAACTTCTCCGAGAAATGCTTATCCCACTCAGCTCTGCCTCCTCAGAGAGTTTCTCTCAGAAAGTTTCCCCCATTGCTTCCTTCTGCTACACAGCTAGTTCTGCAGCTGATTGGGCCAGAGATAGACCTCTCATCCAACCTCAGCCAAACAGATTTGCTCTCTCAGAAATTTGGATTTAGGACCATTTATTTCTAATGAAATCTGGGAATTACTCTAAATTCGAGGCTGAAAGGGCCATATTGAACCTTTGTTCAAGCTCAGCAGAGAGTGAGCTGCTGTTGGCTCCAGGTCCTTCTAAAAACTTGGTGTGCTTTCCATGGCTTCTGTATGACTGTCCTCTTGTAGTTTTCAAACACGGGCTCCTCCTCTTTTACTTACCTTAGTTTGCGTGGGTTCTCTTTCTTGCATTCAACTATTTCCTGAACAACCCCTGGAGAGATCAGTGTCTATTTAGCAAAAATAAAGTTTTAGGGTCTGCATATTCAGAGTGACCAGACCTCCTTCTCTTACAACACAGATTCTGCTCTTTATTATTGCACAACAGTCTTGTTTTATTGCAACTCTGAAGTGAGAGATCCATCACGGTACCAGTGCATCCACATGAATTATAGTCTGAGGGGAGAGACAGAGACTGCTTTTAAACTTTGCTCCATTTTGAGCTTTATATGTGAAGTCATGCATGGTTTATAATTTTTCTTGAAGATTTATCCATTAAAGAAGGCATTTGAATCCAAATGATAAATTTTCTCATCATTACTGAATTTTTAAAACTCCTATGAATCCTGCTCATATAAGATTCATTGTTGACCTAGATGTGTTACATAAAAACCTAATGCTATTTCCCATATGGGCTTGGCTTTTTAGATATAGCTATTCTCATGAAACCATGGGCCTATTATTTTTATACCCTCACATTCTTAGTTTCTGTCACCAAACACCAGTTGTTTTTGTTTTTATTTTCATTTGTGTTTTTCAGCTAGCTATACAGCTCAATTCAACAAAAGATTAATGTCCTACTTGTTTTCACATGTTTGGAATACATTTTTTTTAATAGAAAAATACATATGAAATGCCATTCATTAACAACTGCCCTGGCTAGGCAAAGCCAAAGCATCTCTGAAAAGGGTCTTGTGTGAATAAATTTGGGTCCATCTTCTTACAAAGAAAAGTTCAATTGTTAACTACATGTCATTAAAATTAGAAATTTTTCTGCAGAAACAAATATTTGCAAATGATTGAAGAAGTCATTTAAAACTGTTCTTAAAAGAAAGAAAAAACAGTGCCTGTGCATAAATCAAATGGTGACTCTGCCACATTCTCTGGTATCTTTTCTTTCATTGCTTTTCTTTTGGAAGAAAGGACACCATAGCAACCAGTTTTTAATGGTTAAGAAAGGATACTTTAACTGGTTCCTTATTTTTTACCATAAGATGAACTATTTCCCCTCAGCCTCACTTTTCAATATCTTCTAAGACTATGTAACCAACTCTCTGGAATACAGTACATCAGAGAGGAAAGATACTATATAATATGTCTTTTTATACATTAAAACTTTTACAAAATTAAAACCTGTGGAAGAAAAATGCGTGTATGTGTGTGTGTGTGTGTGTGTGTTTTAATATCTGGGCTTAATGAGTTCAATGGTCTCCTCATTCCAGTATTTATGATTCCATTTTATATAGCTGTGATGTACTATATTAACTATATTAGAGAACAATGAACTAAGTAAATATCTCCAAAAGAGTTACTACTAGAAATTGAATGAGATTAAAGCTTTTTTGTTTGGATAAATAACTAGATGATATTTGAGAAAAATGCTGGCATTAAAAGCCCGGATGATGGCTGATGCCAAATCATCACACACACACGCACACACATATATGCACAAATGCATTTGTCTTCATAATAGGTGTATACAAATTAGACTTTCCTAGCCAATCAGGTGAAAGGAGGTAAGGTTTAAAGAATATAGAAAAACAGCTCTCTCTCTCCCTCTTTCTCTCTGTCAAATAAACAAATAAAATCTTTTAAAAAAGGGGAGGGCCCCTGGGTGGCTCTGTCAGTTGAGCATCTGCCTTCAGCTCGGGTCATGGTCTCAGGTTCCTGGGTTTGAGCCCTGCATCGGGCTCCTTGCTCAGCGGGGAGCCTGCTTCTCCCTCTGCCTGCCGCTTCCCCCTGCTTGTGCTCTCTCTCCCTCTTTCTCTCTGTCAAATAAATAAATAAAATCTTAAAAAAAAAAAAAGAATATAGAAAAACATATGAGAGAGTGAAAGATAATTTGATTGGACATAAGCCATAGCCAGATGATGTCACTTCAATGAGGTATACTGAAAGAAATTTTAAAGACTAGAAGGTTCTAAAATGCTTTAAAAAAAAGACTTTTAAGAGATATTTTATTAGGTTAAATGACAATTCCCACCACTGACTCTTTAGCAAAAGTATGTATGTTAACTAAGCATTTATGAGACTGTTTTGTCTAGGGTTGAGTTACTATATTTACAAGAAATAATAAAAAGTCTGAGTTTTTTATTTGGGTAATGCTCAATTTAAAAGTCATAGGTAAGAAATTATGTGGTAATAAATAAATGCGGGAGAAATAAAATTGTATGTATATAAGCTTGTCAGGAATTAAAAGACATTTTGGAATTGTACGACTTGTACATGAATTGGACATTTTAGCTAATTGCAATCCCTTGAGGGTTAAAGATCCTCCTATTATCTATCCCAATTTCCATCTCTCTGTGGATTACAGCCATATTCATATAATAACTATAGATGAGAACAGCTCTTGACTTGGCAATCTGTGCTATATTTGTCTGAGAATAAAACATCCTTGAGCATGTCTGGAAGGCTCATGGGACATTTCTGTAAAAGAAACTTTTGGAAAAGTTCTGGAAAAGACTTATTCCAAAGGAAGCTTTTAGATATACAAACATTGGCTTAAGACAGTGCTTCAGTTTTTGGAAGGAAATATTATTTTGATTACAGTTTACAACCCTTCTCTCAGATTTTCCCCTGACTCAGATCTGTAGACATATACTTGAGATACAGGGAGAGGAAATGACACTGACTTGTGAGTATAAACTATTAAAACCAATTTATAAATTAGGTCGTATGGGAGGTAAGCAGAGTATTGTACCAGGAATAAAATCTGTTATTAAATCCTCTATTCCAAAGAAAAACCTATGAGGCTTTGAAAAAAATCAAAGCAGAATCAGCAGATGTGCATTGGCAGTGAACCAATGATGCCTCTGGAAGTGGCATGACAGTTCCTGGAAGTCACTCTTCATGAGCTTCACGTGGGCTTTTCAGAGGTAACTGAACCTATGACTCAGTCCTCAGAGGCCCTAGAGATGGTTCATCAGCCGTCTCACAGATGTTATACAAGGATCCAGATCAAGATGTAGAAACATGTTTCATGACATGTAACAGTGGGAAATATGGCTTTAGGGTAGATGAGGAGTTGCTCTGGGACTTCTAGATATGCTTTAGAAAGAACTCCATGACTAAGGAAGGGATTGGAATCAGATTGACACAAATGTAGATGGTGCTCTGAGTGACTACAGTGAAATTACCTTAGATTACTGTTGCAATACCGGAATCCTGTTTTGTCTTGTTTGTTTGTTTGAGGAGGGATGGGGGAGGGCTGCTGATGTGGTCTGGGAACCTGGTCTATAATCACAAATTGAATGAAAGAGATTGACAGCCCTAAAATTTTAGAATCAATAAAGGGAGCCTGATTATAACAAGGTAATATATATCCTGTAAAGAAAGGCCAGTATCTCGGTATTTCTGAATAGGCCCTGGTATTTAAAGACAGATTACTTTGCTTTTGAAGATAAATCAAATATAATGGATGATGGCTGGCTCTGGGCTCATCTGGTAATTGGAACCTAATATCCTAGCATTGCAGATATGCTCTGAAGAATATAGCTGTGTATGTACATGTTAGGAGTTGTAAGCTACTTGTCAACATAAAATATATAGTATGTAGTTCATAACATGTGGACCAAAAGCCTTTGAATGTATAGGTCTATAGTACTCAAATATAAAACTACTGGTGGGAGTTTTCTCCCTCAAATGCCCAGGGACACTACTGTCGCTAGGAATAAAAGCAGGAGTTCATACTCTAATGGTTTAATTGCCAATGATACAAAAATGACATGATAGCAGTTTTTTGTTTGTTTGTTTGTTTTGGTTTTGGTTTTGGTTTTAAATGGCTAAAGGGGATCATGCTTCACTAAAAAGAAAGAGACTTTTCTGATTTTTTTCTGATTTTCTCTCTTCAATACAACTGACTATATATGATTGAAATTATGGACCACATGAGACCTAGGGGAGTGTTAGATTTATCAGATGGAATGAAAAGCACTTAGCTTGATCACAGGGAAGAAGAAAAATTTCTTTTTGATATGTAGAACGGGGCAGAGTATCACTAGATTTTAATACTAAAGACTATTACTTAATTCAAAGGGTAAAGGATTCATACAGCAATCTGGTAAATCTGGTCATATTGACTACTTAAACATAGTTTTATTCCCAGTATATACAAGAATATATACTGTAAAAGACTTGGACTCTCTTTTTTCTAATTTATCGTCACTCTCTGACCATTTTTTAATCCCAAATCTAAAATGTTCTCTCTATTGTTCGTGAGAACAAATCCACTCTCTTCTACTTACTCAAGCAATTCAATTATCTTTCTCATACAACCTCATTATTTTGCTTTCAAATGAATTATTTCTATCTATGTGAAACATTATTTTGTCTCCTCTCTTCCAAACAAATAAACAAAGAAGCAAAAAGAAAAGAAAGAAAAGAAAAAGAAGAAAAGAAAAAAAAAAAAACTCTTGTTTCCATTTTTCTCGTCTCGATACAAACTTTTATATGAAATTTGCTGATTTGGGGGCCTAACTGATATGAACTTTTAACATACAGCTTTTGAACCCAGCCCTAATTTAATATTTAAGTTTTACTATAGACATGCACTGAATAGCAAGGATAATGTTCCTTAGTAAGATATACCAATGGTATATGAAAATTCTCAAAGGGAATATGAAAGTTATTTTGTTACCTTGAAAAATTGGGGGGGTTCCTGAATATGCATATGTCCTCGTTTCTTTGATATTTACAGCAAATTTAATGGGGGTAGGGTTGAGTGGTTCTCTCCTTATCTCTCTTCTAAATGAATTAATGCTCAATAATACTACTTAAAAAACCTAGTATGTTTATATTCAGTTTTTCTATTAATAAAGATTTTTTTGTAGCTCTCTGAATTCAATGTCTTGATAAGTTTTTTTTTTTTTAAAGATTTTATTTATTTATTTGAGAGAGAGAGAATGAGAGAGAGCACGAGTGGGAAGAGGGTCAGAGGGAGAAGCAGACCCCCCGCTGAGCAGGGAGCCCGATGTGGGACTCGATCCCGGGACTCCAGGATCATGACCTGAGCCGAAGGCAGTCACTTAACCAACTGAGCCACCCAGGCGCCCCAATGTCTTGATAAGTTTTAGTTCTTTCCATAAGAATAGTATATAATAGGATGTTGTATTGTGCTGAAACATCCACATTTTCTTGCCTGGTTTCATAGATGGGAATAAAATCTGTTCTTTAAGGTCAAGGGGAAATGTGTATATATGAACTTCTTTCTGACAGTTTTAAAAATTAGTTATCATCTTGCAGTGTTTGCATGGCAGTAATAGAGGTTAGATAAATCCAAAAATAATGCCTGTGACAGATAAGAAACTAGTGAAGAAAACAGACACTCCTTATATGGATTCAATCACTAGCATCTACAAGAACTAAACCAATAATAATTCAAAAAAATAAATATTATTTTTTAGCCACAGCCTTGGCATTCATAACAAAACTGTGGCTTCATTACTGCCACTTATCTACTGAAATAACCACCCAAGTGGTAAGAAGTTGGAGATAACATTTTGTTTTACTAAGAAAATATAAAATAAATATAATTGCTTATTTTCAATGAATCTTTCTTTTTCATGACTCTTTGAAAAATGTTGATGAAATTGTATCTTTTAATAAATAATATGACATGGATATATAACACAGGTTATTATAAGATACCTTACTAAAATAAAATTTAGTTTACCACTAAATAATAGTGCCAAACTGAAGTAATACGCTTTCAAAATAAACTTTTAGGTGTTCTTCTTAATCATAGAATTTAAATTGCATAATGGTATGTGAAAAAAGCAGAGCAGAAAAATGTGTGTTTATGTATGTGAACCATATAAAGAAAATATAAAGAAACACCAAAATTTTCTGTGCCAAAATATGCCAAATATACCAGTTTGGTGAAATTATGTATGATTTTAATTTATTTGTGTTCTGTTAGTCATCATTTTTATAACTACATTTGCCATGAACCACAAACCAAAATTTATATTTGTCTTCATTTTCCTATCTATACTGTATAATCAAAGCTCACAAATCTAACATTGAAAACTTGGCACCATAGCAAATACCTAAAACACTGAAATCCATTTAAACTTGATACCTAATTTACATTTCATTTTCTTGGTAGTAACATAATTATTTTAGCTTCTCTGATGAATTATTATCATATCATAAAAAGTAGCTAAAGTAAATAAAAAGTATCCTTTTCATAATTCCCAGACTTTTTTTGTTTCTGCCATTTTTTATTGTTCACTCTCTTTTTTTTTTTTAAGATTTTTATTTATTTATTTGACAGAGAGAGAAAGCACACAAGCAGGGGGAACACCAGGAAGAGGGAGAGGGAGAAGCAGGCTCTCTGCTGAGCCCAATGCGGGGCTCGACCCCAGGACCCTGGGATCATGACCTGAGCTGAAGTCAGATGCTTAACTGACTGAGCCATCTAGGTGGCCCCATTTTTTGTTGTTTTCAAATTATATTTGAAAACATGTTTCTTAGCCTATTTTAAGTAGACATTTTTATATTGTACAAAGAAAGAAAAGACAAAACAGTAATAGATTTGCTATAATAAATACAATTATCACCTGTTTTATTTATTCAAGGAATCAGAAGGGGTACTAGTTTGAAGAAGTTTTACTAATGATCATTATTTAGTAATAAATAGGAAACTGATCATTTTAAAATGTAATAAAAATTAAGATGACTGATAGCACTCAAAACTTTGTTGACCAAAAATGGCATTTTGAACAAAAAGCAAGATTTGGATCAAATGTACTTGGGGCAAATTTTCACTCTGACACCCAGAATCTGTCTGATATTTGCTAAATTACTTTATTCTTTTTGATACTGTGATCTTAAATTGTAAAACGTTATAAAAATACCATATTCCTTTCCTAGGGTTGCTGTAATAATTACCACAAGCTGGGTGGTTTAAATCAACAGAAATTTATTCTCTCACAGTTCTGGAGGCTAGAAGACTGAAATGCATGTAGGCAGGGCCATACTCTTTCTGAAAGCTCCAGGGGATAATCTGTTCCACTCTTTTCTCTTAGATTCTAATGTTACTAGCAATCCTCAGAGTTCTTTGCCTTGTATATACATATTTCCTATTCTTATCTCTGTCATATATAGTGTGTCTGTCTCTGTCACTCCTTTTTCATAAGGACAAGAGTCATATTGGATTTAGGGCTTACCTTACTTCATGTGACTTCATATTAACTTACATCTTAATTACATATGCAAAAACCCTATTTCCAAATAAGATAACATTCACAGGTGCCAGGAATAGGAACTTCAACATAACTTTATTATTGGGAGGAGGGGCGGATGACACAGTCAACCCACAAAAATTACCTAACCCAATTGTTTTTAGTAAAATTAAATATACTATGTGGTACACCTGCAACTAATCTAACATTGTATGTGAAATTATACTTCAATAAAAAATAATAAGAAAATAAATAAGACCTCTTTTAAAGTTAAAAAAAAAGAAAATTAAATGCAATATTATATGCAGACTCATTAGCAAAGACCTATACACTGTGGCCACTCAATGTTAGTTGCACTTCTGTTCTTTTGCCTGTGGTATCATGTGAATAACGGTGACAATTCATTATAGTCAATACAATGTCCTTTAACTTTTTCACATTACTCTGCTAAATTATTTTAGGACAATTATAAATGATATAATTGAAGAAATGGAATGTTAGGTGTTGTTTAGTGTACACTTCCTTATCTGATTCTGAAGAGCTCTCTACTTCTCACTGTCTTACCGCTATTTTGCAACTCTTCAAATTGTAGAAAACTGCTGGTTACGCAAATGAAATGATTGTCAGTAGTGATGCAAATTAATTTTGTCAGATGGAGATGAAAACCCTCTCACCTGTAAGAAGGTATTTTCTATTAAGTTCATTGCAACATTTTTGATTTCCTATATATGTCTGCTCTTAGAATTCTCATTTGAAATGGTTTTAAACATCTTGCTGGTTCCCCCCTGAATTAATAAGTTAAATAAAGTATTTGTCTGTGTTCATTTTAGATTTGTATGACAGTCATGATTTTACTTTAAAAAAAAAAAAACTATAATATTCCATGTAGTTTTTGACAAAGCTTTGATGAATAAAGAAATAAAAAGATTCAGTCCTTTAAAATATCACTATCTCTCAACATGATAGGCAGCACCTGTGTGGAAAAGAACTGAACCCAAAAGCTTCATAATTTTTGGATTAGAGGGCAATTCATAGGAAGAAGCCAAGAAGGAATTTTGGGGGGCAAAAAATAGTGTTGGATAACTAAGCATTTCTTAAAGTAACAAGAATAAAGTCTGCTTTACAGTGAGACTTAATGCCTTGCAATTTAACAACTAAATTGATGATCTGGTCCATATCACTTTAGAAAGTGAAGCTTTAGAGCATAGAGGAGCTCCTGCTTAATCATATAAAAATAAATGGGAACAGTCTCTACCCATTATCATACTTACCCCAGTGAGCCAGTTACATTGTGCTCAGGGACACATTCACTATTTTTCCTCTGAAATATCAGAAAATGATTGCTCTTGCTGAACACAGGACCAAGATGGGAACTAACCACCAATCTTTGGATTCTGGCTGTGTGAGTGACAGCTCTATGCCATTTGAGTGGAAACTAAGAACTAGTTAGAAAAAGAACAAGGAGAGAGGTGGCAGAGCAGGAGGCTTGTTTCATCCTACAAACACTACTAGATCAGTATTAAATCATCCAAAATACCCTAGAAATTGATGTGAAGACTGACAGAGCAAACTCTACAACTAAAGAGAGAAAAGAGGCTACATTGAAGAAGGTAGGAAGTGCAGAGATGTGGTTTGGGAGATAAGTGGATTGTGTGTGCTGTGGAGGGGAGGGAGTCTGAGTCATGGAACAGGGCAAGAGAGAGAGGAGCACACAGGAGAATGCAAAAGGAGAATGTTTTGGGGTGCCTGGGTGGTGCAGTCAGTTAAGAGACTGACTCTTGGTTTCAGCTCAGGTCATGATCATAGGGTTGTGAAATTGAGCCCCACACTGGGTTCCTCACTCAGCAGGGAGTCTATTTGAGATTCTCTCTCCTTCTGCCCCTCCCTCTGCACTCTCTCTGTACAATAAGTAAATAAATCTTAAAAAAAAAAAAAAAAAAATGGAGAAGAGTTCTCCAAAGTCATTGGCTTGGTAAATGACAGGGGTTAAATTTCATAAGTTTTTTTTTTTGTTTTTGTTTTTGTTTTTTTAACCAGCAAGGCTTAAAGCCTGCAGTTATAAAAGTCAGCAGGCTCGGCTGTGATAGAGCCAGGAGCACACTGTGCTGTTCCTAGAGAGAAGGCAGGCAAACAACTTGGGGGCAGACAGCGAGGAAACAGTGATCTGAGAATGCCTGGGGCACACAGTGGGGAGATTCTTTGCTCCTCTCAGAGTACTTCCCTAAAAGTCAGTCTTCAGAGAGATGTCTCTCTAGTAACAAAGGAGTTGGATGGTGCCATTTTTCCCTTCCCAGAAAAAAAAAAAAAAAAAAAAAGCAGCCACCAGTGGGAAGCAGCACAAATGCCCACATTGGCTGACTAACTTGGATACACTAGGCTGCACTCCCCTGCATTCTGGTGAGACTAACCCTCTCAGTCAAGCTTGCCTCAGCCCCAGTGTAGGAGACCTCTCCTCCAGAATACCAGAACAAACGCTTACCTACATCACCACAACTCCTGACCAGAGAGTTCTACAGGGCGTCAGGTCTGGTGGAGTTGGTGTCAGGTCTCACTTCACAAGCTGACCAGAGGCACCTACTTAAAAAATACCGCATGCCAAGGACCAAACACTGCCAAATGCAAGCAAAGACAACCTCTGGAGATGAATGGCCTAAAGGATAGAGAAAACAAAACACAACAGCTGAGCATAAGCAGCACACACTACAGACACTCCCTGCAGTGTCAAGCCCTGGAAACTACATTACTTTTCCTTCATAAAGCTATTACTTTTAGGAATAGGAGACATACTGGCAGGGGAGAAGGAGGCAGGGGCTTAGACAAAATGCTAAAGACAGATGAATTCTTCCCAGATGAAAGAACAAGATAAGGCCTGGCCAAAGATCTAAGCAACAGATATAAGTAACATGCCTGATGGAGAATTTAAGGCAATAATCATAAGGAAACACATGGGGCTTGATAAAAGAATAGAAGACATCAAGAGACCCTTATCAGAGATTAAATTTTAAAAAGAATCAGAGATGAAGAATGCTATCAAAGAGATTGGAAACAGGCTGGACGCAATGAATAGCAGGGTGGAAGAAGCAGAGGAACGATTTAGTGACCTAGAAGACACAATAATGGAAAATGATGCAGCTGAACAAAAGAGACAAAGAACAATTATGGAACAAAGGAGTAGACTTAGGGAACTCAATGATACAATCAAATATAATAACATTTGTATTATAGGAGTCCCAGAAGAAGAACAAAGAGAAAAGCAGCAGAAAATTTATTTGAGGAAATACTGGTAGCAAACTTCCCTAATCTGGGATAGGAAACAGACATACAGATCCAGGAGGCAAGAGAACTCCCACCAAAATCAACAAAAGCAGGCCAAAACCAAGGTATAATATAACTAAATTTGCAGAATATAGTGATAAAGAAAAAAAAAAAAAATCCTAAAAGCAGTAAGACAAAAGAAGCCCTTAACTTACAAATGAAGACTTGTAAGGCTAATTGGAGATTTCTAAACAGAAAATTGGCAAGCCAGAGGGAGTGGTATGATATATTCAAAGTGACAAAAGGGAAAAATCTATAGCCAAGAATACTCTACCCAGCAAGGCCATCATTCAGAACAGAAGGAGAGATAAAGAGTTTTCCAGACAAAAAAACTAAAGGAATTTGTGACCATTAAACCAGACCTGCAAGAAATATTAAAGGGGACTCATTGAGTACAAAGAGGAGACCAAAAGTGATAAAGACAAGAATGGATCATAGAAAATCTCCAAAAACCATGACAAACCAAGTAATAAAATGGCACTAAATACATAGCTATCAATAATTGCTTTGAATGTAAATGGAGTAAATGCTTCAATCAAAAGACATAAGATAGGGTGTCAGAATGGATTAAAGAAAAAAAAACAGGGGTGCCTAGGTGGCTCAGTCATTAAGCATCTGCCTCTGTCTTAGGTCATGGTCCCAGGGTCCTGGGATTGAGCCCCATATGGGCTCCCTTCTTGACGGGAAGCCTGCTTCTCCTTCTCTCACTCCCCCTGCTTGCGCTCCTGCTCTCCTATCTCTCTCTCTCTGTCAAATACTTAAATAAAATCTTAAAAAAATATATATATAAATAAAAATCTTTATGCTGCCTACCAGAGACTCATTTTATTACTTTTTTAAAGATTTATTTATTTACTTACTTACTTGTGTGTGTGTGTGAGAGAGAGAGAGAGAGCAGCGGGAAGGGGCAGAGGGAGAGAGAGAGAATCTCAAGCGGACTCCTCACCGAGAGCTGAATGTGACACAGGGCTCAATCTCAGGACTCTGAGATCATGACCTGAGCCGAAATCAGGAGTCAGACACTTAACCAACTGAGCCACCCAGAAGCCCCAAAAAGACACTCATTTTATACCTAAAGACACCTTCAGATTGAAAGTGAGGGGATAGAGAAGTATTTATCATGCAAATGGATATCAAAAGAAAGCCACAGTAGCAATATTTGTATTGGACAAACTAGACTTTCAAACAAATACTATAACAAAAGATAAAGAAGAGCATTTCATAAAGGGGACAATCCAACAGAAAGATCTAACAATTATAAATATGTAGCCAACATGGGAGCACCCAAATACATAAAATAGTTAATAACAAACATAAAGGAACTAATCAATAGTAATACAATAACCATAGGGTACTTTAACACACCACTTACATCAACAGACAGAACATCTAACCAGAACATCAGCAAGGAAACAATGGCTTTGAATGACACGCTGTACCAGATGGACTTGACAAATGTATTCAGAACATTTCATCCTAAAGCAGCAGGATACACATTCTTTTAAAGTGCACATGAGATGGACACCCTTTGATCACATATTAGGTCATGAATCAGACCTCAACAAGTACAAAAAGATCGAGATCATACAATGCAACTTTTCTGACCAAAACACTATGAAATTGGAAGTCAACTACAAGAAAAAATCTGGAAAGACCAAAAATCCATGGAGGTTAAACAAAATGTTACTAAACAATGAATAGGTCAACCAGGAAATCAAAGGAAAAATCAAAAACTACACGGAAACAAATGAAAATCAAATCACAATGATCCAAAACATCTAGGATACAGCAAAAGTGGTCCTAAGAGGCAAGCCTACCTCAAGAAGCAAGAAAAATCTCATGTACACAACCAAACCTTACACTGAAAGGGGTTAGAAAAGAACAACAAATGAAACCTAAAGCCAGTTGATGGAAAGAAATAATAAAGAGCAGAAATATATGATAAAGAAACTAAAACAAAACAAGACAAGAGAAAACAAAACAAACAATAGAACAGATCAATGAAGCCAGGAGCTGGTTCTTTGACAAAATCAATAAAATTGATAAACCTCCAGCCATACTGATCCAAAAGAAAAGAGAAAGGACCCAAATAAATAAAATCACAAATGAGAGAGGAGAAATCAAAAGAAACAACACAGAAAGACAAACAATTATGAGAGAATATAATGAAAAACTATATACCAACAAACTGGAGAACCTAGAAGAAAGGGACAAATTCCTAGAAACATATAAATTACAAAAACTGAAACAGGAAGAAATAGAAAACTTGAATACACTGATCATCAGCAAAAAAAAAAAAAAAAAAAAAAAAAAAATTGAATCAGTAATCAGAAAACTCCCAACAAATGGAAATGCAGGGCCAGATGGCTTCACAGGAAAATTCTACCAATCATTTAAAGAAGAGTTAATACCTATTCTCAAACTATTTCAAAAAATAGAAGAGGAAGGAAAACTTCCAAAATCATTCCATGAGGTCACCATTACCCTGAAATCAAAACCAGATAAAGACTTCACTAAAACATAGAACTACAGGCCAATATTTCTGATGAACATGGATGCAAAAATTCTCAATAAAATACTAGCACACTAGCACACAACAATACATTTTAAAAAATCATTCACCACAGGGCACCTGGGTGGCTCAGTTGGTTAAGCGACTGCCTTCAGCTCAGGTCATGATCCCGGAGTCCCAGGATCGAGTCCCGCATCAGGCTCCTTGCTCAGCAGGGAGTCTGCTTCTCCCTCTGACCCTACCCCCTCTTGTGCTCTCTCTCTCTCTCTCTCAAATAAATTAAAAAATAAATAAATAAAAAATCATTCATCACAATCAAGTGGAATTTATTCCTGGGTTGCAAGTGTGGTTCAATATACACAAATCAGTTAATGTGATTCAACACATAAATAAAAGAAGGGAGAAGAACCATATGACTGATCATTTCAATAGAAGCAGAAAGAGCATTTGACAAAGTACAAAACCCTTTCATGTAAAAACCCTCAACAAAGTAGGTTAAGAGGAAACATACCTCA
Source organism: Halichoerus grypus (assembly GCF_964656455.1). Lineage (NCBI taxonomy): Eukaryota > Metazoa > Chordata > Mammalia > Carnivora > Phocidae > Halichoerus > Halichoerus grypus. The sequence goes on along the minus strand of NC_135725.1, from coordinate 38,685,698 downwards.
ATATAATAAATTATATGTTAAAGAAGAAGAAGAAGAAGAAGAAGAAGAAGAAGAAGAAGAAGAAGAAGAAGAAGAAGGAGAAGAAGAAGAAGAAGAAGAAGAAGAAGAAGAAGAAGAAGAAGAAGAAGAAGAAGAAGAAGAAGAAGAAGAAGATAGCAGGAGGGGAAGAATGAAAGGGGGGGGAATCGGAGGGGGAGATGAACCATGAGAGACGATGGACTCTGAAAAACAAACTGAGGGTTCTAGAGGGGAGGGGGGTGGGAGGATGGGTTAGCCTGGTGATGGGTATTAAAGAGGGCACGTTCTGCATGGAGCACTGGGTGTTATACACAAATAATGAATCATGGAACACTACATCAAAAACTAATGATGTAATGTATGGTGATTAACATAACATAATAATAAAAAAAAGAAAAAAAACTTACACTTTGGACGCTTAAATGACTTGCTTAGGTCTATTAGTAAGTAAATGTGCAGAAATTGAAAATAACTTTAAAATGTTACTGAGTGGCCTAAAATAAAGCCTGAATACATTGAGTAATAAAAAAAAAAAAAAAAAAAACAACAACAACAACAAAAAAAAACACCCACATGGAACATCATCCTCAATGGGGAAAAACTGAGAGCTTTTCCTCTATGGTCAGGAACAAGACAGGGATGTCCACTCTCACCACTTTTATTCAACATAGTATTGGAAGTTCTAGCCACAGCTATCAGACAACAGAAAGAATTGAGGCTCCAGATCAGCAAGGAGAAGTAAAATTCTCACTATTTGCAGATGACTCGATACTCCTCCATGTGCAGAAGATATGATAGTCCATCCAAAAACTGCAAGAACTAATACATGAATTCAGTAAAGTTGCAAGGTACAAAATCAATGTACAGAAATCTGTTGCATTTCTATACACCAGTAATGTAGCAGCAGAAAGGGAATTTAAGGAATCAATCCCATTTATAATTGCACCCAAAACAATAAAATACCTAGGAATAAACCTAACCAAAGAGGTGAAAGATCTCTAGTCCCAAAACTATGAAACACTGATGAAAGAACCCGAAGATGGCACAAAGAAGTGGAAAGATATTTCATGCTCATGGATTGAAAGAACAAATAGTGTTAAAGTGTCTATACTACCCAAAGCAATCTGCACATTTAATGCAATCATAATCAGAATACCACCAGCATTTTTCACATATCTAAAACAAACAATCCTAAAATTTGTATAGAACCACAAAGACCTTGAATATCCAAAACAAACTTGAAAAAGAAAAGCAGGGCTAGGGGCACCTGGGGGACTCACTCAGTTAAGCGTCTGCCTTTGGCTCAGGTCATGATCTCAGGGTCCTTGGATCAAGCCCCACATTGGACTCCCTGCTCCTCGGGGAGCCTGCTTCTCTCTCTGCTTGTGCGCTCTCTCTCTCTCTCTCTCTGTCAAATAAATAAATACAATCTTAAAAAGAAGAAAAAAAAGGAAAAAGAAAAAAAAAAAAGCAGGATGGAGGCATCTCAATTCCAAACTTTAAGTTATATTAGAAAGCAGTAGTGATCAAGACAGTATGGTACTGGCACAAAAATAGACACATAGATCAACGGAACGGAATGGAAAACCCAGACATAAACCTACAATTGTATGGTCAATTAATCTTTGACAAAGCAAGAAAGAATATTCAATAGGAAAAAGACAGTCACTCCAACAAATGGTGTTGAGAAAACTGGACAGCAACATGCAAAAGAATGAAACTGGACCACCTTCTTACATCAAACACAAAAATAAATTCAAAATGGATTAAAGACCTATATGTGAGACCTGAAACGCTAAAAATCTTAGAAGAGAGCACAGGCAGTAACCTCTTTGATATTGGCCACAGCAGCTTCTTTCTAGATATGTCTCCTGAGGCAAGGGAAACAGAAAAATAAACTATTGGAACTTCATCAAAATAAAGAGTTTCTGCACAGTAAAGGAGACAGTCAACAAAACTGAAAGGCAACCTTCGGGATCAAAGAAGATATTTGCAAATGGCATATGTGATTAATGGTTTGTATCTAAAATATATAAAGAACATATAAAACTCAACACCCAAAAAAATGAATAAACCAATTAAAAAATGGGCAGAAGACATGAACAGACATTTCTCCAAAGAAGACATCCAGAAGGCCAACAGACACATGAAAAGATACTCAACATCACTCATCATCAGGAAAATACAAATCAAATTACAATAAGATATCACCTCACAGCTGTCAGAATGGCTAAAATAAAAACACAAGAAACAACATGTGTTGGTAAGGATGTGGAGAAAGGGGAACCCTCTTACACTGTTGGTGGGAATGCAAACTGGTGGAGCTACTGTGGAAAACAGTATGGAGCTTCCTCAAAAATTTATAAATAGAACCAAACTCTTACCCAGCAACTGCACTACTAGATATTTACCCCAAAAAAGCAAAAATACTAATTTAAAGGGATGCACATGCCCCAATGTTTATAGCAGCATTATATATAATAGCCAAGTTATGGAAACAGCCCAAGTGTCCATCAACTGATGAATGTATAAAGAAGATGTGGTATATAGACACAGTGGACTATTACTCAGCCATAAAAAGTAAGAATGAAATCTTGCCATTTGCAATGACTGGATGGAGCTAGAGAGGATTATGCTAACCAAAATAAGACCATCAGAGAAAGACAAATACCATACAATTTCACTCATTTGTGGAATTTAAGAAACAAAACAAATGAGCAAAGGGGGGAACAAATGAGAGGGGCAAACAAAGAAAAAGACTCTTAACTATATAGAACATATTGATGGTTACTAGAAGGGAAGTGGTTGGGGGGATGGGTAAAATTGGTGATGGGGATTAAGGAGTGCACTTGTGATGAGTATGGAAGTAATGAATCACTATATTGCACTTGAAACTAATATTATACTGCATGTAAATTAACTGGAATTTAAATAAAAACAAAAATAATTAAATGGCAATCTACTTTAGGAGAAACTGAACAATGGCATCTGAAAAAATATTTAGAAGGAAATATATCTTTTAAATGCTATCCTAAAACAAAACAAGATACTGTAAAAGGTGGATCAGCATTGTCCAATAGAGTTGAGAATAAAAATAAAAAAGTCTTAGATAGGGATCAAACCATTCTGAACACCTATGAACTCAACAGGAGATCAAAGAAAAGAATAGCAGCAACTCTCTGAACAGAAAAGCGACCACTTTCTGGAAGGTAGGACATGCGGAGAAGTGAATCCGAGGTGATATTCGGAAAGATAGATGGCAGGGGAGGGGGCCTCCATCAGGTGCTACTGGCAAGTGATAGAGCAGCAGAGCACAAAATTGGAACTTTTAGAAGTCGGCTCTGCTGAGGGACGTCACACCAGTATCTAAGTGGGGCGTGGAACCCTCACGGGACAGTGTGCTCTCAGGAGCCTTGGGGTCACAGGAAGACCGGGGAAGCCTGAGCACGGCAGAGCTCCCCAGGTATCGGAGGGGGGAAGCCGGCTACAGAGACGGAGTGGAGGAGCCGGCTCTTAGCTCGGGGTTGCCGTAAACCGTAATCCGCGGAATAGTCAGGCCACTGCTCTTCCAGCAAGGACCCAACAAGTGGCAGATCCGGGGAGACTCTGCTTCGTCCCCTAGGAGGAGTGGCACGGGAACGCACCACAGGGATCTGCTAGGTTTGGAGACTCCGCACACGGGGTCAGGTGGCAAAGATAGAAATGCTTGGTCACAGGCCGGGTGAGCACGGAGTGCAGCTGGAGACCAGGGGGATGGGAGTGATTGACTGCTTTTCTCTGGGGCTCACTGAGGAGTGGGGCCCTGAGTTCTCGGCTCCTCGGGGCAGAGATTGGGAGGCCGCCATTTTCACTCTGGTCATCCAAAGCTGTATAGAAAGCTGGCAGGGAACAAAAGCTACGGAGAGCAAACTTAAGCAAATTGCGTAGCCCAGACCAGGCAAGGGCGGGGCAATTCCACCTCCGGCAAAGACATCTGAGAACCGCAGCAACAGTAACCTCCCCCAGAAGATCAGCAAGAACAGCCAGCCAAGACCAAGTTTACTGATCAATGAGAACGGCAGAACGCCAGCACTAGGAGAATAGAGCACATAGAATTCATGGCTTCTCTCCTGATTCTTTAGTCTTGCAAAGATCATTTTTTGAATTTTCTTTTTTCTTTCTCTTTTTTTTTGAATTTTTTTTTCCCTTTTTCAACCAATATCTTATCAATCCCTTTTTTAAAAAATCTTTTTTATTTTTCATTTTTAGAGTCCTATTCTATCCCTTCATAGTAGTTAACCTTATTTTTGGTATATAGGTATAAGTTGCTCTCTTTAAAATCTTGGGATACAGTTTCTTCTAAAAGACCAAAATATACCCTAAATTTCTAGTGTGTGGCTTTGTTCTAGTCGCCTGCCTGATAACATTCTCTCCTTTTTTTTTTTTTTTTAATTCCTCTTCTTTCTTCTTTCAACCAACTTATCAATTCCTTTTCTAAAATCTTTTTTTAATTTTCATCATTATAGTCATATTCTATCCCTTCATTGTATTTACCCTTATTTTTGTACATATATAAGTTTTTCTTTCTTTAAAATTTTGGGAGGCACTTTCTTCTAACAGACCAAAGTACACCCAAAATCTAGTGTGTGGCACTGATCTATGCACCAGCCTGATCATATTTGATCATATACTTTCTTTAAATCTTTTTTTAATCTTTTTTCTTTCTTTCCCTTTCTTTTCCCCTGGTTTCAGGTCTCTTCTGATTTGTTTAGTGTATATTTTTCTGGGGTCGTTGTTACCCTGCTAGCAATCTGTTCTCTCATTCATCTATTGTCCTATGGACAAAATGAAAAGATGGAAAAAATCACCTCATAAAAAAAGAACAAGAGGCAGTACTGACTGCCAGGGACCTAATCAATACGGATATTAGTAGATGTCAGAACTACAGTTCAGAATGATGATTTTAAAGATACTAGTTGTACTTGAAAAAACATGGAAGATATTAGACAATACTTTCTGGAGAAATAAAAGAACTAAAATCTAACCAATTTGAAATTAAAAAGGCTATTAATGAGGTGCAATAAAAATGGAGGCTCTACCACTAGGATAAATGAGGTAGAAGAGAGAATTAGCGATATAGAAGACCAAATGATGGAAAATAAAGAAGCTGAGAAAAAGAGAGATAAACAACTACAGGATCACGAGGGCAGAATTCGAGAGATAACTGACCATAACATGAAACAATATTAGAATAACTGGGATCCGAGAAGAAGAAGAAGAGAGGCAGAAGGTATTCTGGAGCAAATTATAGCAGAGAACTTACCTAATTTGGGAAAGGAAACAGGCGTCAAAATCCAGGAGGCACAGAGAAGCCCCCTCAAAATAAATAAAAACAGGTCAACACCCCGACATCTAATAGTAAAACTTACGAGTCTCAGAGACAAAGAGAAAATCCTGAAAGCAGCTCAGGAGAAGAGATCTGAAACCCACAATGGTAGAAATATTACACTGCCAACACACTATTCACAGAGACCTGGCAGGCCAGAAAGTACTGGCATGATATATTCAGAGCACTAAATGAGAAAAATATGCAGCCAAGAATACTATATCCAGCTAGGCTGTCATTGAAAATAGAAGGAGAGCTAAAAAGCTTCCAGGACAAACAAAAACTAAAGGAATTTGCAAACACGAAACCAGCCCTACAAGAAATATTGAAAGGTGTCCTCTAAGCAAAAAGAGAGCCTAAAAGCAACATAGACCAGAAAAGAACACAAACAATATATGGTAACAGTCACCATACAGGCAATACAAAGGCACTAAATTCATATTTTTCAATAGTTACCCTGATATGTAAATGAGCTAAATGCCCCAATTAAAAGATGCAGGTTATCAGATTGGATAAAAAAACAAGACCCATTGATATGCTGTCTGCAAGAGACTCATTTTAGACCCAAAGACACCCCCAGATTGAAAGTGAGGGGGTGGAAAACCATTTACCATGCTAACGGACACCAAAATAAAGCTGGGGTGCCAATCCTTATACCAGACAAATTAGATTTTAAACCAAAGACTGTAATAAGAGATGAGGAAGGGGGCGGAGCAAGATGGCGGAGGAGTAGGAGACCTGGATTTCGTCTCCTCTCAGGAATTCAGCTGGATAGGGATCAAACCATTCTGAACACCTACAGACTCAACAGGAGATCGAAGAAAAGAATAGCAACAACTCTCTGAACAGAAAAGCGACCACTTTCTGGAAGGTAGGACGTGCGGAGAAGTGAATCCGAGGCAATATTCGGGAGGATAGACGGCGGGGGAGGGGCCTCTGTCGGCCGCTTCTGGCAAGTGATAGAGCCACGGAGCACAAAATCGGAACTTTTAGAAGTCTGCTCCGCTGAGGGATGTCAGTCTGGTGGCGAAGTGGGGGTGGAACCCTCGCGGGACAGTGTGGTCTCAGGACCCTCGGGGTCACAGAAAGACCGGGGGTGCCTGAGTGCGGCAGAGCTCCCAGGTATCGGAGCAGGGAAGCCGGCTGCAGAGACGGAGCCCAGGCGCGGGCTCTCAGCTCGGGGTTGCCATAAACCGTGATCCGCGGCACAGTCGGGCCACTGCTCCTCCAGCAGGGACCCAACAAGCGGCAGATCTGGGGAGACTCACCTTCTTCCCCCGGGAGGAGAGGTGCAGGAGCGCACCGCAGGGATCTGCTGGGTTTGGAGACTCCACCCGGGGTCGGGTGCCAGATAGAAAGGCGCGGTCACAGGCCGGGTGAGCGCGGAGTGTGGCCGGAGACCGGGGAGACGGGAGTGACTGACTGCTTTTCTCTGGGGGCTCGCTGAGGAGCGGGACCCCGAGTTCTCGGCTCCGCCGGGGCGGAGACTGGGAGGACGCCATTTTCACTCTCCACCTCCAAAGCTGTACGGAAAGCTTGCAGGGAACAAAAGCTCCCGAGAGCAAACCCGAGCAGATTACTTAGCCCGGACGGCAAGGGCGGGGCAATTTGCCTCCGGCAAAGACATTTGGGAACCACGGCAACAGGCCCCTCCCCCAGAAGATCAGTGAGAACAGCCAGCCAAGACCAAGTTTACCAATCAATGAGAACGGCAGAACTCCAGCGCTAGGGGAATACCGCACATAGAATTCATGGCTTTTTTACCATGATTCTTTAGTCTTTCAGAGTTAATTATTTTTTTTAACTGTCTTTTTTTCTTTTTTCCTTTTTTCTTTTTTTTTGAATTTTTCTTTTTCCCTTTTTCAACCAACATCTTATCAATCCCTTTTTTAAAAAAAAACATTTTTATTTTTCATTTTTAAAGTCATATTCTATCCCTTCATAGTAGTTACCCGTATTTTTGGCATATATATATAAGTTGTTCTCTCTTTAAAATCTTGAGATAGTTTCTTCTAACAGATCAAAATATACTCTAAATCTCTAGTGTATGGTTTTTTTCTACTCCCCTGCCTGATCACATTCTCTCCCTTTTTTCTTTCTTTTTTTTTTTTTAATCCTCTTCTTTCTTTTTTCCAACAACTTATCAAATCCTTTTTTAAAATTTTTTATAATTTCCATCTTTACAGTCATATTCCATCCCTTCATCATATCAACCCTTATTTTTGTACATATATAAGTTTTTCTTTCTTTAAAATTTTGGGAGGGACTTTCTTTTAACAGACCAAAATACACCCAAAATCTAGTGTGTGGCACTGATCTATAATCCAGCCTGATCATATTTGATCACATTCTGTTTTTGTTTTGTTTTGTTTTGTTCTGCTTTTGTTTGTTTTTATCTTTATCTTTTTCTTTTTTCTTTTTTTCTTTCTTTTTCTTTTTTCTCTCTTTCCCTTTCTTTTCCCACTGCTTCAGGTCTTCTCTGATTTGTTTAGAGTATATTTTCTGGGGACGTTGTTACCCTGCTAGCATTTTGTTCTCTCATTAATCTATTCTCCTCTGCACAAAATGACAAGATGGAAAAAATCACCTCAACAAAAAGAACAAGAGGTAGTACCGACTGCCAGGGACCTACTCAATACGGACATTAGTACGATGTCAGATCTAGAGTTCAGAATCATCACTTTAAAGATACTAGCTGGGCTTGAAAAAAGCATGGAAGTTATTAGAGAAACCCTTTCTGGAGAAGTAAAAGAACTAAAATCTAACCAAGTAGAAATCAAAAAGGCTATCAATGAGGTGCAATCAAATATGGGGGCGCTAACTGCTAGGATAAATGAGGCAGAAGAAAGAATCAGTGAGATAGAAGACCAAATGATGGAAAATAAAGAAGCTGAGAAAAAGAGAGATAAACAACTCCTGGATCACGAGGGCAGAATTCGAGAGATAAACGATACCATAAGACGAAACAACATTAGAATAATTGGGATCCCAGAAGAAGAAGAGAGAGAGGGGCAGAAGGTATAATGGAGCAAATTATAGCAGAGAACTTCCCTAATTTGGGGAAGGAAACAGGCATCAAAATCCAGGAAGCACAGAGAACCCCTCTCAAAATCAAGAAAAATAGGTCAATACCCCGACATCTAATAGTAAAACTTACGAGTCTCAGAGACAAAGAGAAAATCCTGAAAGCAGCTCGGGAGAAGAGATATGTAACCTACAATGGTAGAAACATTAGATTGGCAACAGACTTATCCACAGAGACCTGGCAGGCCAGAAAGGACTGGCAGGACATATTCAGAGCACTAAATGAGAAAAATATGCAGCCAAGAATACTATATCCAGCGAGGCTGTCATTGAAAATTGAAGGAGAGATAAAAAGCTTCCAGGACAAACAAAAACTAAAGGAATTTGCAACCACGAAACCAGCCCTACAAGAAATATTGAAAGGGGTCCTCTAAGCAAAGAGAGAGCCTAAAAGCAACATAGACCAGAAAGGAACACAAACAATATAAAGTAACAGTCACTTTACAGGCAATACAATGGCCCTGAATTCCTATCTTTCAATAGTTACCCTGAATGTAAATGGGCTAAATGCCCCAATCAAAAGACACAGGCTATCAGATTGGATTAAAAAACAAGACCCATCGATATGCTGTCTGCAAGAGACTCATTTTAGACCCAAAGACACCCCCAGATTGAAAGTGAGGGGGTGGAAAACCATTTACCATGCTAATGGACACCAAAAGAAAGCTGGGGTGGCAATCCTTATATCAGACAAATTAGATTTTAAAACAAAGACTGTAATAAGAGATGAGGAAGGACACTATATCATACTTAAAGGGTCTATCCAACAAGAAGATCTAACAGTTGTAAATATCTATGCCCCTAACCTGGGAACAGCCAATTATATAAGGCAATTAATAACAAAAGCAAAGAAACACATTGACAACAATACAATAATAGTGGGGGACTTTAACACCCCCCTCACTGAAATGGACAGATCGTCTAAGCAAAAGATCAATAAGGAAATAAAGACTTTAAATGACACACTGGACCAAATGGACTTCACAGACATATTCAGAACATTCCATCCCAAAGCAACGGAATACACATTCTTCTCTAGTGCCCATGGAACATTCTCCAGAATAGATCACATCCTAGGTCATAAATCAGGTCTCAACCGGTACCAGAAGATTCGGATCATCCCCTGCATATTTTCAGACCACAATGCTTTGAAACTAGAACTCAATCACAAGAGGAAAGTCGGAAAGAACTCAAATACATGGAGGCTAAAGAGCATCCTACTGAAGAATCAATGGGTCAACCAGGAAATTAAAGAATTAAAAAAATTCATGGAAACCAATGAAAATGAAAACACAACTATTCAAAATCGTTGGGATACAGCAAAGGCAGTCCTAAGAGGAAAGTATATAGCAATAGTAGCCTTTCTCAAGAAACAAGAAAGGTCTCAAGTACACAACCTAACCCTACACCTAAAGGAGCTGGAGAAAGAACAGCAAATAAAGCCTAAACCCAGCAGGAGAAGAGAAATAATAAAGATCAGAGCAGAAATCAATGAAATAGAAACCAAAAGAACAGTAGAACAGATCAACGAAACTAGGAGCTGGTTCTTTGAAAGAATTAACAAGATTGATAAGCCCCTGGCCAGACTTATCAAAAAGAAAAGAAAATGACCCAAATCAACAAAATCATGAATGAAAGAGGAGAAATCACAACCAACACCAAAGAAATACAAACAATTATAAGCACATATTATGAGCAACTCTATGCCAGCAAATTAGATAACCTGGAAGTAATGGATGCATTCCTAGACATGTATCAACTACCAAAACTGAACCAGGAAGAAATAGAAAACTTGAACAGACCTATAACCACTAAGGAAATTGAAGCAGTCATCAAAAATCTCCCAAAACACAAAAGCCCAGGGCCAGATGGCTTCCCAGGGGAATTCTACCAAACATTTCAAGAAGAATTAATACCTATCCTTCTGAAACTGTTCCAAAAAATAGAAATGGAAGGAAAACTTCCAAACTCATTTTATGAGGCCAGCATTACTTTGATCCCAAAACCAGACAAAGACCCCATCAAAAAGGAGAATTACAGACCAATATCCCTGATGAACATGGATGCAAAAATTCTCACCAAAATACTAGCCAATAGGATCCAACAGTACATTAAAAGGGTTATTCACCACGACCAAGTCGGATTTATCCCTGGGGTGCAAGGTTGGTTCAACATCCGCAAATCAATCAACGTGATACAATACATTAACAAAAGAAAGAACAAGAATCATATGATCCTCTCAATAGATGCAGAAAAAGCATTTGACAAAGTATCCTTTCTTGATCAAAACTCTTCAGAGTATAGGGATAGAGGGTACATACTTCAATATCATAAAAGCCATCTATGAAAAACCCACAGCGAATATCATTCTCAATGGGGAAAAACTGAGAGCTTTCCCCCTAAGGTCAGGAATGCGGCAGGGATGTCCACTATCACCACTGCTATTCAACATAGTATTGGAAGTCCTAGCCACAGCAATCAGACAACAAAAAGAAATGAAAGGCATCCAAATTGGCAAGGAAGAAGTCAAACTCTCACTCTTTGCAGATGATATGATACTTTATGTGGAGAATCCCAAAAACTCCACCCCAAAACTGCTAGAACTCATACAGGAATTCAGTCAAGTGGCAGGATATAAAATCAATGCACAGAAGTCAGTGGCATTCCTATACACCAACAACAAGTCAGAAGAAAGAGAAATTAAGGAGTCGATCCCATTTACAATTGCACCCAAAACCATAAGATACCTAGGAATAAATCTAACCAAAGAGGCAAAGGATCTGTACTCAGAAAACTATAAAATACTCATGAAAGAAATTGAGGAAGACACAAAGAAATGGAAAAACGTGCCATGCTCATGGATTGGAAGAACAAATATTGTGAAGATGTCAATGCTACCTAGAGCAATCTACACATTCAATGCCATCCCCATCAAAATACCATCCACTTTTTTCAAAGAAATGGAACAAATAATCCTAAAATTTGTATGGAACCAGAAAAGACCCCGCATAGCCAGAGGAATGTTGAAAAAGAAAAGCAAAGCTGGCGGCATCAAAATTCCAGACTTCCAGCTCTACTACAAAGCTGTCATCATCAAGACAGTATGGTACTGGCACCAAAACAGACACATAGATCAATGGAACAGAATAGAGAGCCCAGAAATGTACCCTCAACTATATGGTCAACTAATCTTTGACAAAGCAGGAAAGAATGTCCAGTGGAAAAAAGACAGTCTCTTCAACAAATGGTGTTGGGAAAATTGGACAGCCACATGCAGAAGAATGAAACTGGACCATTTCCTTACACCACACACAAAAATAGACTCCAAATGGTTGAAAGACCTCAATGTGAGACACGAGTCCATCAAAATCCTAAAGGAGAACACAGGCAGCAACCTCTTCGACCTCAGCCACAGCAACTTCTTCCTAGAAACATCGCCAAAGGCAAGGGAAGCAAGGGCAAAAATGAACTATTGGGACTTCATCAAGACAAAAAGCTTTTGCAAAGCAAAGGAAACAGTCAACAAAACCAAAGACAACTGACAGAATGGGAGAAGATATTTGCAAATGACATATCAGATAAAGATATTTGCAAATGACATATCAGATATCAAAATCTATAAAGAACTCATCAAACTCAACACCAAAAGAACAAAGAATCCAATCAAGAAATGGGCAGAAGACATGAACAGACATTTTTCCAAAGAAGACATCCAAATGGCCAACAGACACATGAAAAAGTGTTCAATATCGCTCGGCATCAGGGAAATCCAAATCAAAACCTCAATGAGATACCACCTCACACCAGTCAGAATGGCAAAAATTAACAAGTCAGGAAACGACAGATTTTGGCGGGGATGCGGAGAAAGGGGAACCCTCCTACACTGTTGGTGGGAATGCAAGCTGGTGCAGCCACTCTGGAAAACGGTATGGAGGTTCCTCAAAAAGTTGAAAATAGAGCTACCATATGATCCAGCAATTGCACTCCTGGGTATTTACCCCAAAGATACAAAAGTAGGGACCGGAAAGGCTACGTACACCCCGATGTTTATAGCAGCAATGTCCACAATAGCCAAACTGTGGAAAGAGCCAAGATGTCCATCAACAGATGAATGGATAAAGAAGAAGTGGTATATATATTCAATGGAATATTATGCAGCCATCAAAAGGAATAAGATCTTGCCATTTGCAACGACGTGGATGGAACTGGAGGGTATTATGCTGAGCGAAATAAGTCAAACAGAGAAAGACATGTATCATATGACCTCACTGATATGAGGAATTCTTAATCTCAGGAAACAAACTGAGGGTTGCTGGAGTGGGGGGTGGGGTGGGAGGGATGGGGTGACTGGGTGATGGACACTGGGGAGTGTATGTGTTCTGGTAAGTGCTGTGAATTGTGCAAGACTGTTGAATCTCAGATCTGTACCTCTGAAACAAATAATGCAATATATGTTAAGAAAGAAAAAAAGAAGAAGAAGAATGTAGCAGGAGGGGAAGAATGAAGGGGGGGAAATCGGAGGGGGAGAAGAACCATGAGAGACAATGGACTCTGAAAAACAAACTGAGGGTTCTAGAGGGGAGGTGGTTGGGAGGATGGGTTACCCTGGTGATGGGTATTGAGGAGGGCACGTTCTGCATGGAGCACTGGGTGTAATGCACAAACAATGAATCATGGAACACTATATCTAAAACTAATGATGTAATGTATGGGGATTAACATAACAATAAAAAAATTAAAAAAAATAATAGATGAGGAAGGACACTATATCCTACTTAAAGGGTCTAACCAACAAGAAGATCTAACAATTGTATATATCTATGTCCCTAACATGGGAGCAGCCAATTATATAAGCCAATTAATAACAAAAACAAAGAAACACATCAACAACAACACAAAATAGTGGGGGACTTTAACCCCCCCGTCACTGAAATGGACAGATCATCTAAGCAAAAGATCAATAAGGAAATAAAGACTTTAAATGACACACTGGACCAAATGGAATTCACAGATATATTCAGAACAGTCCTTCCCAAAGCAACAGAATACACATTCTTCTCTAGTGCCCATGGAACATTCTCCAGAATAGATCACATCCTAGGTCACAAATCAGGACTCAAGCAGTACCAAAAGATTGGGATTATCCCATGCATATTTTCAGACCACAATGCTTTGAAAGTAGAACTCAATCACAAGAGAAAAGTCGGAAAGAACTGAAATATATGGAGGCTAAAGAGCATCCTACTGAAGAATGAATGGGTCAACCAGGAAATTAAAGAAGAGTTTAAAAAAATCATGGAAACTAATGAAAATGAAAACACAACTATTCAAAATCTTTGGGATACAGCAAAGGCAGTCCTAAGAGGAAAGTTTATAGCAATACAAACCTTTCTCAAGAAACAAGAAAGGTCTCAGATACACAACCTAACCCTACACCTGAAGGAGCTGGAGAAAGAACAGCAAATAAAGCCTAAACCGAGCAGGAAAAGAGAAATAATAAAGATCAGAGCAGGAATCAATGAAAGAGAAACTAAAAGAAGAGTAGAACAGATCAACAAACCTAGGAGCTGGTTCTTTGAAAGAATTAACAAGATTGATAAACCTCTGGCCAGACTTATCAAAAAGAAAAGAGAAATGACCCAAATCACTGAAATCATGAATGAAAGAGGAGAGATTACAACCAACACTAAAGAAATACAAACAATTATAAGAACATATTATGAGCAACTACATGTCAGCAAATTAGATAATCTGGAAGAAATGGATGCATTCCTAGGGATGTATAAACTACCAAAACTGAACCAGTAAGAAATAGAAAACCTGAATAGACTTAAAACCACTAAGGAAATTGAAGTAGTAATAAAAAATCTCCCAACAGACAAAAGCCCAGGGCCAGACGGCTTCCTCGGGGAATTCTACCAAGCATTTAAACAAGAATTAATACCTATTCTTCTGAAACTGTTCCAAAAAATAGAAATGGAAGCAAAACTTCCAAACTCGTGTTAGGAGGACACCATTACCTTGATCCCCAAACCAGACAAAGACCCCATCAAAAAGGAGAATTACAGACCAATATCCTTGATGAACATGGATGCAAAAATTCTCACCAAAATACTAGCCAATAAGATCCACCACAACCAAGTGGGATTTATCCCTGGGCTGCAAGGTTGGTTCAACATCTGCAAATCAATCAATGTGATAGAATACATCAAAAAAAGAAAGAACAAGAACCATATGATCCTCTCAATAGATGTAGAAAAAGCATTTGACAAAGTACAGCATCCTTTCTTGATCAAAACTCTTCAGAGTACAGGGATAGAGGCTACAAACCTCAATATCATAAAAGCCATCTATGTAAAGCCCACAGTGAATATCATTCTCAATGGGGAAAAACTGAGAGCTTTCCTCCTAAGGTCAAGAACACGGCAGGGATGTCCACTATCACCACTGCTATTCAACATAGTATTAGAAGTCCTAGCCACAGCAATCAGACAACAAAAAGAAATAAAAGGCATCCAAATCAGCAAAGAAGAAGTCAAACTCTCACTGTTTGCAGATGATATGATTCTTTATGTGGAAAACCCAAAAGAATCCACCCCGAAACTGCTAGAACTCATACAGGTATTCAGTAAAGTGGCAGGGTATAAAATTAATGCACAGAAATCAGTGGTATTCCTATACACCAAAAACAAGACAAGAGAAAGAGAAATTAAGGAGTCACTCCCACTTACAATTGCACCCAAAACCATCAGATACCTAGGAATACATCTAACCAAAGAGGCAAAGATTCTGTACTCAGAAAACTATGAAATACTCATGAAATAAACTGAGGAAGACACAAAGAAATGGAAAAACGTTCTATGCTCATGGATTGGAAGAACAAATATTGTGAAGATGTCAATGCTACCTAGAGCAATCTACACATTCAATGCCATCCCCATCAAAATACCATCCAGTTTTTTTCAAAGAAATGGAACAAATAATCCTAAAATTTGTATGGAACCAGAAAAGACCCTGAATAGCCAGAGGAATATTGAAAAAGTAAAGGAAAGCTGGTGGCATCACCATTACAGACTTCAAGGTCTATTACAAAGCTGTCATCATCAAGACAGTATGGTACTGGCACAAAACAGACACGTAGATCAGTGGAACAGAATAGAGAGCCCAGAAATGGACCCTCAACTCTATGGTCAACTAATCTTTGACAAAGCAGGAAAGAATGTCCATTGGAAAAAAGACAGTCTCTTCAACAAATGGTGTTGGGAAAATTGGACAGCCACATGCAGAAGAATGAAACTGGACCATTTCCTTACACCACACACGAAAATAGACTCAAAATGGTTGAACGACCTCAATGTGAGACACGAGTCCATCAAAATCCTAAAGGAGAACACAGGCAGCAACCTCTTCGACCTCAGCCACAGCAACTTCTTCCTAGAAACATCGCCAAAGGCAAGGGAAGCAAGGGCAAAAATGAACTATTGGGACTTCATCAAGATAAAAAGCTTTTGCACAGCAGAAGAAACAGTCAACAAAACCAAAAGACAACCGACAGAATGGGAGAAGATATTTGTAAATGACATATCAGATAAAGGGCTAGTATCCAAAATCTATAAAGAACTTATCAAACTCAACACCCAAAGAACAAATGATCCAATCAAGAAATGGGCAGAAGACATGAACAGACATTTTTCCAAAGAAGACATCCAAATGGCCAACAGACACATGAAAAAGTGCTCAACATCGCTCGGCATCAGGGAAATCCAACTCAAAACCTCAATGAGATACCACCTCACACCAGTCACAAAGGCTAAAATTAACATGTCAGGAAATGACAGATGTTGGTGGGGTTGCAGAGAATGGGGAACCTCCTACACTGCTGGTGGGAATGCAAGCTGGTGCCACCCTCTGGAAAACAGTATGGAGGTTCCTCAAAAAGTTGAAAATAGAGCTACCATGCAACCCAGCAATTGCACTACTGGGTATTTACCCCAAAGATACAAATGTCAGGATCCGAAGGCGTATGTGCACTCCAATGTTTATAACAGCAATGTCCACAGCAGCCAAACTGTGGAAAGAGCCAAGATGTCCATCGGCATATGAATGGATAAAGAAGATGTGGTCTATATATACAATGGAATATTATGCAGCCATCAAAAGGAATGAGATCTTGCCATTTGCAACAACGTGGATAGAACTGGAGAGTGTTATGCTGAGCGAAATAAGTCAATCAGAGAAAGACATGTATCATATGATCTCACTGATATGAGAAATTCTTAATCTCAGGAAACAAACTGACAGTTGCTGGAGGGGTGGGGGGTGGGAGGGAACGGGTGGCTGGGTGATAGACATTGGGGAGGGTGTGTGCTATGGTGAGTGCTGTGAATTGTGTGACTGTTGAATCACAGACCTGTACCTCTGAAACAAATAATACATTATATGTTAAAAAAAATAAGAGAAGATAGCAGGATGGGGAAATTGAAGGGGAGTAATCGGAGGGGGAGATGAACCATGAGAAACTATGGACTCTGATAAACAAACTAAGGGTTCTAGAGGGGAGGGGGTTGGGGGGATGGGTTAGTCTGGTGATGGGTATTAAAGAGGGCATGTACTGAATGCAGCCCTGGGTGGTATGCGCAAACAATGGATCATGGAACAATACATCAAAATCTAATGATGTAATGTATGGTGATTAACATAACATAATAAAAAAAAAAGAAAATCTTTGTACCACTCTTGTAACTGATAACTGATAGCAATGTACATGATTTAACACCTTAAATTTATTTTGCAGATGATGAAAAGAATTTAGAAATTAAATAGGCTAGTAAATGTGAAATGCTTATAACCTCTTGCAGTTCATTTTGAAATTCTATTTCAGTTTTTGTTTCTAATATAATGAATTCAAAATGGCATAAAACTGATAGATCCAGTCTCATTGGAAGCCTTTTTTAAAATTCCTTTTGAGTCTAGATTTTATCTCACACTGGAAATCTCAGTGAAGGAGGTGTTTGAGGGTTGTAAATCTCATTTTGGTTTCTGTTGTTTCATGATCCCTCAGGTTTCATTCATTCCTATCTTGTTTTATATATACCTCTTCTAAAGAACTTTTTCGAATTCATTTTAAGTAAGGAATTGTATTCCAAATAAAAAGATATTTATTAAGCACTTACTATTTGCCACTCACTATGCTAGAAAGGTTGCAAGGAATACTTTGTTTATGATTTACTGTATTCACTCCACCTTTATGAGACCCTTCGTAACATCATTATATCCATTTTATAAATGAAGAAAATGAGACTGTAACAAAAATCCAGGAGACTCAAGTTAAATTACTTTCCAATGACTTGTGAATGTGGAGACAACATTCAATTTTTTTTTTTCCTGATCCTGTGTTCTTGTTTTCTTAACTACTCTAAGAATTTAGTACACTGCATGACATTTTATAAGCAGAATGAAGGTACTTCAGAGCCTTGTCATACCCAAGATCAAGCTGGTTTCCAAGATAATTGCCAAGCTCCTTAGAGCTTTTACCTATCTCAGGCTCTATTAAGCATATGAATATTTAATTTTTTCTTGTACATTTCACAATAAATATTCAGCCAAATAACTCTATTTGTCTTTGAGAAGCTACTATAAAATGTTCTAGGGAAATCTACATAGATTCCACACAAACTATGTTTATTTATTTTTATTTAATTTTTAAAATAATACTTGGTAAATTGGGGGGGGCATTTTTATAGTTTTGTTTTATTGTTAGTGCTGCTGTTGTGTGGTTTTAAAGTATAAATCAAAGATCTTATACCAAAATAGGTGGTCACAGACTAAATTGAATATCTTCTGGAATACGTTTAGATACCCAAGCCACACATATATCCTCTGCTTTGCAATTAAATTCTATGTTTTAACCTAAATTGACTTATGCCTTGGTGTAATTTATGCCTTTTATGGTTTTCTGAGATGTTTTTCTGGAATACATACATTTTTACCAAACACTCTTACCTAGCTGATCATTTTTAGGAAGTTGGTGGGTGAAAAGACCATCATATTTCCTAAGCAATAGAACCAGTAAATATTTAGGGGTGAAGGAAACTTTGGCCTTTCTCAATTATATATTTTTATGCATTAACACCTTGATTAGAAGGGTATGACATTTACATAATTTTCAGAAAACACTCTAACAAGTGCTAATATGACACATTCTCCACCTTGAACTTGTTAAACACAAAACATTAAAAGGAATAATGTTTTTATTCTGAAAATAAAAACTAAGTTTTTCCTAACTTATCAGCAACAATTGCTAATATTTAAAAAAAATATTGTCATTCAACATATTACCTTACTCTTCTTTTGATTTTGAGAGAGGAAAAATGAAATAGTGAAAATATATCTAGGATAATTTCATTTCATATATTTCTTCATTTGGTGAAATTGCAAATTAGACAATATTCATTTTATTCAAAGAAAAGTGCTCTACAAAGTCATCTGGTTTCAAGTGGCATGTTGACAATGTCAAGCAATCGAATATTCTGAGATTACTTCCTTGAAAAGAGAACCTGATCATAACTGTGAGAACACCGTGGTCTCTAGGGTAAGGACAGAAAAGAACTTTCCATACAGATCAATATCTAATTAATTTAGATATTAGGCAACTCTCAGGTTTCACTTATTTTATCTGAAGAAAATGAGAGGAATAGTTATTATGTAGAATTTTAAAAAGAACATATATTAGAGCCACTTAATTTTCCTTTTTCTTCTTTTCCCCAAAAGTATAAGTATAAAAAATTGGAAAACTATATGGAAAGAATGTAGTACTTGTTTTCCTGGTATAATAATTGGATTTCATTTAGATTTATTACTAATAAACTTTTACCACTAATAACCATTAAACACATTTTCTAATAACTGTAATAAATTCATACAAGTATTTATATATTTCAATTATATTTAAATAATCGCTTGCCTTTCTTTAATTGACTTTATTTTTAGAACAATTTAAGCTTGAGTAAATGAATGGAAAGTACACATCATTATCACCCAAGTCCATAGTTTACATTAGGGCTCACTTTGATGATGTACTTTCTATAGGTTTTGACAACTGTGTAATGACATGTATCCAACATTATAGTATCATACAGAGTAATCTCATTGCTTAAAAATTTTTCTTTGCTCCACTTATTCATTCCCCCTTCTCTGTTTACCGCTGGTAATCACTGATTGTTTTACTGTCACCATAGTGTTG
This sequence comes from Halichoerus grypus, assembly GCF_964656455.1. Lineage (NCBI taxonomy): Eukaryota > Metazoa > Chordata > Mammalia > Carnivora > Phocidae > Halichoerus > Halichoerus grypus. Next base: position 38,665,989 of record NC_135725.1, on the reverse strand, counting down.
CCTTTTTCCAGAATATCATATAGTTGGAATCATATAGTATGTAGCCTTTTCAGATTGACTTATTTCACTTACTAATTCACATTTAAGATTTCTCTAGGTCTTTGCACGGTTTGATAACTCGTTTACTTATAACACTGAATGACATTCCTTGTATGGATGAAACACAATTTATATATTCATTCACTGACTAAAAGACATCTTGGCTACTTCCCAGTTTTGACAATTATGAATAAAGCTGCTATAAGTATTGGTGTGCAGGGTTTTGGTTTTCTGTTTGTTTGTTTGTTTGTAACATAAATTTTCAACTCCTTTCAGTAAATACCATGGAGAGAGATTGCTGGGAAGAGTTTATTTTGTTCTTTGGTTTTTTTTTTTTTTTTTTTTTTTTAAAGATTGTTATTTATTTGAGAGAGTGTGAGAGAGAAAGAGAGAGAGCAAGCACAAGCCGGGGGTGGGTGAGAGTAGGGGCAGAGGCAGAGGGAGAAGTAGACTCCCTGCTGAGCAGGGAGCCTGATATGGGACTCAATCCCATGACCCCAGGATCATGACCTGAGCCAAAGGCAGACGCTTAACCTACTGAGCCACCCAGGCACCCAGGAGTTTATTCTGTGGCTGCCAAACCACCTTCCAAAGTGGTTGAATCATTTTGTATTCTTATCAGCAATTAATAATAGCTCCTATTGCTTTATATCCTCACCAGCATTTGGTGTTATCAGTGTTTTGGATTTTCACCATTCTAATAGGTATATAGTGGTATCAGATTGTTGTTTGAATTTGAAGCTTCCTAATGGTATATTATATTAACCTTTTTCATATGCTTATTCCCATCTGCATATCTGTCATCTTTGTGAAATGTCTGTTTAGATCTTTGCCCATTTTTAAATCAGATTGTTCATTTTCTTATTATAAAGTTTTAAGACTTCTTTGTATATTTTGGATAATGGTCCTGTATCAGATATGTCTTTTGCAAATATTTTCTCTCAGTCTCACTTCTCATTGTCTTGGCATTATCTTTTGCAGAGCAAAAGTTCTTAATTTTAATGAAATACAGTTTATTATTTCTTTCATGAATTGTGCTTTTGGTATTGTATCTTAAAATCATCACCAACTCAAAGCCACCTAGAATTTCTCCTTCTTATCTTCTAGGAATTTGTAGTTTTTCATATTATGTTTAGGTTTAGTATACATTTTGAGTTATTTTTTGTGAAGGGTATAAGATCTAGATTCATTTTTTTGCATATGGATATCCAGTTGTTCTACCGCCATTCACTAAAAAGGTTATCCTTTCTCTGATATATTGCTATTGCTCCTTTGTAAAACTCAGTTGACAATATTTAAGTAAGTGTGTTCCTGGGCTCTCTATTCTGTTTCATTTATCTATTTTTCTGTGCTTTTACCAAAACCACATTGTGTTGATTACTTAGCTTTAAAATAAGTCTTGAAGTTGAAAAGTGTCAGTCTTCTTTGTTCTTCTTTTTCAATACTATGTTGGCTGTTTTGCATCTTCTGCATTTTCATATAAACTTTAGAGAAAGATTGTCTATATTTACAAAAGAACTTGCTAGTATTCATTGAGGTTGCAATAAATCTATAGATTTAGTTGGAAAGAACTAATATCTTGACAACATTGATCCTTATATCCATTAACATGGGATATTTTTCCATTTAGTTAGTTTATTTATTTATTTCATCAGAGTTTTTTTAGTTTTCCTACTATAGATCCTGTATATATTAGATTTATAATTAAATACTTTTTTTTCTTTGGGTGCTAATGTAAATGATAATGTGTTTTCTATTTCAAATTCCACTATTCACTGCTGGTATTGACCTTTGTATATTAACTGTGTATCCTGCAACCTTGATATAATCATTTCTTAGTTCCAGTAGGGTTTTTGTTGAATTTTTTATATTTTCTTTTTTTTTTTTTTTAAGATTTTATTTATTTATTTGAGACAGAGAGAATGAGAGAGAGAGAGCACATGAGAGGGGAGAGGGTCAGAGGGAGAAGCAGGCTCCTTGCTGAGCAGGGAGCCCGATGTGGGACTCGATCCAGGGACTCCAGGATCATGACCTGAGCCGAAGGCAGTCGCTTAACAAACTGAGCCACCCAGGCGCCCCGAATTTTTTATATTTTCTATAGACAATCATGACATCTGTGAACAAGACAGCTATATTCTTCTTTCTCACTCTGTATACATTTTATTTCCTTTTCATGTCTTATTGCATTAGCTAGGACTTCCACTACAAATTAAAAAAAAAAAAAATAGTGAGAAGGGACATCCCTATCTTGCTTCTCATCTTAGTGGGAAAGATTTAGTTTCTCACCATTATGTATGTTAGCTCTAGATTTTTTGTAAATGTTCTTTATCAAGTTGAGGAAATTCCTCTTTTTTCCTACTTTGCCTAAAATTTTTATTATGAATGGGTTTTGAATTTTGCAGATTTTTTTTTTCCTAAAGGTATTGATATGGTAGTGTCCTTTATTTTACCCTTAGCCTTTTGATGTGATTGACTACATTACTTGATTTTGAATGTTAAACCAGCCTTGAAACCTGAAATAAATCCCATTGGTTGTGATATATCATTCTTTTTATACACTATTGGGTTTGATTTGTTAATACTTTCTTGAGAACTTTTGAATCTATGTTCATGAGAGATATTAGTCCATAGTTTTCTCTCTTTGCAATGTCTGCTTTTAGTATTAGTGTAATACTAGCCTTATAGAATGAGTTAGGAAGTATTTCCTCTTCTTCTATCTTCTGAAAGACATTATAGCATATTGGTATAATTTGTTCCTCAAATTAATGGTAAAATTCAACAGGGAACTAACTTGGGCCTATTTTTTTTGTGTGCTTTGGAAAGCTAATTATAGATTCTATTTCTTTAATTGATATTTACCTATTGAGATTGTCTATTTCTTCTTGTGGATTATGTTGCAGATTATGTCTTCCAAGAAATTAGTCCATTTCATCCAGATTCAAATTTGTGGACATAAATTGTTCAAAGTGTCTCAGTATTTTGCATTAAATATCCATGAGATCTATAGTGATATTCCCTTTTTCATTTCTGATATTAGTACTTTTTGTCATCTCTCTCTCTCTTTTTTTTTTTTAGTTGCCTGACTAAAGGTTTATCAATCTTTAAAAAGAAAAAAAAAAAAACAGCTTTTGGTTTTGTTGATTTTCTCTATTGATTTCTTGTTTTCAATTTCATTGATTACTGTTCTATTTTTTGTTATTTATTTTTATCTCACTTTAGATTTAATTTGTTCTATTTTATTTTTAGTTTTCTAAGGTCAAAGCTAGTTGATTTTAGATTTCTTTTCCAGTTATGCATTAAATCTTATAAATTTCCCTCTAAGTAATGTTTTCTTGCATCCGGTGAATTTTTATAACTTTTGTTTTCATTTTCATATAGTTCAAATATTTTAAAATTTCTCTATATTTAGATTTATTCTTTGACTCAGATGTTATTTTTGTGTGTTGTTTAATCTCCACCTATTTGGGGATCCTTTACATATTTTGCTGTTCTTAATTCCTAATTTAATTCCATTGTGGTCTGAGAGTATACATCGTATGATTTCTATTATTTTAAATTTATTAAGGTGTATTTTATGGCCCCAAATGTGGTCTATCTTGGTGAACATTCCATGTAAGCTTGAGAAGAATGTGTCTTCTGATGTTGTTGTATGAATAGTCTAGAAATGGCAATTAGATCCAATTGATTGATGGTGCTGTTGAGTTTAACTATGTCATTACTGATTTTCTGCTTGTAATATCTGTCCATTACTGATAGAATGGTGTTGTTATCTACAACTATAATAGTAGATTTATTTACTCTTTCTTGCATTTCTATTCATTTCATTTTTCTTTGTATGTTTTGTTTTGTTTTCCATATTTGGTTAGGTGTATATATATTAAGTATTGCTCTATCTTTTTAGAATATTGACCCATTTATCATTATGCAATACTCCTCTATATCTCTGGAGATTTTCTTTGCTTTTAATTCTGCTATTTCTTAAATTAATATAGCTATTCCCGATTTCTTTTGATTGTGTTAGTATAATTTATCTCACTCCATCACTTTAATCCATAGGCATCTTTATATTTGAAGTGAGTTTCCTCTTGACAACAAATAATTAAGTTTTGTTTCTTGATCCACTGTAAAAATTGCTATCTTAATTTGTGTATTTAGACCATTGATATTTCAAGTGATTATTAATATTTATTTTTAAAAACCTGAAGTGGAAGGAATTCTGCCTGTGGACAGGGGCTTCCACTCATGCTTGAGAATTCCAGCCAACTCTTCTTGACAGCCTGCCCTACAGACTTAAGACTTCCCAGCCACTCACTGTAATTGTGTAAGCCATTCCTTCCATAAATCTCTTACTGTTTATATATTTTAAAAAATGTATAAAAAGCTTTTTGAAATTTATTTATTTATTTATTTTTTAAGATTATTTATTTATTTATTTGAGAGAGAGAATGAGAGAGAGAGAGCACATGAGAGGGGGGAGGGTCAGAGGGAGAAGCAGACTCCCCGCTGAGCAGGGAGCCCGATGCGGGACTCTATCCCGGGACTCCAGGATCATGACCTGAGCCGAAGGCAGTCGCCCAACCAACTGAGCCACCCAGGCGCCCCTTTTTGAAATTTAGATAATTAATATATAGAGATAAACATGTCAAAGAAATAAATTACATATATATTTTTTAATAAAAGACATAAAGTATTATCTACTAGAAACTCTACATCTTGATAAGTTCCTTATTGAAATCCCAATCTTTCTGGAGCACTTTGATGTGAAATACCTACCTCTTAAAAAAATGTAACAAACAAAACATGTTATAAAGACAACCAATTATACACTAACTAATCAAGTTTTCTCTCACCCCACAGACGTGCCAGCATTTGTAAAGAAAAAAATACTCAGAATCCTTTTATGGTATTAAAATGGATGCATTTCTTTTTTACAAAGATAAGATTGAAAGAAATCAAAGCCAGTGCAAAGGCTTGGAAAGACAACAAAGGTTTGCTGAATGGCACACTCCTAAACATAGAAAGAACACCACAAACACCTAGCCCTTGGGACACTTTAAGGTAGGTAGCCTGGAATCTCAGAAGTGCATCCAGTGGAGGAGCAACCTACAACTAGCCATTACCAAGTTCCCCTTGGTTTTGGACCTGGCCATGACCAAGGACTTGTCCATTTTTTTTTTTTTTAAAGATTTTATTTATTTATTTGAGAGAGAGAATGAGAGAGAGAGAGCATGAGAGGGGGAAGGCCAGAGGGAGAAGTAGACTCCCCGCTGAGCAGGGAACCCGATGTGGGACTCGATCCCGGGACTCCAGGATCATGACCTGAGCCGAAGGCAGTCACTTAACCAACTGAACCACCCAGGCGCCCCTGGACTTGTCCATTTTTTTTAAAATGCAAATTCTATTTTTATTAGATGAAAAAAAAATATTCAGGATAATTACCTTGGGATTCTAATGAATGTTAAGACCAGCAAATAGCAGATGGATCAGGTTGAGAAAGCTTGATGACTGTGACACTAGGTGACACTCTGCTCTGTCCTAATGGTGAGAAGCCATCATCTATCATTCAACTGGACCATGACCATGAAGCTAAGCATCCCCCAAACCACCATGAAACAAACAACAAACCAACAATCTGCCTTCTTATATCTCCAGTGGTGGCATTCTTAAAATGCTGGTTCATATCAAAATGGAAGTGAAACAAATTTTACAATTTATGTTGTTCTGTAAAGAGTTATGCAAATTCATATAAATGAAATTTGTATTTTGAGATAGACATATTTAATGTGTATATAAGATTGTATTTTTTTTTCTTAGTGGCTATGATGAATACTGAAAAGTAGTTTCATGATTACCTTTTCAGTTTCTATAATTCTAAAAAAAGGGTTTTAGAGTGTCTTAAAATGTCTCCACACACACAAAAAAAGGTCACTAAATTTTACTTAATCTCGGGTCCTACTCTTTATTATTGGTCTTGTGTGAATATTGTTAGTGGGAAATTTAATATGTAAATGTGATTACATAATGAGCAAATATATTCAGAATATTTGATTTGTTTAAGAGAAAATATTTCTGATACACAAAATTATTTAAACAAAATATAAATGGCTCACAAGTAAAAAAATAATTAGTTCATTAATTACCTCAGATCTATAAGAGTAATGAGATAATGTGAAAACTGACAAACTTATGAAAATATATTAGCCCTCATTAATAATCATGTAATTGCAAATTTAAAAAAAACTAAGTGTATATAATTTTTTAACAGATTATACTAAGAAAATTTTTAAAAATGAATCATTTCTGTGTGAACTAAAATGTGGGAAAAGGGCAGCCTTATGATAGTGTAAAAAAAAAAAAAAAACTGCCTTCTGGCCATGTAGCTTCAAGATGAGTGTCCAAACTTAAAATGTGCATATTTCTTAACAGATATTCTATTTCTAGAGAGTCAGCTTGAGGAGATAATTGGACAAGTACATAAAAATGTATTTATAAAAAAAATATTGTTGCAGGATCAGTTAAAACAGGGAAAAAAAGAAAAATAAGATAAATAAGCAAAAAAAGATAAATAAGCAAATAATAAAATACACCATTAAAATGTATTCCTTAAAGATGATGAAATCTAAGAAGACATTATATTTATTACCATGTGATAATGCCCCTAATCTTTTTTTTTTTAATGAAAAAAGGCAGGTTATACAATCACCTGTGTAATCAAAATATCTAATGAATACAAATAAAATAACATCTGACTTCTTCTAATGTGTTGTGTAATATTTTACTGAATTTGAAATCTGTACATACATGTTTTTGATGGTTCAACTTTTATAAGCCATTTTCCCAATGAATGAAGTTCTTCGAGTATCCTAGCCTGTGTTAGGAGGGCTGCTTCAAAGAAGTAGGCAGTCATTCTCCAAACAATTCAAAGCAAGCACAAGCCTGAGGGACTGCTCATTTAGAAAACAAACAAACAAACAAACTTTATAAGTTAAGACTGCATATATTGAAATCTCAGTCAATACTTGCAAATCTGAGCCAAAGGTAAAAGTCACTATGATAGGTGGACTAAATCTCAGGTATGATTTGCAATGCAGCCACATTGCAAATGGTCATTTTTGTGGGGAGTGTTCTATGATCAGCAGCAGGTTTAGTTATTTGATGATGGTAATTGTCTCTCAAAGCAAGGATGATAGGCTAGAGAATTGGTTCATGGTGTTTTATCTACAATGTATTCTGAATGTTTTAAGTTACTCTTTGTATTTCAGTTCATGTTTTTAATTTCATTAAAAAAACATATTTTGAATCAATACATTAAAGGTATTTTCATTGTAATCTTCTTTTATGTGATAGGCATTCAATATAAAGCTTGAAAACACAGGAAAAAGGTCACATTTAATGAGGTTTATAAGCCAAAATATTCACAAGGTTGATACCTTTCAATGTATGAAATGTGCATAAAATGTGAAAAAACTCCTTGACTAATAAAACACATTATTCACTGTCTTAAAATAACCTGTGAAATCTAAAGAGAAATTTGCTATGAGACATACTAACTTTAGAGTATATTCTACCGGGAGATCAAAGAACTGTGAGAGAATACTGACAGATATATTCCTTTTATCTAAAAATATTACATTTAACTGAAGTGTTAATACATCCTTATTCTTGGGATTCAGTATTCTTTAAAAATACCATTGTGAATGAGAAACATCCATAGATATTTAAACATTGAAATCATCTCAATTTTGTTAATTGCTTATTAACAAATTTAGTATACATTTGATAAAATAGGTAACATCTAATTTGTTTCTCTTCGTGTTTATGAAAACTTGTGTTAGTGAATATTAATTTATTTAATTGTTGCTTGTACCCTTTCATGATCCTATTAAACCATTGCTTGTAAGTAGAAATGGAGATTGTTTTAAATAAGATCATTGAATTGAGACATTTGGAATTCAAACTGTCATCCTCCTAAAATATCATTTCATATGAGTCCTTTACAAAATTGCATTTTTATCTCAAAAAAAGCATGATCTGTAGACTTAAATTTGATATTGCTTCCTATGGGACTTTGAAACTGTATTTATTTGCACCCTCTTCAATTCCCTCTTCTGTATTAACATATTTCACTTCTTAGACACCTTAAAAAAAACTACGTTGTTGAAAACCATATTGCCCTAACTCTCAAACTTCATTGAAAGATCTTTAATGTTTAACTGTCTTTCCCCATCATCCACTGTATACTTAATCCTGGTAATTAGATTTGTTTGGCCTAACAATCTAATAAATTTGTTTGTGAAGGTGACCAATGAATTATCTGGTATTATTTTTCTTAATAATTCTACATTGTGTGACGTCCTTTGCTTCATTTTTTTTTTTAAATCTCTCCCTGTATAATTTTAGGTATTGCTTTCAGACAGTAAAATAGAGTGGGTTTCAGCTGTTTCTAGAGCCACTTACCTCATACAAAATATTGAAGTTTAGATACTTAACTTGAATTCACACAGTCTCTTTTAAAATATCTAGGAAATGGAAATAAAAGTAATATTTCTCACACGGGGTTTCTGTTATGATTAAACAATAAAATGTATGAAAATTCCTCGGACAGGGATTGACACTGAGTAAACGTTTTCTATATTATTACCTATGGTTTTCTATATTATTACCTACGGTTATCTCCTGGATTGTTTCTTTCCTTCCTAATGTTTCTGTTTTAAAGCCATCTTACAAGGTTTATTCCCTGGCCTCTTTTCTTTTTTATGGGCTTTCTTGCTCTGCAAGTTCAAATATTAACAGCTGTAACAGCAAGTATATACTTCTATCTTTGGTTTGTCATCAACAATCAGTATCTAAAAATTTCTCTTTCTCTTTTTTAAAGATTTTATTTATTTATTTGAGAGAGAGAGTGAGAAAGAGCACAGACAGGGGGAGGGGCAGAGGGAGAGGGAGAAGAAGACCCCCCACTAATCAGGGATCCCCAGGTGGGGCTCCATTCCAGGACCTTGGGATCATGACATGTGCTGAAGGCAGACGCTTAACAGACGGAGCCACCCAGACACCACAGTCTCTAAAAATTTCTATTGTCTTCAAAACATTTCCACTTTAGAAAAAGTAAATTTTCTTCAAACAGACTCTGGCTTATATTTACACAACTGCCCAATGTCCTTTTGAAATGCCTAGCCTAATGTAATGGAATTTAGGAATCTCTTGCCTAATTATGAAGTCAATTGTTATAACTGACTTCATAACTAGACAAGTTATATAAATATGTGTGTGTGTATTTATTTATAATACATATATATAAATGGGCATTGTTCAATGCGAAGCTAGAAATAAGTAGGTAAATCCAGTGCTGTGATGATTTACTGATTTATGAAAAAAATATTTTGGAGAATTTTAGTCATCTAAAGGGAGTCAATTAATACCTAAACTATAATTACGTAACTACAAAATAATTGTGCATTTTCAGATTTAGATTAGACTAAGTTAATCTTACTTTAAAGAATTATAGAGTATACCTAATCACTGATCACATTTCTAATTACCATGTTAGATTAAGATCGTACCATTTAAATAACAATAAATAATAATATGTGAAAACAGGGACTATCAATAAACATAAACTTTTACTTTGATTAATTGTTACTTACTCTTAGTATTAATGGGCATGTGACTCTTTAAAAGATAGAGCATAAAGAGTTAACACTATATAAAATGTGCAGTTCTCAGGCACCTGGGTGTCTCAGGCATTAAGCGTCTGCCTTAGGCTCAGGTCATGATCCCAGGCTCCTGGGATCGAGCCCCACATCGGGCTCCCTGCTCAGCAGGAAGCCTGCTTCTCCCTCTCCCACTCCCCCTGCTTGTGTTCCATCTCACTGTGTCTCTCTCTGTCAAATAAATAAATAAAATCTTTAAAAAAAAAATGTGTAGTTCTCATTCAGTGAAATTTTCTTTAGACAATCCTGGACCTGAGCTTGCAAAAAGAACCCGTACATTGAAAAAAAAAATAGAAAAAAAAATACATACTGCTTGAATTACATTAAATTTTTAAACAAAGAAAGTCAAATATTTTCAGTAAAAACTTTTCTAACACCCTTGTTATAGTACAGAGAGCACTTCTTCAAAACTCTTGAGTGTATCAAATAAAATAGTATATGTCAAAATACTTTGAAATCCATAGCACAATGTAAAATACTTTTGAGTGCAGCAATGATGCCTTAAAACCACTGATACATGAGAAATGGAAATACACTTTATGTCCTACTTTCACATAAAAATCTCTACATAAATGATAAATGACATATTATTCTACATACTTTAAGAATGAGACAACATATTTAAAAAATCATATTTTCTTAGTGGAAAATACACTCTGAGCTTTGGAAACATAATATGAAAGATGCAGACAGATTTGAATATACCAGGATAAATAGGGGTTTATCATGATGGTGGGGAAATTAGACATGCAGTGTAGTCACTTTCATGCATATCAATATCTGAGATGCCACAATCTCTCTTGCTTCCTATGTGCGTGTATATATACATGGATTTTGTATAGGTAAATAGATGAAAGACTACCTTCTTATTTGCTACAAAAAAGAAGCCATAGGGTACTAATACAACTGATAAACATACTCTTTTTGTAAAGGTGGAAGTTGAGGTGGTGAAATACAGACATCCATAAACTGCGATAGTGGTACTATCATGTCATTAATCACAGAAAACAAAGTGATTGGCAGTTGCAGAATAAAGGTCCTCTATTTGTCACTTGAGAGAAAAGAAAATGTATCTTTTCTAACATTAAGCCTGCTGTAAAGGTGGAGACAAGAACCCTAAAGCCTTTATCAATTGCATATTTTCAAGTTAATGTAGTAGACAAAAGTGGATTTAGCTCAATTTGGAGTTTTTCGTCTATGTTGCCACGGAAACTGAATGACAGACACATTTAAAATGTGGCTTTTTTTCCCTTTTTTCTTTTCTTTCTTCTTCTTCATCATCTTCTTCTTCTTCTTCTTCTTCTTCTTCTCCTTCTCCTTCTCCTTCTCCTTCTTCTTCTTCTTCTTCTTCTTCTTCTTCTTCTTCTTCTTCTTCTTTTTTGTTAGCTCTCAACTGACAAGATTTGTAATAATTCGTAATAATTCTATTTTTTATATTTCAGAAGGCAAAATATGAGTGGTGTGTAGGACAAAAAATTAAGAAACTCTAGGACCCCTTGTTTCATTTTTGATTTTGCCAATATCATTGAAAAGGGTTTTTGGTCCAAAAATCTGAACCTTTCCTATAGAAAGAGTCTAAGCCTCGTATGGAGGACTTACAAGAAATACAAGGCATTAATACAAACTCAAGAACTTTCTAGTATCATCAAAGGAACAACACCCATGTAAATAAAAATATAAATAATGCCCAGAGATGTTTTTTGATACTTTGTGACCACTAAGGTTTAAATATGTCCAGCCAGTCCTTTAACATAAAATAAATTATTAAGAATATCAAGATTTGGGTTTCAATTCCAGTTATGACACTTAAGCAGGTTTTATAACCTATTTGAACTTTTATTTTCTTGTTCACAATTTAGACACATTAACAGAACCCCTTATGCCATTTTTTGAAATATAACATTTCAAAAGAATATATAAACTAAATGCACAGATACAAAAATATATGAATACTCATGTGCCCAACAACCAGATCAATGAGATATAGCTTGTATTTTGAAAGGCCTATTTTGCCCTTGCCCATTGCATCTCTCTCTCTTGGTCACAGTGGTAACCATTCTTTCTTTCTAATTAAAAAAAAAAAGATAATAAATTAATTAATTTTCATTCATTGTTCCTTTTATTTATTTTGTATTTTATTGTCTTTATAAAATTAGCATCATATAGTATGTAAGTTGCAATTTTCAATGTATAATTTGTATTTATCCATGTTGATATATGTCATTCAAGTGCATTTATTTTTTACTTTGTATGATTTTTTGATGTAAGCATATTGAGAATATAGTTAACCCTTCTCCCGTTCATGGGCATTTAGGTTGTTTCTATCCTCAACATAGTGAAGACAATGCTTCTATAAATGTTCATGTATATACTCATGCACAAAATCTATTCATTTTCATGTCTCTCTCATAATTTTAAGGGACACCTTGATTATAACTTCCTTTATCAAAATTCAATTCCTTCTCTCTTTTTATAAAACATACCTATTTTAAATTCTGATTCTGCTTATTGCAATATTCATTGATTATATATTTGAATATATGTGCCTGATAGTATAATTTATTGATTATATTAACTCTCATTCATGACTTCTTCATCTATTAAGAAACTTAGTTTTCAGAATTGTTTTGAAGTGTTTTTAAAGTATAAACCTATACAAATATTTTGCATTTGTTTTAACAAGACCTTAGGTATGGCACTAGTAGGCAGAACTATTTTGTACTAAATTTTAAACTTTTCAAGGATTAGATAAAACTTTAACACAAGCTATTGCAAAAAATACAGGAAAGTGGAAATGCTCCCAATCTATTTTTTTGATGTTAGGAAAATCCTGATATAAAATGAGGGAAAAAGGTATTAATAAGGAAAAAAAACATAAAACCCAATTTAATTTCCCTCATGACATAGACATGCCCAATCTTCAAAAAATATTAGCAAATCCAATCAAGGAATATAAAATAAAGAGATTACATTATGATGGATTAAGTTATCCCCAAAATACAAGGTAGATGATTTTCAACAAGTCTTTACATAATGATTCCCTTAAATATTTTATTAAATGTAAGAAGCTCAGGGGTGCTTGGGTGGCTCAATCCGTTAAGCGTCTGCCTTTGGCTCAGGTAATGATCCCAGAGTCCTGGGATCAAGCCCCATATCAGGCTTCCTGCTCAGTGGGGAGTTTGCTATTCCCTCTACCCGTCACCCTGCTCCTACTCTCTCTCACTCTCTCTTTCTCTCAAATAAAGAAACAAAATGCTTTTTTTTTTTTTAAAGATTTTTTTTTATGTATTTATTTGAGAGAGAGAGAAAGAGAGAGAGCACATGAGAGGGGGGAGGGTCAGAGGGAGAAGCAGACTCCCTGCCGAGCAGGGAGCCCGATGCGGGACTTGATCCCGGGACTCCAGGATCATGACCTGAGCCGAAGGCAGTCACTTAACCAACTGAGCCACCCAGGCGCCCACAAAATGCTTTTTTTAAAAAAATAAGCTTAACATAAAAGAATTCATACTCTATTTATATGAAGTCCAAGAACAATCAAAACTAATTTAATGTGACAATGATTAGAAAGTTATGGCATCAAAGCAAAACAGACTAAAAAGGGACATGAAAGAATTTCCATATTTTATGTGGTGAGATATGGATATAGAAAAATGTCAAAACTCACCAAACCAAACACTTAGGATTTTTTATTGTGTTCTCCATCAATTATATGTCAGTGAACAAGTAATTGGAAAACAGCGTCATAATGATAACATAAATATGTAAAAGCTGCAGTACCACTGGTCTGAAATTGTCTTTTGGAAATCACTTGAGATAGAGCATGAGAAGCAGGCAAAAAAAAGCCTAATGTGCTTGCAAATTCTCCTAAGAGATTTGAACTTAATCCTGTAAACTTGAGGAGCAATTGAAGGATGTTCTGTAAAGAAGTGATCTGATGGATTTTACTTCTTTAAAAGATCACTTGGGCATCAGAGACAGTAGGAAGGAAATAATGCTGGACGTGAATTAATACTATCAGCTGGCTACTGTGGTAAGAAATAATGAGGATCTGAAGCTGAGAAGCAGCAGTGGGGATGTAAAATAAACAGAGATATTTAGAAGTCAGGAAAATGAAAGTTTCATGTGATGTGTACGGAGGCTGTCAAAGCTACCTTCCAGATTTCTGGACTTAGAAGAGGTTTCTTCAAACATAACATAAGATAGAAAACATAAGAGAGGGGGCTTCTTTGGAGGAGATAACAAATTGCTTAATTTGGGCATGTTGAAATTGGTATGCATGTAGACCATGTAAGTAAAAAAAGGTCTAACAAATGATAATTAAGTGAATTTTGACCTTAGGATAGAAGTTTTTGTTCAGGTTATATTATTCAGAATTCTAAACACATAGGTGGTTTGTAAAACCATGGATTTCTATGAGCCATATGCACTGTTTAATGACTAAAAACTTGCTAAAACATTTTGAAGTATTAGATATTTTTGAGTATCAGTTGCAGTGGGATTTCCAAGGTGTATGTTTTTGTGAGGAGGGAAAGGTTCTTGAAAACACTGAGGCATACATAAGCACATTTTAATAATTCACCATAGGCATGATGTAGTCATAGAGTTATCTATGAAACAATTATTTTTTTAACTTTTATAATATTAAATATTTATTAAGCATTTTTAACATGCCCATGCAAAAATGGCCAAGTTAATAACAACTACAATATAAGAAGACACAAACAGAAGCTAGATTCCTGCCTACATAGGTTGAGAAATGAATTTGCAAAACCATAGATATGATTCAAATAATTAAAAAAATGAATCAATGGTAAATAAGTTAGTTAAATCTAATCGAGTGGTGAAGCATCCTGAGCCAGGATTGCTGTTATTTATCTACCTTAATTAGGTGATAAAGTCCAAAAATGATTAAATCTTAAAGTCAAAGAAAGGATTTAGGCTGTGAAATAAATCCTAGTTTTAGAAATTACATTTAAGTTCTCAACATTGGCATTGAGATTATAGCTGAACTCAATCTGCCTCATGTGATTACAGGGAACACATGCTAGATACATATGCTCTCAATCCCATGACCTGACCAAAAATCCAATTTCTAGACAATCTAAGTACACTGAGAAACTCACATTAAACCATTCTGGTCTGTGATTCTAACTCTAAATTCACTTGATATTGTATAATATGTAAGGATTTAACAACCTGAGAAAGCATACAAATATAGTAAATCAAATCTATATCTTTAGTATTTTTATAAGTTTATAAATAGTTGTGGATATTTGGTTATTAAGGTATAATATTTAAAATAATCTGACACTGCATGATAAAAGATCTTTTTTATTCCAACTTAAAATGCTAAATAATAATTTATTTTACACTAGTGATTTTAAGATGAAAATTTACCTAACTTTGCAAACATAATAGGATGTTCAGAAAAACTTATAAATGACTGGATTTATAAATTTCAATGTGGGATTTATAGGACTATGTAAGTGTCTGAATAGACAAAGTGTTTAAAATAAAATATATGTATGCATTTTATAATATTTAGAGAGACAATTAAATTCATTTTATTTTTATTTTATTTTTTATTTTTTTATTTTTTTTAAAGATTTTATTTATTTATTTGAGACAGAGAGAATGAGAGAGAGAGAGAGCACATGAGAGGGGGGGAGGGTCAGAGGGAGAAGCAGGCTCCCTGCCGAGCAGGGATCCCGATGCGGGACTTGATCCAGGGACTCCAGGATCATGACCTGAGCCGAAGGCAGTCGCTTAACCAACTGAGCCACCCAGGCGCCTGACAATTAAATTCATTTTTAAAATACTTGAGCATTTTGGTAAACAGCTGAAGTGCAGAAAGAGAACATTTATAAATGTAATTCATAATATTTACTGAAACTTATTTACCTATATAGCCAAAGTTCTTTTAAGTACAATTACAGAATTTTACAAACCTGATAAATAATGAAATATTTTAAATCAATTTTCAAAGTTAAAATATAATTAACATTTGAATTTTTATTTTTTACAAAATGGCATATTGATTTTTAAAAATCATGTAAACCCAAACAATCACATCTGTACATCTTCAGAAAACTGAATTCACACCGACAACTGCCATTCACATCCCACAACAAAGGGTAGATATGTTTAAATATCTAATTTATAAAGTGAATGTGCAAATCAATATGATCCCTAGTAAAAAATCATTTGAACAGTGAATAACTGTACTTTTGAAATTTGATTACTATTCTTTTTCTTTTTTTTTTTATTATGTTATGTTATTCACCATACAATACATCATTAGTTTTTGATGTAGTGTTCCATGATTCATTGTTTGCGAACGTATTATTTTTCTACTGGCATAATGTATTTGTGGAGTGTATCTCACTTCTAGACTTTAATTTTCTTTGAGAAATGGTGCACAAAACAAATGAACTTTCAGCCTGAATGAAATAGAATGCCAACACATCTATTGATGAAAATTACAATGAACACATTACAAATTTTCATTTGTATTACAAATGAAATATTACAAAATTACAATTTTCATCTATTGATGAAAATTACAATGAATATTATAATATTTCATAAATTTTTTTTTGGAAAAACACAAGGGTATAGATAGGGTGCCTCCTCTTTCCAATGAAAAACGCAAGAAATGCTCCCTTAAAATAGCCCTTTAAAAATTGTAGGTTCCCTGATTTAAAATTACCATCTATACAAGGAGTTTGAGTATAGGATTAGAAGAGAGAAAATGTGAAGAAGGAAAATGTGTGAAAGACTTTTTTAAGGGCAGTTTATTTGATTAAAGGGATATAATTTATGGGGTGCAAATCACAGAATGAGGAAGATACTAGTGTTTAATTAGAAGGATTAAGATGATTATATTTTTGTATATTTAAACCATTCTAATAATAGTGTTACCATATGATTAAGTGTATATAAACATATATTTAAATAAAATTAAAATGTGTCAAATGACACTTTTTTTCTCAGCTTCACTGAAAAGAAATATAACTATATAACATATAATCATATAACTTGTGTAAGTTTCAGGTGTACAACATTATGGTTTTGCCGGGAATAGCCAGCAATCCCTGTACTGACAGATGAAAAGTTTACTCCAAACTTTGCTGTGAAAGAGAGGGGAAGGCAAGGGGGTTAATGCTCAGAGACAAGACCCTTTGCTCTTCTTTGCTCATGCTTTTCTTGGGCCTTCAGGATAATCACAAATCCTTATCAGTTTCTCAAGCACATCATGTGTGATAAGGGGTCTTACTGGAACTAGGAGAATCTGTTTACAGGAAAGATAAATATGCTAATCTGAGTGTTCAACAAGTTCTGCTAAACATAGCCTAAGGGACAATGCATACTCTCTTAGATCACAGGTCTGCTGTTTGGGCTAAGAAAGCTTCAGGAAGGCAACTCCCCGGGACATTCCAAAGGCAGAGTGGTCATGCAGGCCTTGGCATTCCAAAGGCCTACACCCTCTCCAAAACCTCCATCGCCCCCAGCGGCCTCCATGTTACATTTTAGCAAGCCAGGTATTATGGCTGATTTCATGCTCTACATTAACCCCAACAGGTTTGATATATAGAAATTTTTTTTTTTTAAGATTTTATTTATTTATTTGACAGAGAGCGACACAGCGAGAGAGGGAACACAAGCAGGGGGAGTGGGAGAGGGAGAAGCAGGCTTCCCACCGAGCAGGGAGATCGATGCGGGGCTTGATCCCAGGAGCCTGGGATCATGACCTGAGCCCAAGGCAGACGCTTAACGACTGAGCCACCGAGGTGCCCCACATATATATTTTTAAATAATACCACAAAAAGGTTAGTTAACAATTCATTACCTCACATAGTTACATTTTTGGTGTGATGAGAACTTTTAAGATCTACTTTAATAGTAACTTTCAAGTATACAATATAATATTGTTAACTAAAGTTACCATGCTCTACACTGTATACCCAGAACTTAATCACCTTATAATTGGAAGTATATACCCTTTGAACAATAACATCCATTTTCCTCACCTCTCCCCTTGGCAACTACCAATCTACACTGTTTCTGTCATTTGTTTTTTCTTGGATTCTCCATATTAGTGATACCATACAGTGTTGTTTTTTATGCCTGATGCTAAATATTATATCAAAGTATATATTTTTTTCCATTTCTTGTTAACGAAAAAAAAAATACATTCATTGGAGTTGTAACTCTAATTATGTTGCCAAAAGCTGTGCTAAAGTATTTGGTACAGATAAATGGGACACTAGGAAGTTGAACTGTCTTAATTTGAGCTGTGACTAAGCTTTAGTCCACTTCTGCAGCTTGAAATAGACACAGAATTGTACCAAAATGCATAGACATTCTCTAATGATGAGCAGTTTACTCTAAGAGGTATAAAGTATTTTCTCTCAAACAACAGGAAGTCTTTGTTTACCATATTTGCCATTTTTAAATAAAAAGAGATGCCCAATATTTTATATGTCAATTTCTATTTTGAACAGAATCATTTTAGTCAATATATCCTCAACAGTATGTAAAAAATTTTATAATAATAGGAGCTCAGTTTATTTTTTTTTAATTTTTAAAAAAGATTTTATTTATTCATTTGACAGAGAGAGAGAGTGAGCACAAGCAGAGAGAGGGGCAGAAAGAGGGAGAAGCAGGCCCCCCGCTGGGCAGGAACCCCAATGTAAGGCTCAATCCCAGGACCCTGGGATCATGATTTAAGCCAAAGGCAGATGCTTAACCAACTGAGCCACCCAGGTGCTTCAAGAGCTCAGTTTAAACTATGAAATTTAAATATGTATTCTGAACACTTACCTTTTTGGTATGTGTGCATTATGAAATATACTGGTAATTGATACTAAAATCAAGGCAGTATCAGAGTGGAGACTGAGAAACATGAACTATGAACAAAAGTTATGATATTTTTTATTTTGGACAGTGCTTTTTTATCTAAAGAATAATATACATGTGTGGAAGCACAAGCATGCACATGCATAATTCTATTTTATCTTTAAAAATTTGTGTACATTTTGTAGAGATTATGTACACATATAAGCAAGGGATTTATGATTTGTGACAAAATGTTTTATTGCAATACAAATGACTAAATTATCATGAAAAATTTATATCTCCTTGATATAATGACAAAACTACAGGTGTTTTATTAAGAATTAGGGTGATGGGGCAGGACAGAAGCATGAAGCATGAAAAGAAAAAGTAGATACATTCTTCTCTGAAGATGGCCTTGCTATACGCTACACAAGTTTAAATCTAATACAAACCACATCTTGTCCATATGACACTATTTTTTTAATTATTTCTTCTGAAAGTACATTTATATTTGAATTTGGACCCTGGGTTAACATTTTTACCCTTTTCTTCATGTGACCCTATAGACGCTCACTGACAAAAGCTCATTTGTAAGTAGAAATGCTCATTCTAAACTTTTCTATAATTCTGTCTATTCACTAGACATGAATCCTCTTCAAGTATGTGTTACCTAGACCAATCTTTAATCCCCACTTTCCTATGTCCATCCTAGCTCAGCCTTCATTTAACTTGGTCATGTCTAAGAACTGGTACTAATAAATATTGATGTAATTTACTGTGAGTGTACAAAATAATCATGAAATTTCCATTTAAAAATTGCAAGTTGCCTTAGATAGATAAGTTTTTTTTTTTCCAAATACCATATGATGAGCTGTTGTTTCATTCTATTTTGTATACCACAGTATATATAATCTATGAACAATCTGTTTAAATTGCAAGACTTACATTTCTAGAATTTGAATTTATATTTACAGATACCAATAATTCATAGTCTAAGGTCAAAAGAACAGATTTATTACTATTCCATTTAAAAGTGCCCCTTAATTTATTGAAAATCAAATTATAATCCAAAATAAATTAAAATCAAAAGAATAGACATCTTTCGAAATAACACTTCAATGCAAAATTAATATAGAAGGCATTTTAGACATTGCAATATGTGATGTGTTTGTTTTTTTCCTATATATGATTTTTTTTATAAGACAAATCAAGAATTAGCTAACAAAATACATAATATAAACTTGTAATTTAAAAAATGGAATTCTCTATGGAATAAATCTGTACATCTTAATGTAGTAAACCTTTGGTTTTTTTGTGTATTATATACATATATAGACAATACATGCACACAGACATTCTCACATATTTGAGTATTGTGTTTCTAGAAGTGGAACTGGCTTAGTATTATTCATTCCCACAGGCCAAGGAAATGACATTAATTCAGCAATTTCATTTAACCTTTGAGCACTATCAATGAGGCATCATAAATTACTTGTTTGCTTATTTACTTGTAAACAAATACTGTTGTACTTTAAAATGTAAATACTACAGGATTTGGGAATATAAATGCTCATAGCATAGTAGAAAGTGAGGCAAACTAGTAATAGCTATTGTGCATAAATACTATAAGTAAGGTTATGCACAAATGAAGAAAGTGGTAAGAAAGAGGGAGTGACCAGCTTTACTTGTGAGAAATCAAAGAAAACATAATAGAGACTATATTCCAAATGAATACAAAATATGAGTGGGGAACAAGCCCAAAGAGAAAGTGCATTTTAGGTCTATACAAACAAATGAAGGAGCAGGATATGTTCAAGAAATAACAAATTGTATAATATGACAAAAGTAAATTGGAAAAAGAAGGAAGTTGGTAGCTCAAAGCTTGACAGAAATGTAGATGTCAGATCAAGCACAATCTCATTCAGTGTACACAGAAGAGAGGTATTTATTATGTATGCAAATGAAATTCATTATATATTTTTTAAAAAGTAAAGATTTCATTTAGATTTTATTCTTATCACATTGGCAGCATGTTAGATGTGAACAGTATGTGCAAATGTAGACAGATGATTTGTCAGAAATTATGAAGAATAAACAAAAGAAACATCAGAAGGAAATGGAAGAACATGTAACAGTCATTGAAGATATTAAGTTATAGGATTCCATAAATAATTTAGAGACTAAGATAAGAGGAGAGAGAAGACACACTTTCTTACACTCTTGTTGAGGACCGGTTGACTGTATATGCATGGGTTTATTTCTTAGTTTTCTATTTCATTTCATTAGTCTACATGTCTGTCTTTAGTCCAATACATAGCTATTTTAATTACTGTAGCTTTTTAATATATTTTGAAACTATGAAGTGTGATGTCTCCAGCTTTATTCTTCTTCCTCAAGATTGCTTTGACTATTTTTGTTTTTGTGGTTCCATAAAAATTTTAGGATTGTTTGTTCTATTTCTGTAAAAAATGTCATTGTGAGATTGATAAAGATTGCATTGACTCTATGCATAGCTTTGAGTAATTTAGACATTTTAATAATATTAATTCTTCCAACCCATGAACATGAAATGCCTCTCCATTTATTTGTGTCTTCCTTCTTTTTTTTTTTCATTGTTGTTATGTAGTTTCCAGTTTACAACTCCTTGATTAAGTTTATCTCTCAGTATTTTATTTTTTTATGCTATTGTAGATGGGAAAAGTATAGTCTCCTCAACTTATGATGTTGTGAAAACTGGATTCATGCTAAAGAATGAAATCAACCCTTATCTTACACAATACACAAAACTCAACTCAAGATGTAATAAAAATTTAAATGTAACATCTGAAACTTAAAATGCTTAGAAGAATGCATATGGGACAAGCTTTATGACAGTTGTCTAGGCAATGTTTCTTATGTGTTACCCCAAAAGCACAAACAACAAAAGGAAAGACAAGTTGGATTTCATCAAATTGAAAAGCTTCTATATAGCAAGAGAAACAAACAGAAAAAAAGGCAACTTATGAAAAGAGAGAAATTATTTGTAAATCATATATATGATAAGAAGTTAATATCCAAAATGCATAAGGAATCACTACAACTCAATAGCAAAACAAACAAACAAACAAATACTTGAGTAAGAAATGGGCAAAGAACTTGAATAGGCATTTCTCCAAAGAAGACATGTAAATGGCCAAAGTGTACATAAAAAAAAATGCTACCCTCACTAATCATTAGGGAAATGTAACTCAAAATGACAATGAGATATCACCTCACACATGCTAGGATGGATATTATAAAATCAAAACTCTATGTGTGTGTGTGTCTGGGTGTGTGTGTGTGTGTGTGTTTGTGTGTGTTGGAACCCTTATAACATGTTAGTGGGAATGTAAAATTGTGCAGCTGCTTTGAAAAGAACAGTATGGAGATGCCTCAAAAAATTAAAAATGGAACTACCATATCATCCAAAAATACCACTTCTGAGTAAAATCCAAAAATAATGAAATCAGGCTCTTGAAGAATATCTGCACTCCCATGTTCATTGTAACATTATTCACAATAGCCATGATATGGAAACAACTAAATGCTAATCAATGGATGAATAAAGCAAAAGTGGTAGATAGACACATATAATGGACTATTATTCAACCTTATAAAAGAAGGAAATCCTGCCATGTGCAACAATATGGCTGAACCTGGAGGACACTATGCTAAGTGAAACAAACCCATTACAGAAGGACAAATACTGCATGATTCCACTTATATAAGGTATCTATAATAGTCAAACTTCTAGAAACCATAATGATGGTTACCAGGGGCTGGATGGAGGGGGAAGTAAGGAGTTGCTCTTCAACAGGTATGGTTTCAGTTATACAAGATGAATAAGTTGTAGAGATCTGTACAACATTGTTTCTGCAGTTAACAATGCTGTATTGTGCACATAAAAATTTGTTAAAAGAGAGGATCTCATTCAAATGTTCTTACCACAATTAAAAAAAACCCACCATTTTTGACAATCCTATGTGACTCTGTTTTCTCTGAACTCCAATAAAATGAGGTAAAAGAAATATGTACATGTATATTGCAAAAGAGAACAGAAAAAGTGCCAACAAAATCCTGCAAATGAGAGAGTGATGAACAAATTGTTAAAAATTTATCAGAGTAGAGAAAGCTGAATTTTATGTAATAAAAAGGGGAAAGCCATAATTTTGTTAGAGGAACTCCATTCCAGAAATTCAATAAATCCAGGTTCCAGATGTCTGTGAAGGAACCAGTATAATGTGAGACTGAAAACAGAAAGACTATTTTAACCACTGTGTAAGTTACACCTGGAAATCACTCTCCAGCTCTGGCAATTAGGTTATTGCCCTTCAGCAGGGGAGCTGCCCTTAGGGAAACAAATTAGAATGAAGAGCAGACATGAGGTTCTGAACTGAAACCAACTGAATTCAATAAAACCTGTGCATATTGACTGATAAGATGTCCTTCTATCTTTCCAAATCATATCTCAAATTCTGACTATTATAACTGCTAAGAAAAAAAATTGTACTAAAAGATAACAATAAAACATAAAAACTTTTTTTAGAAAAAAATATAAAAATATAAAAACCCTGTGTTTGGGCACCTGGGTGGCTCAGTCGTTAAGCATCTGCCTTCGGCTCAGGTCATGATCCCAGGGTGCTGGGATTGAGTCCCACATAGGGCTCCCTGCTCAGCAGGAAGCCTGCTTGTCCCTCTCCCACTCCCCCTGCTTGTGTTCCCGCTCTCGCTATCTCTCTCTCTCTCTGTCAAATAAATAGATGAAATTAAAAAAAAAAAAACAAACCTGTGTTTAAGTAGAAATGTTCATAATAGTGAATGCATATTATACATACATGCATATGCATGCACACACACTAATTTGAGCAAAAGTCTCAAAATACTAAAGCATGCAAACCTAAATAAAGTTTAAATAACCATATTAGGATGGGCTCCATGGTTTTCAAAAATAAATGATGTAGAAATCATAGCTGATTTCAATTTAAACGTAAAACATCATTAAGTCAACTTGGTGATGTTATGAATGGTTAAAATGCCATGACTACTGGGAATTGAAAGGAAGCAAAAGTTATATTTCTGAGATGGTAACGAAAAGTAGGTCAAATGCAGGCAGCCAGAGACGGATGTGCGTATGTAATAGGAATCCTTATCATTTATTTATTTTATAATTTATGTAGAGACTCATTCATGCCCCAAAGACGCTAAAATTCAGTTTTAAAATGATGATAAGATGATCTTACTTAAGGTAGACTTACAAAACTCTCAGAAATATTAATCACACTATTAGCAACTCAATTTTAAACTAGGATTTAAGATAAATCCCTGGAGTGGTGTGGCCTTCCTTATGTATGTTAATGTTTATTTGCTTTGCCCTCTCTTATGACTTCCTCTCTGAATAATCATAGATTAAATGTAAATGAAAAGACATGGAGTTAAGCCAAAAGAAATTCCAAAATTAAATGTATATAAGCAGCATAGTTTAATATAGTATTCAGAAATAGTTTATTTAGTTGTCCTCACCATAAATCGAATTTAGCTCTCACCCCTAGAATTATTCACTTGGCAAAATATATTCACAAATAATCACAGGGTGAATTTATCCCATCATTAACATTCACTTTATGATTTTCTACAAATTTTACGAAAGATTTTCATTTTCTGTGATTTTCACCATAGTATTATGAAAACAACTTCAGTTAGTAATTAGAATTGAAAAATGTCTAATTGCATGTAAGTTACTCTCACAGTGTTGTTTATATTTATGAAAGAGATTTTACTCATTTTTAAAATTGAAGACTAGAAGTAAATCCAACCATTGTCACATAAAGCATTACATAAATAATAATTTAAAAACCCAGCAGCCTAAATATTAGATATGAATACCAAGAAAGTTTTCTTTTAAAATTTAATTTTATAGACCATAGGTACTTTCTAATTTTTTAGGAAAAATCTTTATTAGATATGGTGCCTTCTTTTAAATGTCTCTTTCTATACACATCCATAAATTATATTCTGTTCACCTGGGGACTATAAACTATTGGTTTCAGTCAAGCTTCTTTTCACTTATGACCACATATATGCATACAAAATAATTTGGCTCCCTAAATAAGATACTGTCTACCAGCAATGAGCCAGATACTGATTTTATTTTTGAAACAGCAACATGCTACATAAGTTTAGCTATTCCAATAAAATATCCAATAAAAAAATTCCAGCCAGCTATTTTTGAGAAGTGGACAAGTTTATTCTGGAATTTAAAGTAAATGCAAATTTCCTAGAATAGTCAAAGCAATTTTTTAAGTGAAAAATAAAGGAAGAATTAGAATACATAAAGGTACATTAGTAATAGTAATAGTAGTAGTAGTAGTAGTAGTAGTAGTAGTAGTAGTAGTAGTAGTAGTAGTAGTATTTGTGAAAGGAGAAAAATGTATATCAATGAAGATAGTTGAAGACCAACCCATAAATGATATATCAATCTTCAATAAAGGTGTCAAATTATCACATTAGGGATACATACATCATATCATACATACACACTGACTTAACGTGGAGTCATAGACCTTATTTAAAAAGTTATTATAACTGTAATACTTCTAGAAGAAAACAGCACAAACTATTTCTGTCTTGCTTATGGGCAAAGATTTCTCAAACACTACACAGATATACATACAATTAAAAATAATAATTGAAAAAAATAAAAAAAATATTTGATAATTTATTTGCTCTGAAACACAGCTATCAAATGAAAAATATAACACCAAATGGCAGAAATTATTTTAGTACATATACCTGGTAAAGAACTCATGTACAATATATGAGACAAAAAATGAAATATCAACAAAGTTTTGGACACGTCACATAAACACACAAAAATATATTAGATGTGAAGCAATCAAAACTCTCATACACTGCTAGAACTGATTTAAAATGGTATGAACACTTCAGATAACACCGGTATGTTCCTTATAAAGTTCAATATGCACCATTCATAAGAGCTTGGCCTTTACCAAGAAATATGAAAACACAAGGCCACAGAAAGAATTAACAAGAATGTCCGTAATAGCTTTTATTCTAACAACCAAAAATTATAAACAACTCAAATGCCTCTCAATAAGGTAATTGATAAATGTGGTATCTCCATGCTCTAGAACATTACTCAATATTAAGAAGGAACTATCAATACATACAACAACATGGATAGATATCAAAATCATTATGTTCAGTGAAAGAAGTTAGACACCAAACTAATATGTAAAAAAAAGAGAGCATATTATTGATTTTATGGTGCCAAGGGCATAAGAAGTGATTGACTACAGTGGTACAAAAAAATATTGATGGGTTATGGAAATGTTCTGTCTCCTGATTTTGCTATGGTTTCATGGGTGTACATTTGTTAATATTCCTCAAATTTTACACTTTAAGTGAGCACATTGATGTTAAAAAAAAAAAAAGAAGAAAGTTCACAGGAACTATCATGTAGTAAGACTCTATATTCTTAAGCTTTCAACACTTTCAATATTCCTGTTATTAGGTAATGATATTATGATATATGGCTTGCTATGAAAATTCAGTGGTTACTAAAAAATATAAATGCAAATGAATAGATATATCCAGTGTTTAGAGCAAATGTCATAATTTTAATTCATCCTTATTTTAAAAATATTAATTTATAACACACATCTAAAGTAATTAGACTTAGAAATGTTTTTTGATCTTTAGCCTCTTAGTGCTTAGTAACAGAATTTATTACATTGATAGTTATTAAAGATATTTTAAGCAATAGTTTTGAGGACATGTTCTGGGGTCACAACCATGGCTAAGAAAATTATGCATATGTATGAATGTACTGAGACAAAGTTTGAACCCTTGCAAAATTAGTCATTTTTGACCTTTAGTGTTAGTGGCCTATCTCTGGATACAAATCCCTACAGATAGTGCTAGAACACTACTACTGAATGACCCTCTTTTACCCTGTACTGTTTATTTAAGTATTTAATGTGAGAATGAAATGTGTTCACCTATAAAAGTATGTTACCATAATTCATGTCACTTATTATAGCTATTTTAAAAACAATATACATTCTTCTCAAAATTTGGCCTTTGATAGTTTAAAATAAGTTCTTTTTTTAAATTTTAAAAACAGCTTTATTGAAGGATTATTAATATACAAAAAATGCATTTTTATGTATACAATTTGACAAGTTGACATATATTTGTAAAACCATGCACAGTTAGGATAATAGACATATCCATTACTTCCAAAAGCTTCCTCATGTCCCTTTTTTTTTTAAATGAATACATTCTATTATAATTTAAGAAAATACCATTCTATGTTAATGTAAAACCTTGCTGTTCAAATGTGTAAGTTTCTCCATGGGTATTAAGTCTTTTGAAAAGATGTAAATTATTTAAAATCTTAATGCTAGTATAGTTAACATACAGTGTAATATTAGTTTCAGCTGTACAATATATGAGTCAACACTTCCACACAACACCTGGTGCTCTTCACATCAAGTGCCCTCCTTAATCCCCTTCACCTATTATACCCATCCCCCACCCACTTCCTCTCTGGTCACCATCTGTTTGTTCTCTAGAGTTAAGAGTCTGTTTTTTGGGTTGTCTCTTTTTTCTTTGTTTGTTTGTTTGTTTTGTTTTAAAATAAGTTCTTGAGACTAAAGAGTGTCCCTTCATATCAATAGCCCCACCACCCAGCATAGTGTCCCATACAGAGTAGGTATTTCATATATTTACTGAATATATAATGTAGATATATCACACTGCTTAATCAGGAGGTTAAACAGAACCTCTGACTATGCTCTGGCTTTAGAGACATAAAGCAATTTGAATGCTTAAGAAATTAAAAGCTTTAGATAGATTTTACTAACAAAATTAATTCAGCATGACAACGGGGTGAATATTCTTCCTAATACATATTGTGTAGCCTGTGAAAATTTCATACTAATCATAATAAAGCTGTTATTTATTTCTCCCAAGCTGCAAATATATATTCTATTTTGCTTCAATTCTCATTCCCCAACTGTTTTGTCTTGTTTTTTTCATTTTCTAGGTATTAATGATAATCTGGCTAATTTGGAACAGTATTATTGGAGAACTTTCTATATCCTTTTTGCTATAGGAGGGCAAAGAAAAGGAAGTGAGAGAATTCAGTTTATTGAATATTTACTGAGTCCTTCAATATATCACACAAAGTGTTTGGGTTAGAATAAATAGTAAGACATTTTGCTTTTCTTTTTGTAGTCTGTGGGAAGAGTTTACAGACTAATGAGGATCGATAATAGATTGTGATAACTTTGTTGGAAGTTGGAAATTGCATCTCATGATTTATCAGTATTCTTAAAAGTTAACTTATTCCATACATGAAAAATAGAATTTCACTATGTGGTTTGGTTTTAAGTCATTTGCTACAGCTATATGTAAGAATTAAAAAAGAGAGAGGGGCGCCTGGGTGGCTCAGTCGTTAAGCGTCTGCCTTCGGCTCGGGTCATGATCCCAGGGTCCTGGGATCGAGTCCCGCATCGGGCTCCCTGCTCTGCGGGAAGCCTGCTTCTCCCTCTCCCACTCCCCCTGCTTGTGTTCCTGCTTTTGCTATGTCTCTCTCTGTCAAATAAATAAATAAAATCTTTAAAAAAAAAAAAAAAAGAGAGAGAAAAGGGGTAAAATTTCAATAGGTTTTGTTTAATAAATGATTTAAAGCAACTTGTCTGCTGGTAAAACAATATAGTTTTTCCACCATCCCCTTCAATAATTCTTTTCCTTTTTGTCAAGGGGGTTTTTCCACAAGTAATGCAAAGAATGCAAGAAAAAGACAGAAGTATGTAGTTTCATTTCAAAAAATCAAACTTATGACTTATATTACCAGGCAACATAATTATATTAGTCTGGATAATATTATACTTGTGTATTTAAATAGTGCTACTTGGAACTATCTGGTTTTGAACTGAGAATCAAGAAATATATCTTATATCATTTCTTTTAATAATATTTCACAGGATATAATCTAAATTAAAAATATGTTTTTCAAAATACTTGAGATACTGGAATTCTCAAAAATAAATAATAATCTCAAGAACCTAAGCATTTTTTAATCCTCAGAATTATGTATGGAAAATAAAGTACTATAGTTAATCATATGCTTTGAGAGTTATTTTCAAGTGCCAGATAAGACTCATTAAAAGATTTGAATAGTTGCACTTTATGCTACTTCTACCTAACTCTTACACAAGGTGGTGAGCAATTAAGCCTAATACAAGTAATTCTATTACAAAATACATATTATTTTGAGCTTAATTAAATCCTCCATTCATTGCATGGCAGCTGTAGTCACTTCTACTCAATTTAAAAGAGGAAATAAATTCTTTAATAATTCATAATATGAATAAGAGATTCAAAATTCTAATTGAAATGACACTACTGACAAATAATTTATACAAATTCTTCCAATCAATTCTAGTTATATAATTATTTAAAAAATTAGGATGGTACTTATTTTTTTATGTTCAAAATAAAATACAATATAGCCAAGTTTGGAAATTTAATGATACCTTGATAAGACTGTTTTGATATGAAATTTTGTTATTTTCTAAATAAGCAAACAAGAATTATACCTAAGTGAAACTATTTGTGTTTTTTAGGATCACAGCAGGAGGGACTTGGTGGTGGTTCTAACTTCCTGCAAGTCAAAGAACCATGTAGTCTGGTAGTAGCTACAATCTTGAAAGATAATATAGTTCAGCAGTGTATAAAATTCTAAATTAAAAGCTGTTACCACCACCCCATTTCAGCAGGAAGCAGCCAGAGTGGTATTTTTTCCCATTTCCTAATGGCAGTTAAGGTTACTATTCCAGGGGGAGGAATGAGTAAGGGACAGGAGGGGCGGGGCGCCTGGGTGGCTCAGTTGGTTAAGCGACTGCCTTCGGCTCGGGTCGTGATCCTGGAGTCCCTGGATCGAGTCCCGCATCGGGCCCCCTGCTCGGCGGGGAGTCTGCTTCTCCCTCTGACCCTCCCCCCTCTCATGTGCTCTCTCTCTCATTCTCTCTCTCTCAAATAAATAAACAAAATCTTTAAAAAAAAAAAAAAAAGGGACAGAAGGGGCTAGGTAAGGAGAGATAGATAGGGGGCTATGTGATCAGGCTCACAGAAATCCTAAAAATGTGGAAGTGTGGGGAAACCAGAGATAAGGGAACAACCTGGACCACCCTGCCCTAGGACCACCCTGCCCTAGGCATGGGGGATGGGTATCTTTTTTATGATAATCACCTGTGACCAACAAAGAATAACCAGACCCTAAAAAGGAAGTAAGCCATTGAATGTTATCACTAGTCCTTGCTCAATGGTGATATCAATAGAGACGCTAAAAGAATTTAAGTCCCCTGGTTAGCTTTCTATAAAAGACCAACCCTAAAGGCCTTCAGTGGCAACCCTGTCTGTTGGACCCCTGTCACTCCTAAGAGCTTTTTCTTTATCCTTGCTTAATAAACTTCTATCACTTTACGCACTCTCCTTCGTCTGAGAGATTCATTTTTCGACTCTGTGAGACAAGATACTAGCTCTCCTGCATCAGAGCTACTATTATTTTTGACCCTTTATAAATGATGAATTGGAAGTAGAGAAATATTTGTTAGTTTGATTTAAGTCACACATTTTGCAAGTAATTGAAATGGGATTCAAATCCAGACTGTCTAACTAGAAAACTTCTGTCTTTACCAAGTAATACAAGAAAAGAATGAGGAAAAACACAAAGTTTGAATGACAGGAGTATGAACATCCTCCTTAAATTAGTCCCAGGAGAAAAAAGAGAATAAAGAGAAGCAATAATTAAATAAGAATGGAAAATTTTCCAGAATGAGGAGAAAACATAAGATCTCTGATCAAGAAGGTCTATTGAGTTGTAAGCACACAGACATAGGGTAGTAAAATTTAAGTATATCTAAAACAAGAGAAATTTTCAAAACTTCCCTGAAGGAGAAATATGGGTCATAAATAAGTAAATGAGAATCAGATTTCTAGTTGCAATAAAAATATAAAGTAATGTTTTAAAAGTTTTGAGGTAACAGTTTTTACTTCTTATTTATTTATTCAGTGAGTAAAGTGATAGAAGTTTATTAAGCAAGGATAAAGAAAAAGCTCTTAGGAGTGACAGGGGTCCAACAGACAGGGTTGCCACTGAAGGCCTTTAGGATTGGTCTTTTATAAAAAGCTAACCAGGGGACTTAAATCCTTTTAGCATCTCTATTGATATCACCACTGAGCAAGGACTAGTGATAAAACTTTCAATGGCTTACTTCCTTTTTAAGGTCTGGTTATTCTTTGTTGGTCACAGGTGATTATCATAAAAAAGATACCCATCCCCCATGCCTAGGGCAGGCTGGTCCTAGGGCAGGGTGGTCCAGTTTGTTCCCTTATCTCTGGTTTCCCCACACCTCCACATTTTTAGGATTTCTGTGAGCCTGATCACATAGCCCCCTATCTATCTCTCCTTACCTAGCCCCGCCTGTCCCTTACTCAGCTTTATCAAAAGATCATCGTAAGTCCATAGCATCAACTTTGACTCACCCAGAGAAATATCAAGGTTTTAAAGGGTACATCTAGAAGCCTTTACTACAAACTATCACGTTTATTTCTCCAAAATTCTCTGATGCTAATCAGCCAATTGAATCCTGTAACTCTAACTCCTACCTTCCCTTCTTATACTTTACTTTTTTACCAGGTGCTGAATGTACCTCTCCATCAGTGAGTCCCTGTGCTTTGTGCGTTTGGGAGGCAAGGGGAGGGATACTTCCAGAGTCAAGCGGAAGGTTAGCATTTCATGTATTTAATAATTTTTAGGAGAATGGAAAGTCAATCTTCTCCTCTGTGATTCTCATAACTTCCACAGCTTAAGAAGAATGTTTTAGGCCATGATTGTGAGGATTATGTTTTGTTGTTTTTGTTGTTCTGATCTACTGCATGATTCAAAATGTGGTCTAACCTCTTTGGATCTTTTGTCTTCTTTAGTGAGATTCTTATATCTTTGCTACTCAAGTATTGATTTCTATTCATACTGCAAAGTATGATCAAAGTTCTCAAGCACATCTCTAGATACCACCAAGGTAGTTCCAGAGATAATGTCAGTTTTAAATTTCTTCTTCAGATTTCAGACACAAGCTTTTGAAATTGTTTTTAGCTTTTGTTGAATAAAAGAGCTATCATTTTCTCTGCTAATTTTCCACAACTTTAAAATTATTTAAAATGATATCCTCTGGTATATCTTTCTCATTCAGCATAGTTACTGAGTCAATATTCAAATAATATCTTTTAAAGATTCAATAGCAGATAGGCCTACTTGAATTTTCATGGTGCTTAATACCATAATTTAATATTGATAAAATGACATTTAAAATTACTTTTGATAATAAAAATGAATACTTACTTAGAACAAGAAATATACATTTAATTTTCATTTAATTCTTACATAAAAATCCAAGTAGTAATACAAATTTTTACAAATGTGAAATAGTGGCTTACTAGGATCACATGGTAAGTCATAGAATCCGAGTCTCTCTTGCCCCAAATTAATGTCCTCTATTGTCCTCTAATGTCCTTTAAAACTTAACACATAAAACTTTGATTTTCATTAGATGTAACCTATAATTTTTATCATTATTTTTTTGAAAAGAACAATTTTAAGATTTCTGAAAACTCAGATGATTCCAGGGGAGTCCTTATACTAACAGTTACCCAACTACACATTTGCATAAGATCATTGCTTCAAAGTAATTATAGTTTTCCACAAAAGTTGACCTTATTCTTTTTTAAAGAAGCTTATTTTTCTAGTTATGAATGCTGGCTGATCTGAGACCACTCATTAGCAATTTACCCTTGAGGATATATGTTACAATTTTAGTTGAAGTGTTCAGAGAAATAAAAATGTTTCCCATTTCCAAATTGATCCAGGATTTAAGCATGTTATGTGGGACAAAAGACAACCAAATAAAAATAGACATATTAGAGATGTACCTAATATCTAAAGATAGTTTCCATTGTTTTACTCTATTTTTATTTAATTGAAGTTTGGACAATATAATGTATAAAAAAGACTATCTGGCTAATATAACATACTTTGGTATTGATTTTGTTATGACAAAATCTTGATAAAAGTAATACAGTTGTTTCCAGTCTATTTAGGAGCCAACTACTTATTTTATAAATTACCCATGTCATTTTCCTCTGCCATAATGTAATATATAGACAAATCTTGATTTTGTTAGTTTTGTTCCCACAATTATTTTGCATCATAGAATGAATGGAAAAAATGAAATATGTAAATTCTAAAAACAAAAAACAACATATAACTGAAAAATATATGATAGGAAGTGGAATGAAGTGAGAGAATTGATGTTTTGTTCATAATTATTCAAAAATGCCTAGCATTCCACCTTTTCTCTTGTACAGCTGTTTTTATAGCTTCAAATGACCCTTCTGAACCCACAGTCACTGACAGTGCACCATTATCCACATTGTACCATTATAACATCTATATATTTAAACTCTCTTCAACCACTTAAAAAAATCTCCCTTTCAAAATGTATATAAAATTAGTCTCATTCCTCTTAAATTTTAAACACTTTATCTTTTGAGCTCAATTTTATTTTATTTTTAATCCTGTGCCTTTGTTCTAGGAACTAGCATTATTTCCTTCTAGATGAGTAATCCTTTAAAGGTCACAACTGTCATTTTCAACTCTACAGCTCCTACAAATTTTGATAATAACTGTTAATCAACACATTGTAATAGCCGATTTTAGTTTAATTTCCCTCTTTCTACTTAAGATGTTCAACATAAATTGTGACCTCCGTAATTTACTACAAGTTTTCAAAAAAAAAAAAAAATTAGCATGTAGTTCTTGGTAAACCATGTGCTAACTGTCCACACCAAGTTCTTAAGAAAATAAAAATAAACAATTCCTAGTACAGGCAATGAAATCAAGGCAGAGTATATCATTAGTAGTGCAGAGGCTTAAGAAAAGTACACACACACATCGTGTAATTTTTTTCTTGCTGAATAACAAATTACCATTCATATAGCAACTTAAAAACCAAACAAATTTAGTATCTCAGTTTGCATGGGTCAAGAGTGTGGGTTCAGTTAACTGGGTTTTCTACTCAGAGTTTCATCAGGTTGAAAGCAAGCTTAGCTAGGGGTGCAATTCTCATCTCATTCTTGGGATCCTCTTCTAAACTCCCAAGTTGTTGGCAGGATTCATTTCCTTTTCATATGGCTGAGGTCCAGAGTTGTTTTTTGGCTATCACCCAAGGAACACTCAGCTCCTAGAGGCCACCTGTGGTGCTTTATAACATGACTCTCATAGGAAGTTCACTTTTTTTTCAGGGCTAGCAGGAAAATGTCTGCTGTTGCTTCCTGACTCTTTTAAGGGCTCACTGGACTAGATCCAACTCAAAGTTAGCTGATCAGAGACCTTAATTACCTATGAGAAATATTCCTTTTGCCATATGTGATAACATAATCATGGGAGTGATATCCTATCACATTCACAGGCTCTACCCATACCCAAACAGAGGGTATTACATACAGTGTGTATTCTGGAGGGCAGAAACCTTAGGGAACATCTTAGAACATCTTGGAAGTCAGCCTGCCACCCAGGGCTCAAATTAATTTCAGGGTCAGAATCATGACATTAGACTAGAACATCATTGCTTGCTGAATACCGTGATTATGGTCTTACATGGTAGCCCCTGATGATTATGGCCTGATTTAGGGTAACCAGTCATACTGGTATGGCTGAGCTATGGAGTTTCCAAAGATTTAAAATTGTCAATGTTAAAACTGTGACTGACATGGGCAAACCAGGTTGGTTTGTCACGTTAGTCCTTATTCCTCACCTCATGGAAGTACTGACCATTACCTTCACCAATGGTCCATTGGAAATGGAAGAGGGACATTGAGAAGCCATTGTGTTTCATATTTATCTTCTGTATCTCACTTTGATATTCCAAATAGTAGAGAAAACCGCAAGTTCATAAGTGTTAAACAAAGGGCTGATAGGCTTTTATCCTCTACTCTGTCAGAGAGCCATGTAAGTGAAACACACATACTTATCATTTCAACTTTATGTATTATCAAGCATGGTGATAATACCTATTGTTTTTCAAAAGAAATGAGAAAAGAATGCTGGTAGTATCTGTGTGTTTTATTTCCTTCGTTTCTAAATCTAATTTTTGTCTTCTTGATCCAGTCATAAAACATGATTAAGTCAATATATTCATATGATGGAATGAAGTTATCCAACTTTCTTGATATTCTGGAAAAAAAAAAAAAAAAAAAAACTTCATGCAGTGAAAACACCTTTACAACTGTAGCTTTGTTTACATTGAGATTTGTTTATAGTTAGTCAGATGGCATTTATGCAGAACACTGCTAACGCTGGGGAAAATGAAGATAGAACTGGATTGGGTAGGAGAAATTAAGATAAATGACTGGGCCACTTTTAGTTAATTTGGCAGACTAAACTGATAAATTAATTTCCCTCTCCTATTTCTCATATATAATAATGCTTGGAAGAAGAACAATAAATTCTGGAGCTCAAAATCAGAAAAGATAAATGAAGACATAAAAACTAAACTCAAAGTTAGAACTCTGAAGGAACTAAAATCTAGGTGCTTACAGCATAATTAGAATCAGACATGATCCTTAATGCTTAAGGTGTGCCCCAGAGCAGTGGTTCTCCTACTCTTTGGTCTTGAAAACCACTTAAATGCCTAAAAAAATAATTATGATCCCAAAGAGCTGTTGTTTATTCACATACTGTATTAGATTGATAGTTTGATATTTATTCTATTAGAAATTAAAACTGAAAAATGTTTATTTATAAATTCATTTAAATAGCAATTAATTCATAAGTTAACATAAATAAGATTTTAATTAATTTTTTTCAAAAAAATAAGAATATTATAAGAAATGTTGCATTGTTTTATAGTATTTGTAAATTTATTTCATATCTAGATTAATATATTACAGCCATATTCCCATATATGTTTTTTTTTAATTCAATCTGTATAGATATCATATGGAATGTAGATATCATATGGGATGTAGAAATTTATTTGACATTTATAAGAGAACAAATGAATATTGTTTTGATCTCATAGACACTCTGAAAGTGTCTCAGGAACCCCAGGGATCCCATGCCACACTTAAGGAATTTATGCCCCAGAAGCAAGGGGGAAAGTAAGTCTGGATTCTAATACTTGTAAAAAAAAAAGTATCAACTGAGATAACTGTAGATAGCTGAAAGTCTCAAAGGACTCATCCAGAAGTGAAAATATTTGCTGAGTGGCAAGTTGGAAGGACACAGGAAGCCTGTGGCCCACATAGGGCCTTGAATAGAACAAAAGTTTTCCATGAGAATTTGGAAACTGAGTACTGCAGTATGCTTAGTTATAAGGTCATGATTAATACCACTAATGTGATACACAGGGATGTAAATTGAGAGATTAACCTCAAAATGAGTTCAGAAATAGAAAAATTCATATAGACTTAGCAGTGACAAACATTAACATATTTTAAAGGGATAATCTCACAACCCATGATATCACCATAGAAAACAATATCACTGAGGAAGGCATAACTTCTAAATAACAAAGTATTTGAGGAAACAAGACATTATGAAGATGAGTGAGTATGCATACATTCACACAAACACACACATACACAAACACACACACACACACAAAGGGAGAACTGAACATAACAACATAAAAAGAAAAAATTCAATATTCTCAATAGTCATGTTTAAAATGTCCAACATAATAAGATATAAGAAAACAAGAAAAATAAAACATTTTGAATATTTTTAAAAAATAATAGCCAGCTGAATAATCTATTAAAATATACTTAATGAAATTAAAACCCATACACCCACATATCCATTAAATACTTGGAAAAAACACTAGAGTTTAGAGATAATTAACGATAAATTTAAATATAGGGCTGAAGAGATTACAGCACAGCACAGAGAGAGAAAAAGGCATAGAAAGTACCAAATAGATGGAGATATAAGAAGTCCCAAAGTATATCCACCAATAATTCCAAAAAGAGAAAAAATATTAAATGGGAGAGAAATAATATGGGGAAGTTCTAAGGCTGAAGAAGAACATGAAATCTCAGGAAAGGAGACAATTAGTCTCATGAAGGATAAACCAACACTAATCTTCACTGAGACACATTAAAATTCAAATACAAATGAAATAAAAAGATATTAAAGTTTAATAAAGAAGGACCATACAACTGTCAGCAGTGTTGTCATTAATAAAAAGAGATGTCAGAAGACAAACAATATCTTCAAAGTACAAAATAAAGAGTGGATATAAAATTCTATCCAGTTATATTATTGTGAAAAACATACTGAGAGAGTTTATGATTACAATCTTTGAAGCTATTGACTGTACTTTCTCAAGAAGTTAATACAGAAGAAAAAATTGGCATGCATGGAGCAATAGTTACATAAAAAATGTTTTAACTTTATGGAAAATCCAAATGAATACAGACTATAGAAAGAATAATTTTAATCATGTATTAATGAAGTATTAATCAAGTAAAGGAGTGAGCATAGAGTTTATAAAACAAAATAAACAAGAAAGTTTCCACATTGGAAAATCTATAATGTCATTCTTCATATTAATAGATAAGAGAGAAAATATGACCCAATGGATACAGCAAAAATGTATCATTTTGTGTGTGACTAACACTTATTTAGCACACAGTGCCAAGTACAGTTCTAAATATTTTAAAAACCATTAACAAATGCATTAATCTATGACAAATGTATTATAATTATCTTTACTATACAGTTGAGACAACTGAATACAGAGTGGTTAGTGGCATGTAATGTAATAATAACAAGGCTAGTAGCGGCAGGATTTGAAACCTGGCAGTATGGTTCCATAATTTGCACACTTAACAATTTTGCTATTTTGCTTCTTAATGTCATTCATAATATTTTTTAAATAATCAAACTTGGAATAGAGGAAGCTTTTTAAATATGACAAATAAACTTATCAAAAACCTACAGAAGATTAACATAAAAAGGAAAAATTTAGGAAATATTTATATTAAATTTGTGGAAAATATGTGTTTCTCAAAAGCATACTTATTTTTAAATGTACTGTAAGAAGCTCTAGTCAATCTAGTAAGACAAGAAGAAAATGATAGGAATAACTATTTGAAAGACAGACTTCTTAAAACTGTAGATGATAAGAGTATACCAATAGCAAAATTCCAAAAATAATCTCATAATTTCATATCATTAAAAAAAATCTGCTACTAGATACATGATCATCTTACAAAAGTAAATAGCATTAATAAATAATAAATAATAATAAATAGTACTACTAATTAATAAATGATGGTGAGCACAGCCTAACA
This sequence comes from Halichoerus grypus, assembly GCF_964656455.1. Classification (NCBI taxonomy): domain Eukaryota; kingdom Metazoa; phylum Chordata; class Mammalia; order Carnivora; family Phocidae; genus Halichoerus; species Halichoerus grypus. Next base: position 38,627,941 of record NC_135725.1, on the reverse strand, counting down.
TATAGAATTTTCGAATCACTATGTTGAACACCTGAAACTAATGTAAGATTTGTGTCAACTACACTTTAATAAAAATATAACTTTAGTAAAAAATATTATTATTGAATAAAAATAAAATAGGCCTAGGAATAACATATTCAAAATTATGCAAGAAGAATAAACTTAAAAATATTATCAGAATATATAACAAAATATATGATAAAATTTGTATGCAACATTTATTAATAGGAAAATATTAATTCTTTTAAAATTAAGCTTTCCAATTAAAATTACTAAGAATGTTTCATGGTATTAATCAAAGAGAACTCAAAATCCATATAGTAGAATAAAATAAAAGGCAGACAAGCGGCATAAAAGCAAAATAAGGATTAGGGAGGGGGAGGTTTTTTCCTATTAAATAATAAATCTTATTAAAAAGTTATAGGAATTAAGGGTGCCTGGGTGGCTCAGTCAGTTAAGCACCTGAAGTTGGCTCAAGTCATGATTTCAGGGTGCTGGGATCGAGCCCTGAGTGGGGCTCCTTACTCAACGGGAAGTCTGCTTGTTCTCTCCCTTTCCCTCTGCTCTTCCCCTTGCTCACGCTCTCTCTTTCTCTCTCTCTCACATAAATAAAATCATTTTAAAAAGTTAAAAGAATTAAAATATTTTGGCATCTATGCACACAGATAATATTGGACTAGTGAAAGATAATAGATATCCTAGAATAGATAACATTAATATGATAGATGTGACACTAGAAGTTAGTGGAGAAAGCATTGATCTCAAACAGAAAAAAATTATCATTATCTCACTCCATGCAGTCTTTCTCATCACATAAGTAAAAAAAATAATAATAAACTCCCAGAGAATAAATAACTCAAATGAAAATATAGATAAATGTGACTACACCATCATTAAAATAATTATATAATTACTAACACTATAAATAAAATTAAAAGACAAGAAACATACTGGGAGAACTTATAAACAACAGCAAATTCATAATAAAAAGCAGTAATGTACCATTCCACACAATTTAAATTGACAAGAAAATCAACAATTTAAGTTTTCAGCTGCCACTGGGAAAGCTGATAGGAATGAATATTTGTACAATCACCTTGGGAATCAATCTGGCAATCTTTGTTAAAAATTAAAAATGCACCTATTGGAAGACTAGTAATTCCACTTGCCGTGTCCTCAAGCTCAGGTGCTTAGGGAGACATAAAGGGCTGAACATATTATCATTTGTAAGTTTTTTAAAAAGTAAACCAAACCAATCTAATGTTTTACTTACAAGGAAAATTATTATAAAACATATGATATATTCTTATGTTATACTACGTAGTATAATTCAAACACATAAATTCAATCATTATATAGAACGTGGATTGATCTTTCCAGCACAATAATAAGTGAAAATGGCAATTTTCAAACCCTATACCTCTTACATTAATATTTAAAAACATACAATGACATTTTTATTTATAATATCAATAATTATAAGACCCTATCCCTTCTTTCAAGGTTTTCATTGATTATCGGCAGATATAAACTTGCAACCCAGTATTTATAATACAGAGATTAGAGAGAAAGAATTATCAGGTTTTTTTTTCCCTCGCCCTGACCTCTAAAGAGAAATTTACTTTTACTCATTCTCCAACAATCCCCTTCCCACCGACAATCCAAGCATGTGAGCACACAGAAGTCTACTATGCCCAGTGTAGTCCCTCAAAATCCTACAATTGGGAATGACTGGGAGTAAAGACTGTGGTGAGACTGGGAGTGAAGATGGCTATAGGATGGAGAAGTATAAGAAACTAGTATGGTAATGCCAAATAAAAGAAAATATTCTGGCACTTTTTGTTTAAAATGATAATGTGTTAAGTAAATGAATGGAAGGACAAAATGGATGTTTTAAGAAAATTGTTGTGATAGGTTATCCCTTTGTGAGCCTTGAGAAATATAAGTAAAGAAGTTGACTTTTGTTGATAATTAAATGTAATATCATTTTTCTTGCCAACCTGAATTTTCTTAAACATCATGCAGTCTTAACACTATTTCATAAGATTAGTAATAGCGGTAAGGACAAAAGTAGCACAAATGAGAACATCATCAATGCTTCATGAGGGACAACTGTAGGAAAAGCATGAGAAAAAAAAAAACTGGAAGAAGTTTCCCAAAACTTCCAAAAGGAGAGCATCCCGGGACCCTGGGTGCCTCAGTCCGTTAAGCATCTGCCTTCAGCTCAGTTCATGATCCTAGGGTCCTGGGATGGAGTCCCACATCGGGCTCCTTGCTCAGTGGGGATCCTGCTTCTCCCCTCCCTGCCCCTCTCGCTCGTGCTCACTCTCTCTCAATTCTCAAATAAATAAATAAATAAAATCTTAAAAAATAAATAAATAAAAGGGAGAGCATCCTAGAAGGACCAAGAGACATGTACAGATAGAGTAAAATCAGAAACCATTTACAGCCACACAGCCTACTAACTACATTGACCTGGCTGTACTATTTAGCTGTCTTCACCAACATGACTTTACTAGTCCATTGTTTTCAAGATGAAATTACCTTAATATTTCTAGAAAATTTGCCTAGGAAGATAAAAGTTTCAAAGACCTTTTTCTATGTTTGAGGAACTTGGGGGTGGGACTTTTAAATAAATGTCAGATTATACAACTTTTTTTTAAGATTTTATTTATTTATTTATTTGAGAGTTAGTGAGAGAGAGTGAGCACGAGCGAGAGGGGTGGGGAGGGGAGAAGCAGGTTCCCCACTGAGCAAGGAGCCGGATGTGGGACTCCATCCCAGGACCCTAGGATCATGAACTGAGCTGAAGGCAGATGCTTAACGGACTGAGCCACCCAGGCGCCCCTACAACTTTTCAGTAGATAGAATCAATTAACTGTTTACTTCCCAATGTTCTTTCAAACCCTCACCTCCAAATCCTTACCTTGCTGGGGCTACCAGCTTAAAATTGTTTATCATAACATTTACCTAATCCTTATTAAGCCCTCCCATTAAAAGACTTACCTTAAACCAGACTCCAAAACTTCTTAAATATTTTGACTTTGTCCTTCCTTTTGAGATACTGCTAAGAATCTGTCAAGTAGCTATCTCCCTTACTCAAGTAAGAATAAACACAGCTTCACCTTATCATCAGGTTGTCTTGGTGATATTTACAGGGAGAAAGCTTTTGACAAGAGGCAGCAAACAGCATGCGGTGTTAAGAATAACAGTAATTCGATAGCGCTGAAGTACAGTATTTTGAAAGAGAATATCAAGAGAAACCTGTAGAGATAGGCCAAGACCTAACTCTAAAAGGTTCTGTATGCCATTCTAAAGAACCTGGCTATTAGTCTGAAACAAAAGATTAGTATATAAGAAGGAAGGTGACTATTTTTTTTTTAGATTCTTTCAGAAAAATCTCTTTGGAAGCTAGGAAAAGTATAGCCCATTAGAAACATTAAATTCTTAAATATCAGAAATGACATGCGATTTGATCATAAGTCCAAGAATATTGTTAATGTTCCTCTGATAATTTATGATATGAAAAATAAACGTTTTATAATTTTGGCTTATAGGAAATTTTAGTATTATATTTTTCCCTCATAAAAACAGCTAAAATAAGTTATAAAGTATCTATTATATGTTTATTATTAATTTTTAAACAAAAAAATCACAAATTTTAGAGTATTTACTTCAGTTCTCTTGAGCTTCTTCAACTTCAGTGGTCATCTTCCAGAGCAAAAACTTTAATGAAAACCACAAATATTTAGCTCTTGAAGAAGTCTTGTATCATAGGAAGTCTAACAACTATGATTGCCATAAACTTCCATTTAGTATTATAATTCAGAATAACAAAGCACTAGAATTGTATGTTTTGAATATTCAGTGCACTTCTAAGATATCTTCAAAACATGAAGACAATTTGATGGAACAGATCATTCTTAGAGCAGTTTTCTTCAGCTTTCTGCTTCTGAACTTATTGCAAAATGTGTCAATGGTTATTCTAGTACTCACATCAAGTCATTAAAATAGAATATATAAAACAAATCATAGGTGAATCTATTTCTTTAAAGGTAGAAATCTTTCTGATTAAAAGAAATTACATATTTCTCCTTGAGTTGGTAACAAACTATTTCAAATAATACTATTTTCTTTGTGAAAATCATAGTTACTTTTCAATAAGTACAAAACACTATTGGCAAAATGTTATCATTTAATCCTTTCAATTCTATTATATTATAGATGAGGGAAGTGATGCACAAGTTGTTGAACTAGGGAGAGATAAAATTGGCATTTGAATCTAGGTAGTTCAAAACTTATGTTAGTCTAATACTAAATATAACTATTTACATTATTTTTTTTTAATTGCCAGCTATTTACTTTGAAAATCTTTGTGGACCGTATTTTCATTTGATTTAATTACTCCATTATTACTCTGAAAAACAAACTGAGGGTTCTAGAGGGGTGGGGGTTGGGAGGATGGGTTAGCCTGGTGATGGGTATTGAGGAGGGCACGTTCTGCATGGAGCACTGGGTGTTATGCACAAACAATGAATCATGGAACACTATATCTAAAACTAATGATGTAATGTATGGGGATTAACATAACAATAAAAAAATTAAAAAAAAATAATTACTCCATTATTATTATCATTTAGATTAAAACATTGATATTTTATTTATTTATTTATTTTTAAAGATTTTATTTATTTATTTGACAAAGAGAGATAGCAAGAGCAGGAACACAAACAAGGGGAGTGGGAGAGGGAGAAGCAGGCCTCCCACTGAGCAGGGAGCCCGATGTGGGTCTTGATCCCAGAACACTGGGATCATGACCTAAGCCGAAGGCAGACGCTTAACCAACTGAGCCACCCAGGTGCCCCAAAACATGGATATTTTAAATACAAAAAGAAGATAAAAATATTTTCAACAAAAAATATTCAAGGTTATTTTGTATGTGCATTTGTAATGTAACCAAAAAGCTTTCCTCTATGTTCCAAGTTGAATAGAATGTTTGTCTAAATATAGTTTAGTTTTTTTAAAACCTAATTTAGTTTAATAATTAGTAATAAAATAGACCCGAAGGACATAAAAGAGACGTGTGGATCATATAATTTTCTATATAAATATTTTTTTCTCATTTTTGGTTCTAAAATAAACTTTAGTTTGCAGTAAATTCATGAAAATAATGCAAACCTCATTACAAACATAGGTAATGCCTCAGCATATGTTAGCTATTTTTCAAATATTTTGTAATATAAAAAAACAAGAAAAATCACAACAGGCATATTTATAATGAATGGCAGAAAAGTTCAGTAAACCAAAAAATCTTAATCATCAAGGACTTCAACAGGGCTGCTTTCTCACTATTGAGATTCTTCATAATCTTTCCACACCCACAAACCCAGAGAAAACTATCTTTTTCATTAATGTCTTATATAATATTTCCCTTAAGTTTTATCTGTTTATCAGATTTTCCTTCTTATTTTCCATGGGAATTATTGTATGAAGTAGAAATTATTAAATGCTAATTAACTACAAATAATATAGGGAACATTTATGTTGGTTCAGGAGATTTGATGCAGAAATTGGATTTTCTTTGCTTTAGAACCAAGGACTGTGTACCTCACAAATTTCCAGTGTTACACAAACCAGCTTTTACTTCCAAAAATATTTAGGAAGTCGGCCTAAAATACAGAATGAATGCTCTTTGTGGAAATTATGATTCATTTGATCTAAGATTGGGGCCCAAGCATGTGTATTTTTTTTTTTAAGATTTTATTCATTTATTTGAGAGAGAAAGAATGAGACAGAGAGAGAGCATGAGAGGGGGAGAGTCAGAGGGAGAAGCAGACTCCCTGCTGAGCAGGGAGCCTGATGTGGGACTCGATCCCGGGACTCCAGGATCATGACCTGAGCTGAAGGCAGTCACTTAACCAACTGAGCCACCCAGGCACCCAAGCATGTGTATTTTTAACAATCTTCGCAGGTATGGTAATGACATTCTGAAATGTCATTCAAGAAACACTAGTTTATCATATATGGTTCACATTAAGGCTTATTTTTGTTTAATAATGTAACTATTATTTAATATTGTAATTAATAAATGTAATTGTATTTGTGCAATGATGTTCTTTCTCAGTAGCTCTACATTGAATTAATGAAGACAATAACAAGTAAACAGGTAATCCAAAGAACATAATTTCTTTGTATTATTTCTATCATCTTTATGGTGGTGGGGGGAATAGGATAGGAATATCAGACTAAGGATCTACAAAGTAATTTCAAAGAAATTCTAAAATTCTGTCTACCAACTATTCCATCTATTTTTTTTTTTTTTTTAAAGATTTTATTTATTTATTTGAGAGAGAGAGAGCACATGAGAGGGGGGAGGGTCAGAGGGAGAAGCAGACTCCCTGCTGAGCAGGGAGCCCGATGCGGGACTCGATCCTGGGTCTCCAGGATCATGACCTGAGCCGAAGGCAGTCGCTTAACCAACTGAGCCACCCAGGCGCCCCCAACTATTCCATCTATTAATTCTCTGTTAGACAACTCTTTCTCCTACTTCTATTTTGCTGAGCCGTATGGTAAATTCAGAAGGTATACATGTGGCAATTGCTACGTACTAAACCCTGTTGATGAAAATCATAAGAGCAGCAACTTCATGTCCCTTTACCTAAACATCTTTATGAAGTAAGAGTTAGCAGTTATATACATACATGCTCTTTTTAAAAAAATCAAAAGCCTGCATTTTCAATGGAAAACTGTTAATAACAAATATTTGAAAATTTATTATATTCTTTCTAAATTATATGTAACACTTTACATTAACTTCCTAAACATAGGATATTTAAAACAATATAAAACAGGGCGCCTGGGTGGCTCAGTTGGTTGAGCAACTGCCTTTGGCTCAGGTCATGATCCTGGAGTCCCAGGATCGAGTCCCGCATCGGGCTCCCTGCTCAGCGGGGAGTCTGCTTCTCCCTCTGACCCTCCTCCCTCTCATGCTCTCTGTCTCTCATTCTCTCTCTCTCGCAAATAAATAAAATCATAAACAAATAAAAAATAAAATAAAATAAAACAATATAAAACAATATAAAACAGAGATTCAGTTTAGAGAGAAAAAAAAGACACATAAATCAGTAGTTAAAATATGGCCTAAATTATCTAATAATACAATAGAAGTAGTAGAAAGAAAAGTATGTTGTATTAGGTTGGGTTAAATAGGTCAGGGGAAGCCTTTGTCATGATGTGATAACTATACTGAGATTTGGGAGATAATTCAAGTTTATACATATTGACAAAAAGGGGACAGACATTCCAGGCAGAGAAAGAGGGACATAGTCTTCAAATATTCCTTAAAAACTACTGAGAGAAATTACATGATTATTCCCTACCCTAAGTGATCTAGCTGCTATTCTTACTTTCATGTATGCTTTTTTTTTTTTCATGTATGCTTTTGAAGCATTTGCTGTTTATAACAGTCAGTGGTGTAGGACCTAGGTATATAAGACCAGATACTAAAGTCCAGTTATTCAGCTTTCTCTTACTATAATTCATTATGAGGTCTTGAGTTCCTTGCTCATAAATGCTAATTTACATATTTTATGATGTCTATTTTGCCTCAGTCAGGTTTAGGAACTTCAAGTTGTTGGGAAAGTCAAATTAACTGTTATTGGTTATAGCTTTTTTTTTTTTTTTTTTTTTGGTTTGTTTGTTTGTTTTTTATTTTTCCTTCAGAGGTTGATAATACATTGACTGCAGTAAAAATGCAAACATATTAATTATTCAAAAAGGACATACTTATAAATTTGTTGAATAAACTATAATCAATGTAATAATATGAAGATAGTAAGGGTTATATGTGAAAGGGGAAAGATGAGTGGATGAGTGTTGTATAAATATCTTTAATTAATTAGATAAAAAAAATTATTTAGCCATTAATTTCATTCATTAATGAAAGGTGAACAGAGAAAAAATAATTTGATAAATTTTCAGAGATGTCATTCCAAATTATTCAAATTATGAGATACATGACTGGAGTATTTTTCTAGAAACAAGCATAGGCTACTATATTAAAAGTTCTGCAGATCTAGATACACAGAAATAAAATTGAGGAATTGCATATAACATGAGGATGGTTTTGACTGCCCTAGGCTATGATAATGGGATTTCTGCCAAGTGTGTAAAAGAGAAGGCTATAAGAAATGCATTGGTAACACTAAAGGACTTCCAAAGAAGTTATGACTTGATATACCCTTTGAAGATTTTTATGTAATGCTTTTGCCCTTCTGTAAGAGCCCAACTAATTTTTTAATGGTATCTAATTTCCTGTAGCATTTTTCTGTACCCAGCATATCTGAAACAATATATTCAACTGGACAGTTGGTATTTAATATAAGCAAAAAATAGTAGGAAAAATCATAGAAAAAACTAACATTTTTTATTTGCACAATAGTGCTGAGTGTTAAAAATAGACAAATAGGCTCTATCTTGGTTAGCTAAACATTAGATTTTATTACAATTACACACCCATGCACACATATTTACACACACACATGAATGTAAATTGAGATAGATAATTATATATATATTATATATATATCTGACAAATATAAATTATTCAAATTCCCATTGGAGATTGGAGAGTTCTGGACAGAACAATATGTTGGTGGAGGCATAGGTTTTTATGACTTCCAAGCGATATAATTAGTTTATTTTCCCAATTCCAGTTGGCAAGGATATTAAACTAGGTCCAGGTCACCTTCCTACATCAGTAAGGGAGTGAATAGATGTAGAGAAAAATATTATCATATCCTCAATTAGTCTTTACAATACATCATACACAATATATGATACTCAATAAAAAATAACAAAGTAACTTAGGAAAAAAAAAAAAAAAAAGTTGGCCAAGCAAGTAAAACAGAAAAACTACCAGATAGCAAGATAATGATAATGTGAAATAAAGGCGTATAAATAAGTATAATTACTATGCTAAGGAATTTAATATAGAAAGCATTTACCAGATTATAGGAAACTATAAACAAGAATCAGAATAAAATGTCTTCTGCAGATTATACATTGATTAAAATAGAATTTATAAACTTTAGGATAGGTCAGAAAAAATATTCAAATGGAATGACAGAATTTGGAGTAAACTGGAGGAAAGACCATCAGAGTCATATGTAGCAGTCAAATACCAATATGAAATCCCACTGGGCAAGAATGTTAAGAATCTCATGCCCTGACATTGGAATAAATCCCTTGATTAATCCATCTGATAACCCCTGGCTTTGGTTCCTTAGAGTTTTTTTTGTTGTTGTTGTTTTTTTTTAATCTTGGCTTTGCTGGCAGGATTAATCTGTATTTGACCTAGGAATAATTGACTTGGTCCTTGTGGTAGATTGAATAATGTCTCCCCAAAGATGTCCATATCCTAATCTCAGGAACCTGTGAATATATCACCTTACATTCCAAAGAAACTTTGAAGATATGTATAAATTAACAATCTTGTGATGAAGGATTACCCAGGATTTTTCAGCTGGACTCAATATAGGGGAGGTCAGAGAAAAGGGAAGATGCTACACTCTGGCTTTGAAAATGAAGGAAGGGTCCATAAACCAAGGAATGTAGATAATATCTAGAAGCTGGAAAAGACACAAAAACAGATTCTCCATAGAGCCTCCAGAAGAAATGTAGCCCTGCAAACCCGATTTGGACTCTGACTGCCAGAATACAAAGAATAAATCTGTTTTTAAGTAGCTAAGTTTATAATAATTTGTTACAACAGAAACTAGAAAATAATATACACCTATAGCAGTAACTAATAAGATTTAACAATTGTTTCTTTTGTAGGTAGGGTATAAGTGTAATCCATATTAAAATGTGTTATGAGAAGATGGGTATGTGAGTGTTCAGGCATGAACAATGTCAAATACAGTTTCCCTGCTTAGCATTCATATCTATCCTCTTCTACGTTGCTTCCCTAATTTTAGAAGCTAACAGCTAAAACCTGACTTTCACAAGACTCCTTGCAGTGGCAGGAGGTTCTTAGAGTGAACAACAATACTAGTTTGCCTGAGATTATCCCAGTTTAGCACTGAAAATATCATATCCAGGAAACCCTACAATCCTAGGAAAACCTGTAATGCTGCATCATGGCTTTCACGGATCTAGGTACTATTCACTTTTGGGGGCATGTTTTTCCAGAAAAAAATAACTAAAGAACTAAATAAAAATATTTGAATTTACAACTGTATTGGTATAAAAACAAATAAAACACATGCTTCATTCATTATTATATATTTATACTATTATATTCTTTTTTCCCCTGATTTTTAAAAGAAATTAAGATTAAAACATTTCTACTTTAGCCAATCCTTTTTCCTGCTGGAATTTAGACATGATAGTTAGAGATACAGCATCCCACCAGGACATGGGAGAAAGGTCAACAAAATTTCAGAAACCTTGGCTTGGCTTCCTTTAGCTGCTGAAATAATTCCAGTAATCACTCACCAGGTGTCTTGTTTAGTGAGGGGAAAAAAAAAAAAATCTGTCTATCTATCTATCTATCTATCTATCTATCTATCTATCATCTATCTAATATTTATGAATTGAAGCCATCAGTTTTGTGCTCCTCACAGCCACCACAATTCTTAAATGATGCATCCATTTACTTACAATGTAAGAAAATAACTTACATTGTATCAAACACAAAGAATGGTAGTTCAATGAAGAAAGTCACGTTAGAATGAAAGTAATAAATCATATGTTAACATGTGCCAAAGAAAGACTACCATATAAACTACTTATGATATTATTTTCTACCTAAAGATAGAAAATATTCCATCTTTCCTTCAAATAATAAAACCACTAAAACTTTTTAAATGGGTAAATTCCAATAAGACTGAATCATGATCAAAATAACACACATCTTAAGAGCCTTCTAAATCTAGAAATTAAGTTGTCATGCTTACTGTTATCTGTTAAAACATAGAACAGAAAAAAAATAAAGAAGTGCAAAAGGACAAGATAATGAGAGGGAATGAGAAATCCATGGGAAAATCAAAGTAGAAAAGGAAAAATGAGCAATGTCTGGGGAGGTAATAAAGATCAAAGACCTGACTCTGTTTGTGAAGAAATAGGCTCAATATCCCTGTTCATTATTTATGTCCTAATGTAACTGAGAGTCTTCAATAGTTCCATAGCAGCAAAATGAGTTTTGATGTCAATTATTTGATGTCTTTGAAAAGTTCTATAGTGTAAAACAGACCATTTATTTGTTGTGTAACTCCAGGATGTTGAGTGCTGGTATTTAAGTTCCTTGAGGACAATGTCAATGCCTTTTCAAATTTTCTATGAGGGGGTGGGAGGAAAGATGGTTGAAGAGTAGGGGACCTCGTTTTATCTGGTCCCTTGAATTTAGCTAGATAACTATCAAATCATTCTGAACACCCATGAATTCAAACTTTGATGTAAAGAAAGAATATCTGGAACTCTGCAAGTAGAAAAACAACCACTTTTTGCAAGGTAGGATGTGTGGAGAAGTAATTCTGAGGGGATATATCAGAAGATAAATGGCAGGGGGAGGGAACCTCAGTAAGTTGGCTACTGGAAAGTGATATAACCCTGGAGGGCAAAATCAGAACCCTTAGAAATCTGCTCCAGTGAGAGATATCCCTGCCTGAAGGGTGCTCAGGCAGTGAAACAGGGCAGAATTCTATGTGGGATAGTGTGGTTTCAGAATTCTTGGAGTCACAGAAAGAACAAGGGTGCCTGAGCCCATAGAGTTTCCAAGCATTGGAGCAGGGAAACTGGTTACAGTCAGCAAAGCTGGGAGGGAGCTCTCAGCTCAGTTCACCATAAACTGTGAGCTGCACCTGGACAGGGTACTGCTTTCCATGTGGGGACACTGCAAAAAAAAAAGAAAATAGCTACCCTCCACTTTCCCCAGGGAGGGGTGGAGTGAATGTGTACACAACCGGGCAACAGCTCTCAGTGCAGAAGCCCTGTGGAGGACAGTGGTGGGCGATCCTCTGCCTTCCGCCAGGAGGGGTGGAGAGGGTGCAGGCTCCATCTGTTAACCGCTTTATATGCCAAGGCCTGACAAAGTGCAGAAACTCAGGACCCTATGCCTTCCCCCAGGGATGATTGGTGTGGGTGCACACTGCAGGAGTTTGCAGAGTTTGACATACACAAAAGTAAAGACTGTTTATCATGGAGGGTTTACTGAAGAGCAAGAACTGTGATCTTTTGGCTCTGGGGCTGCAGCTCGGGTTGTGGCCATTTTTATTTTGATCCTCTAAAGAGGTGCGGAAAGCCTTCAGGGAACAAAAGTCACACAGAGCAACCAAAAACAGCTTACACAGAAACCAGCCCCCTGGAAAGAAGTGGTACAACTCCGCTCAGGCAGAGACGCCTGAGAAGAAGTGTAACAGGCCCCTCCCCCAGAAGACCAACTGAAGAACAGGTGGACAGCAAGTTTACAGACCACACAGGACTGTAAAATTTCAGTGCCAGGGGAAAATATTATATAGAATTTATTTTTTTCTCATGGTTTGTTTATCTTTCAGTTTAAACTTTACCACATCTTTTTTTTTTTTTTTCTTTTTCAACTAGTTTCTTATTTTATCAACTCTTATTTTTAAGTCTTTTTTTCACTTTCATTTTTACATTCACACTTTATAGATATATTTTTCATTTTTGGCTTCCTTTCACTCTATTCCATTTTATATATATATATATATATATATACATATATATATATACACACACACACATATATATATAAATTTTGCTTTCTTTACAATTTTGGGATTAGTGTCTTCTAACACAGACTAAAATACACTCAGAACCAAGTGGCTCACCCTGTTTTGTCCTATGAGATTATATTCTCTCTTCCCACCCCTTTTTTCTTTGTCTTTGTCTTTTCTTTTTTTGGTTTCTGACCTCTTTGGATTTGTCTAGTGTGTATTTTACTTGGGTCATGGTTGATATTTTTGATTCTGTTCACTTGTTTATCCATTCTCCCCTGGGCAAAATGACTAGGAGGAATTCACAATACAAGAAAGAACCAGAAGTAATACTCTCTGCCACATATCGAATTGATATGGATATAAGTAAAATGCCAGCTGGAATTCAGGATAACAATTATAAAGTTACTAGCTGGGTTTGAAAGAAGCCATAAAGGACACTAGAAAATATCTTAGTGCAGAAATGATACCTAATCAGGCCAAAATTAAAAATTATCTCAAACAAGATGTAGTCTCAAGTGGATGATCTTACAGCTAGGGTAAATGAAACAGAAGAGAGAGTAAGTGATACAGAAGACAAGTTGAAGGAAAGGAAGGAAACTGAGGAAAAGACAGAAAAACAACTAATGGACCATAAGAGGAGGCTTTGAGAAATCACCAACGCCATAAAATGAAAAAAAATATGAGGGGGCAGAGCAAGATGGCACAGGAGTAGGAGACCTATTTTGTCTGGTCCCAGAATTCAGCCAGATAGGGCTCAAACCATTTTGAACACCTATGAACTCAAGAGGAGAACAAAGAAAAGAATAGCAGCAACTCTCTGAACAGAAAAGCAACCACATTCTGGAAGGTAGGATGTGCAGAGAAGTGAATATGAGGTGATATTAGGGAAGATAGGCAGTGGGGGGAGGGGCCTCCATCAGCCTCTACTGGCAAGTGATAGAGCAGCAGACCACAAAATTGGAAATTTTAGAAGTTGGCTCTGCTGAGGTACGTCACTCCAGTAATTAAGCGGGGGGTGGAACCCTCACTGGACAGTGTGGTCTCAGGTCCCTCGGGGTCAAAGAAAGACCAGGCATGCCTGAGTGTAGCAGAGCTCCCAGGTATGAGAGTGGGGAAGCCGGCTGTAGAGACGGAGCCAAGGAGTGGGCTCTCAGCTCAGGGTTGCCATAAACCATGATCTGTGACACAGTCAGGCCACTGCTCCTCCAGCAGGGACCCAATAAGCAGCAGATCTGGGGGGACTCCCCCTCACCCCAGGAGGAGTGGCGTGGGAGTACACCGCAGGAATCTGCTGGGTTTGGACACTCCAAACTGGGTCGTGTGCCAGAGATAGAAACGCACGGTCATGGGACAGGTGAGCACAGAGTGCAGCCAGAGACTGGGGAGAAGGGAGTGATTGGCTGCTTTTCTCTGGGGCTCACTGAGGAGTGGGGCCCAGAGTTCTTGGCTCCTCCAGGACAGAGCTTGGGAGGCTGCCATTTTCACTCTGGTCCTCCAAAGCATTATGGAAAACTTGCAGGGAACAAAAGCTCCCAAGGGCAAACCCGAGCAGATTACTTAGCCCAGCACTCAGCAAGGGCAAGGCAATTCCACCTCTGGCAAAGACATTTGAGAACCATGGCAACAGGCCCTTCCCCCAGAAGACCAGCAAGGACAGCCAGCCAAGACCATGTTTACTGATCAATGAGAACGGCAGAACCCCAGCACTAGGGGGATACAGCACATAGAATTCATGGCTTTTTTCCCATGATTCTTTAGTCTTTCAAAGAAAATTTTTTTAATTTTCTTTTTTTCTTTCTCTTTTTTTCTCTTGAATTTTTTTTCCCTTTTCCAACCAACATCTTATCAATTCTTTTTTTAAAAAAACATTTTATTTTCCATTTTTAGACACATATTCTATCCCTTCAGAGTGATTAACCTTATTTTTGGTATAAGTTTTCCTCTCTTTAAAATTTTGGGATACAGTTTCTTCTAACAGACCAAAATATACCCTAAATCTTTAGTGTATGGCTTTGTTCTAGTCTCCTGCCTGATCACATTCTCTCCTTTTTATTTTAATCCTCTTCTTTCTTTTTTCAACCAACTTCTTATCATCAATTCCTTTTATAAAATCTTTTATAATTTTCATCTTTAGAGTCATATTCCATCCCTTCACCGTATTTACCCTTATTTTTGTACATATATAAGCTTTCCTTTCTTTAAATTTTTGGAAGGCACTTTCTCCTAACAGACCAAAATATGCCCAAAATCTAGTGTGTGACACTGATCTATGAACCAGCCTGATCATAACTGACCATATTCTGTATTTTGTTTGTTTGTTTATTATCTTTTTCTTTGTCTTTTTTCTTTTTTTCTTTTTTCTTTCTTTCCCTTTCTTTTCCCTGGTATCAGGTCTCTTCTGATTTGTTTAGTGTATATTTTTCTGGAGTCGTTGTTACCCTGTTAGCAGTTTGTTCTATCATTCATCTATTTTCCTCTGGACAAAATGAGAAGATGGAAAAAATCACCGCAAAAAAAAAAGAACAAGAGGCAGTACCGACTGCCAGGGACCTAAACAATATGGACATTAGTAAGCTGTTGGAACTAGAGTTCAGAATGACGATTTTAAAGACACTAGCTGGGATTGAATAAGGCATGGAAGATATTAGAGAAACCCTTTCTGGAGAAATAAAAGAACTAAAATCTAACCAAGTCGAAATCAAAAAGGCTATTAATGAGGTGCA
The DNA here is from genome assembly GCF_964656455.1 of Halichoerus grypus. NCBI lineage: Eukaryota > Metazoa > Chordata > Mammalia > Carnivora > Phocidae > Halichoerus > Halichoerus grypus. Next base: position 38,612,481 of record NC_135725.1, on the reverse strand, counting down.
GTCAAAACTGGGGGCACTAACTGCTAGGATAAATGAGGCAGAAGAAAGAATCAGTGATATAGAAGACCAAATGATGGAAAATAAAGAAGCTGAGAAAAAGAGAGATAACACCTACTGGATAATGAGGGCAGAATTTGAGAGAAAAGTGATATCATAAGACAAAACAATATTAGAATAATTGGGATCCCAGAAAAAGAAGAAAGAGAGAGAAGGGTAGAAGGCATATTGGAGCAAATTATAGCAGAGAACTTCCCTAATTTGGGGAAGGAAACAGGCATCAAAATCCAGGAGACACAGAGAACCCCTCTCAAAATCAATAAAAATAGGTCAACACCCCGACATCTAATAGTAAAACTTATGAGTCTCAGAGACAAAGAGAAAATCCTGAAAGCAGCTCGGGAGAAGAGATATGTAACCTACAATGGTAGAAACATTAGATTGGCAACAGACTTATCCACAGAGACCTGGCAGGCCAGAAAGGACTGGCAGGACATATTCAGAGCACTAAATGAGAAAAATATGCAGCCAAGAATACTATATCCAGCGAGGCTGTCATTGAAAATTGAAGGAGAGATAAAAAGCTTCCAGGACAAACAAAAACTAAAGGAATTTGCAAACACAAAACCAGCCCTACAAGAAATATTGAAAGGGGTCCTCTAAGCAGAGAGAGAGCCTAAAAGCAACATAGACCAGAAAGGAACACAGACAATATACAGTAACAGTCACCTTACAGGCAATACAATGGCACTAAATTCATATTTTTCAATAATTACCCTGAATGTAAATGAGCTAAATGCCCCAATCAAATGACACAGGGTATCAGATTGGATAAAAAAAAAAAACAAGACCCACTGATATGCTGTCTGCAAGAGACTCATTTTAGACCCAAAGTCACCCCCAGATTGAAAGTGAGGGGGTGGAAAACCATTTACCATGCTAATGGACACCAAAAGAAAGCTGGGGTGGCAAACCTTATATCAGACAAATTAGATTATAACCCAAAGACTATAATTAAAGATGAGGAAGGACACTATATATTACTTAAAGGTTCTATCCAACAAGAAGATCTAACAATTGTAAATATCTATGCCCCTAACATAGGAGCAGCCAATTATATAAGCCAATTAATAACAAAAGCAAAGAAACACATTGACATCAATACAATAATGTTGGGGGACTTTAACACCCCCCCCTCACTGAAATGGACAGATCATCTAAGCAAAAGATCAACAAGGAAATAAAGAATAAATGACACACTGAACCCAATGGATTTCACAGATATATTCAGAATATTCCATCCCAAAGCAACAGAATACACATTCTCCTCTAGTGTCCATGGAACATTCTCCAGAATAGATCACATCCTAGGTCACCAATCAGGTCTCAACTGGTACCAAAAGATTGGGATCATTCCCTGCCTATTTTCAGACCACAATGCTTTCAAACTAGAACTCAATCACAAGAGGAAAGTCGGAAAGAACTCATACATGGAGGCTAAAGAGCATCCTACTAAAGAATGAATGGGTCAACCAGGAAATTAAAGAAGAATTAAACAAATTCATGGAAACAAATGAAAATGAAAACACAACTGTTCAAAATCTTTGGGATGCAGCAAAGGTAGTCCTAGGAGGAAAGTATATAGCAATACAAGCCTTTCTCAGGAAACAAGAAAGGTCTCAAATATACAGCCTAAATGTACAGCTAAAGGAGCTGGAGAAAGCACAGCAAATAAAGCCTAAACCCAGCAGGAGAAGAGAAATAATAAAGATCAGAGCAGAAATCCATGAAATAGAAACCAAAAGAACAGTAGAACAGAACAACGAAACTAGGAGTTGGTTCTTTGAAAGATTAACAAAGTTGATAAACCCCTGGCCAGAATTATCAAAAAGAAAAGAGAAATGACCCAAATAAATAAAATCATGAATGAAAGAGGAAAGATCACAACCAAACCAAAGAAATACAAATATAAGAACATATTATGAGCAACTATAGGCCAGCAAATTAGATAATCTGGAAAAGATGGATGCATTCCTAGAGATGTATCAACTACCAAAACTGAACCAGGAATAAATAGAAAACCTGAACAGACCTATAACCCCTAAGAAAAATGAAGCAGTCATCAAAATCTCCCAACAAACAAAAGCCTAGGGCCAGATGGCTTCCCAGGGGAATTCTACCAAACATTTAAAGAAGAATTAATACCTATTCTTCTGAAACTGTTCCAAAAAATAGAAACAGAAGGAAAACTTCCAAACTTGTTTTAGGAGGCTACCATTACCTTGATCCCAAAATCAGACAAAGACCCCATCAAAAAGAATTACAGACCAATATCTTTCATGAACATGGATACCAAAATTCTCACCAAAATACTAGCTGATAGGATCCAACAATACATTAAAAGGATTATTCACCACAACGAAGTGGGATTTATCCCTGGGCTGCACGTTTGTTTCAACATCTGCAAATCAATCCGTGTGATACAATACATTAATAAAAGAAAGAACAAGAACCATATGATCCTCTAAATTGATGCAAAAAAAGGATTTGACAAAGTACAGCATCCTTTTTTGATGAAAACTCTTCAGAGTATAGAGGTAGAGGGTATATACCTCAATATCATAAAAGCCATCTATGGAAAACCCACAGCGAATATCATTCTTAATGGGGAAAAACTGAGACCTTTCCCCCTAAGGTCAGGAACACGGCAGGGATGTCCACTATCACCACTGCTATTCAACATAGTATTAGAAGTCCTAACCACAGCAATCAGACAACATAAAGAAATAAAAGGCATCCAAATCAGTAAAGAGGAAGTCAAACTCTCACTCTTTGCAGATGATATGATACTTTATGTGGAAAACCCAGAAGACTCCACCCCAAAACTGGTAGAACTCATACAGGAATTCAGTAAAGTGGCAGGATATAAAATCAATGCACAGAAATCAGTGGCATTCCTATACACCAACAACAAGATAGAAGAGAGAGAAATTAAGGAGTCAATCCCATTTACAATTGCACCCAAAACCAAAAGATACCTAGGAATAAATCTAACCAAAGAGGCAAAGAATCTGTACTCAGAAAACTCTAAAATACTCATGAAAGAAATAGAGGAAGACACAAAGAAATGTAAAAACGTTCCATGCTCATGGATTGGAAGAACAAATACTGTGAAGATGTCAAAGCTACCTAGAGCAATCTACACATTCAATGCAATGCCCATCAAAATACCATCCACTTTTTTCAAAGAAATGTAATAAATAATCCTAAAATTTGTATGGAACCTGAAAAGACCCCGAATAGCCAGAGGAATATTGAAAAAGAAGCAAAGCCGGTGGCATCACAATTCCGGACTTCCAGCCCTATTACAAATCTGTAATCATCAAGACAGTAGTGTACTGGCCCAAAAACAGACACATAGATCAATGGAACAGAATAGAGAGCCCAGAAATGGACCCTCAACTCTATGATCAACTAATCTTTGACAAAGCAGGAAAGAATGTCCAATGGAAAAAAGACAGTCTCTTCAACAAATGGTGTTGGGAAAATTGGACAGCCACATGCAGAAGAATGAAACTGGACCATTTCCTTACACCACACACAAAAATAGACTCCAAATGGTTGAAAGACCTCAATGTGAGACAGGAGTCCATCAAAATCCTAAAGGAGAACACAGGCAGCAACCTCTTTGACCTCAGCCGCAGCAACTTCTTAGAAACATCGCCAAAGGCAAGGGAAGCAAGAGTAAAAATGAACTATTGGGACATCATCAAGATAAAAAGCTTTTGCATAGCAAAAGAAACAGTCAACAAAACCAAAAGACAACCTACAGAATGGTAGAAGGTATTTGCAAATGCCATATCAGATAAAGGGCTAGTATCCAAAGCTATAAACAAGTCATCAAACTCAACTCCCAAAGAACAAATGATCCAATCAAGAAATGGGTAGAAGACATGAACAGACATTTTTCCAAAGAAGAAATCCAAATGGCCAACAGACACATGAAAATGTGCTCAACATCACTAGGTATCAGGGAAATCCAAATCAAAACCTCAATGAGATACCACCTTACACCAGTCAGGATAGCTAAAAGTAACAAGTCAGGAAACGACAGTTGTTGGTGACGATGTGGAGAAAGGGGAACCCTCCTACACTGTTTGTGGGAATGCAAGCTGGTGCAGCCACTCTGGAAAACAGTATGGAGGTTCCTCAAAAAGTTGAAAATAGAGCTACCATGCGACCCAGCAATTGCACTACTGGGTATGTACCCCAAAGATACAAATGTCAGGATCCGAAGGGGTATGTGCACCCCAATGTTTATAGCAGCAATGTCCACAATAGCCAAACTGTGGAAAGCTCCAAGATGTCCATTGACAGATGAATGGGTAAAGAAGATGTGGTATATATATACAATGGAATATTATGCAGCCATCAAAAGGAATGAAATCTTGCCATTTCAACACCGTGGATTTAACTGGAGGGTATTATGCTGAATGAAGTAAGTCAATCAGAGAAAGACATGTATCATATGACCTCATTGATATGAGGAATTCTTAATCTCAGGAAACAAACTGAGGGTTGCTGGAGTGGTGGGGGGTGGGAGGGAAGGGGTAGCTGGGTGATAGACATTGGGGAGCGTATCTGCTATGGTGAGCACTGTGAATTGTGCAAGACTGTTGCATCACAGATCTGTACCTCTGAAATAAATAATACATTATATGTAAAAAAAAAAGAAGAAGAAGAAGAAGAAGAAGATAGCAGGAAGGGAAGAATGAAGTGGGGGAAATCGGAGGGGGAGACGAACCATGAAAGACTATGGACCCTGAGAAACAAACTGAGGGTTCTAGAGGGACGGGGTTGGGGGAATGGTTAGCCTGGTGATGGGTATTAAAGAGGGCATGTACTGAATGGAGCACTGGGTTGTATACACAAACAATGAATCATGGAACACTACATCAAAACTAATGATGTAATGTATGGTGATTCGCATAACGTAATAAAATTTAAAAAAAAGCAATGTAAGGAGAATATTTAAAAAAAAAAAATGAAACAATATGAGAATTACTGGGGTGCCTGAGGAAGAAGAAAAAGAGAGAGGACCAGAAGGGTATTTGAGCAAATCAAAGCTGAGAACTTCCCTAATCTGGGGATTTCCAAAATCAATAAAAACAGATCCACAGCCTGACATTTAATAGTGAAGTTTGCAAAAAAATAAAATAAATAAAATAATAATCCATATGCTCTGTATAAAAGACTCACTTTAGACCTGAAGACACCTCCAGACTGAAAGTAAGGCATAGAGAACCATTTATCATGCTTATGAACCTCAAAAGGAAGCTGGGGTAGAAATCCTCATATCAGACAAATTAGATTTTAAACCAAAGACCATACTAACAGATATAGAGGGACACCATATCATACTTAAAGGGTCTACCCAACAAAAAGATCTACCAATTATAATACATATGCTCCTAATTTGGGAGCAGCTAATTCTATAAACCAGTTAATAACCAAAGTAAAGAAACACATCGATAATAATACAATAATAGTAGGAGATTTCAACACATCACTCACAGCAATGGTCAGATCATCTAAGCAAAAGATCAACAAGCAAATAAGGACTTTGAATGACACACTGGATCAGATGGACTTCACAGATATATACAGAGCACTCCATCCTAAGCAACAGAATGCACATTCTTCTCGAGTGCACATGGAACTTTCTCCAGAATAGGTGACATACTTGGTCACAAATCCGGTCTCAACTGATACCAAAAGATTGAATTATCCTCTGCATAGTTTCAGACCTCAATGCTTTGAAACTTGAACTCAATCATAATAGGAAATTTGAAGGGAACTCAAACACTTGGAGGTTAGAGAGCATCCTACTAAAGAGTGAATGGGTTAACTAGGAAATTAAAGAATAATTTAAAAAATTTATGGAAACTAATGAAAATGAAAACACAACTGTTCAAAACCTTTGGGATACAGCAAAGGTGGTTCCAAGAGGGAAGTACATTGCAATACAAGCCTCTCTCAAAACATTAGAAAAATCTCAAATACACAAGCCAAACTTACACCTAAAGGAGCTGGAGAAAGAACAGCAAAAAAAGCTTAAACCAAGCAAAAGAAGAGAAATAATGAAGATTAGAGCAGAAATCAATGATATAGAAACCAAAAGAACAGTGGAACAGATGAATGAAACTAGAGACTGGTTCTTTGAAAGAATTACTAAGATAAATAAACTTATAGCCAGACTTATCAAAAAGAAAAGAGAAAGGACCCAAATTAATAAAATCATGAAAGAGGAGAGATCACGACCAGCACCAAGGAAATACAAAGAATTTTAAGAACAAGTTATGAGCTACTATATGCCAACAAATTAGTCAATCGGGAAGAAATGGATGCATTCCTAGAAACTTATAAACTACCAAAACTGAAACAGGAAGAATTACAAAATCTGAAAAGACCCATAACCAGCAAGAAAATTGAAGAAATAATGAAAAACCTTCCAAAAAGCAAGAGTCCAGGACCAGATAGCTTCTCAGGGGAATTCTACCAAACATTTGAAGAAGAAATAATACGTATTCTACTGAAGCTGTTTCAAAAAATAGAAATGGAAGGAGAACTTCCAAACTTGTTCTATGAGGCCAGCATCACCTCAATCCCAAAACCAGACAAAGATCCCATCAAAAAGAATTACAGGGCGCCTGGGTGGCTCAGTTGGTTAAGCGACTGCCTTTGGCTCAGGTCATGATCCTGGAGTCCCTGGATCGAGTCCCGCATCGGGCTCCCTGCTCGGCAGGGAGTCTGCTTCTCCCTCTGACCCTCCCCCCTCTCATGTACTCACTCTCTCTCATTCTCTCTCTCTCAAATAAATAAATAAAATCTTTAAAAAAAAAAAAAAAAAGAATTACAGACCAATTTCCCTGATGAACATGGATGCCAAAATCAAAGCACAGAAATAAGTTCATTTCTGTACACTAACAATGAGACATAGGAAAGAGAAATTAAAGAATCAATCCCATTTACAATTGCACCAAAACCCATAAGATACTTAGGAATAAACCTAACCAAAGAGATAAAGGATCTATACTCTAATTCCATTTATAATTGCACCAAAACCCATAAGATACCTAGGAATAAACCTAACCAAAGAGATAAAAGATCTATACTCTAAAAACTACAGAACATTTATGAAAGAAAATGAGGAAGACACAAAGAAATGGAAAACCATTCCATGCTCATGGATTGGAAGAATACATATTGTTAAAATGTGTATGCTACCCAGAGCAATCTACACATTCAATACAATCCCTATCAAAATACCCTTGACATTTTTCACAGAGCAGAAACAAATAATCCTAAAATTTGTATGGAACCAGAAAAGACACTGAATAGCCAGATGAATGTTGAAAAAGAAAACCAAAGCTGGTGGCATCACAATACCAGGCTTCAAGCTATATTACAATGCTGTATTCATCAAGACAGTATGGTACTAGCACAAAAACATACACATAGATCAGTGGAACAGAATAGAGAACCCAGAAATAGACCCTCAACTCTATGGTCAACTAATCTTCGACAAAACAGGAAAGAATATCCAATTGAAAAAAGAGAGTCTCTTCAATAAATATTGCTGGGAAAATTGGACAGCCACATGTAGAAGAATGAAACTAGACTTTTTTCTTACACCGTATGCAAAGATAAACTCAAAATGGATGAAAGACCTGAATGTGAGACAGGAATCCATAAAAATCCTAGAGGAGAACACAGGCAACAACCTCTTCACCTCGGCCACAGCAACTTCTTGCTAGACACTTCTCCAAAGGCAAGGAAAAGAAAAGCAAAAATGAATTACTAGGACTTCATCAAGATAAAAACTTCTGCACAGCAAGGGAAACAGTCAACAAAACTAAAAGGCAACCTACAGAATGGGAGAAGATATTTCCAAGTGACATATCAGATAAAGGGCTAGTATTTAAGATCTATAAAGAACTTCTCAAACTCAACACCAAAAAAACAAAGAATCCAGTCAAGAAATGGGCAGAAGACATGAACAGATATTTCTCCAAAGAAGACATACAAATAGCCAACAGACACATGAGAAAATGCTCCAAATTACTTGGCATAAGGGAAATACAAATCAAAACCACAATGAGATACTACATTACAACAGTCAGAATGGTTAAAATTAACAAGACAGGAAACAAAAAATGTTGGTGAGATGTGGAGAAAGGGGAACCCTCTTACACCATTTGTGGGAATGCAAACTGATACAGCCACTCTGGAAAATGGTATGGAGGTTCCTCAAGAAGTTAAAAATAGAGTTACACTATGACTCAACAATTACACTAGTAGGTATTTACCTCAAAGATACAAATGCAGTGATCTGAAGGGGCACCCACTCCCCAATGTTTATAGCACCAATGTCCAAAATAGCCAAACTGTGGAAAGAGCTGAGATGTCCATCCACAGATGAATGGATAAAGAAGATGTGGTATATACATATACAATGGAATATTACTCAGGCATCAGAAAAGATGAATAGTTAACATTTACATTGATGTGGATGGAACTGGAGGATATTATGCTGAGTAAAATAAGTCAAACAGAAAGCCAATTATATAGTTTCACTCATATGAGGAATATAAGAAACAGCGCAGAGGATCATAGGGTAAGGGAAGGAAAACTGAAGGGGAAGTCATCAGAGAGGGAGAAGAACCATGAGAGACTCTTAATTATAGGAATCAAACTGGGGGTTGCTGGAGGGTAGGTGGGCGGGGCATGGGGTAATTCAGTGATGGGCATTAAGTAGGGCATGTGATGTGATGAGCACTGGGTGTTATATGCAACTGATAAATTATTGAACACTACATCTACATAAATAAATAAATAAATAAATAAATAAATAAATAAATAAAATAATTTTCTTTCATATTTGTAAATCCCAAGCCTAGCACATAGTAGGCTTTCAATAAATGTTGCTGAATATGTAAATGGATTAATATCCCTTTTTCACGGACTGCTGAGGACACAAAAGATTATGTAAGACATAGATGGGAAGACAGCTGACACATGAAAAATAAATGAAACAAGTAGTGAATAATATGGCATGCTTTAACACTACTGGGTGGTAAAAAAAGAAAAAAAATCTCCGTGAGGTAGTCTTCATCAGTAAGGTGGGATATGAGCTGGTATTTGAAAAGAGTGTTCAGGTAGGCTGATAAGATAAAGGAATTCATGGGGCATCTGGGTGGTTCAGGCAGTTAAGCATCTGCTTTCAGCTCAGGTCGTGATCCCAGGGTCCTGGGATTGAGCCCCACTTTGGGCTCCCTGCTTTGCAGGGAGTCTGCTTCTCCCTCTCCCTGTGCCCCTCTCCCTGCTCATGCTCTCTCTCTCTTTCTCACTCATTCTCTCTCCCTCTCAAATAAAATATAGAAAAGATAAAGGAATTTATTTCCATTTGCAGTCACAATACAGGGGAACATATGACATATTCAGGAGAGTAGACTGATTTGATTGCTGCAGAAGTTTGAAATTTTAAACAAAAATGTAAAGATAAAAATTCCAATGATGCAAGTCAATGTGTTATATATAGCTGATGTGGTATTAGTGGTGTGATATCTGTGACAGGAAAGACTTTGAAGATCACATACATTAAATTCTTGAGCAAAATAGCATGAAGAAATTTATGATGGTAATGAAAAAGTGTTAAGGAATATGAACCAAAATTCTATGTTCCTCTCCTGACTCTGTTGTTTATAAATATGTGAGCCTGGTAAAATTAATCACATTCTATCAAACAAATTCTGAAACATGGGAGTAACAACAAATGCCCTGCCAGGCCCTCTTCAGAAACACTAATGAAAAATTATATATTTAAATTATAAGAAATCACTAAGGATAGATAGATGATTGATTGATAGATAATATTATTTTTTATTTTTTTATTTTTTTTTAGATATTGTTTGAATTTAGTATTTGTCCTTGGTTCTTTACCACGTCTTACCACACAATAGCCTATTGTGTTTATCTTCTTCTATTTTTTTAATTAATTTATATTTTTTTGACGTAGTGTTCCGTGATTCATTGTTTGCATAGAACACCCAATGCTCCATTCAGCACGTGCCCTCTTTAATACCCATCACCAGGCTAACCCATCCCCCCACCCCCCTCCCCTCCAAAACCCTCAGTTTGTTTCTCAGAGTCCACAGTCTCTCATGGGTCATCTCCCCCTCTGATTCCACCCCCTTCATTTTTCCCTTCCTACTATCTTCTTTTTTTTTTTTTAAACATATAATGTATTATTTGTTTCAGAGGTACAGGTCCAATAGATATATTATAAAGGCAAAGATGGAAGAGATATTTTAGGAAAGTGGTTCAGCAAGAGTAAAAAATTGGATAAAGATTTTAAATAAGATAAAGCTTTCACTTTATCTGAAAAGTCTGATACAAGTGCCTTGATTAAACTGATATGAAACAAAGCACTTAGAATAGCAAAGATGACTCTGAAAAAGCCAGGGCAATGATTCTGGAAAAGGAAAGAAACCAAATAGAGTATTTACCAATACCCTTGGACACCTAATAACATCACTTAATTAACAAAGACAACCAGTGAGTGTTGACTTTTTCTTTTTTTTTTTTTCTTTTCTTTTTTTTTTTTTTTTGGTGCCCTCTCTGAGGCGAGTGTTGACTTTTTCTATATGTGTACCCATTATGTCTTCCAAGGAAGAGCATGAGCTGAAAAGAGAAACCATTTTGTATTCTTCATTGTTTCCCATACATAGTGCCATGTATATAACAGTTATTCAGCCATTTTATTGAATTAATGAATTACCCCCAAAATATTTTTTTTATTCAGTGACATATTCTGAAAGCAAATAAATTAAATATACCCAATGATTTTTTTCAAGAATTACACTTTATCACTATTCTTTTACTGCTTTGGTTTTCCTGATAACAGATTTTTCAAATATTTTGTGTTCACTTGCCCTCTTTGCTTTTCCCTCTAAGGTAAAATGTATTATTTGGTCAATGGAAGAGCTACTGGTTCATATTTTATTACTGAAAACTGCTGTGTGCATTTAGTATATCAAGACTACTAAATGTGGGATTTAGGAACTTTCCATATCAAAGAATAAAAGACAGACTTGGATAACTGGGTCTGCTACCTGGCCTCATACTTCCCATCACATGGATTGTCCCAATTTTTAGATGGGGCACTTGAGGCTCACTGGCCTCTCACACTAGCCTTTTTACTCCATAGTCCTATCAGTATAAAAGATGAAAATTATGTATTAAAGCCTCTTCCATCTCCTTTCTGAATTGTTGCAAAACTTAAGTGGAGAAAAGTACTTTTAAGTGGAAACTTAAAACTTAAATAGAGAATAATAAAATTTATATAAATATATTCCATGTAAAAAGTAGCCCCTCAAACATAATAGTTTTATATATTTACATGTAAAAAATAGCTCCCAATCCACAATTATTGGCTAACAGTTTTTGTGGATCAGGAATCTGGGGATGGCTTATCTGGGTGCCTCTGGCTCAGGGTGTCTCAAAAAAGGCATTGATCAGGGCTGTCATCACCTCTTGGCTCCACTAGGGGAGGATTCACTTGCAAGCTTATACATGTGACTGTTGACAGGTCTCAGTCCTCACTCTGATCTGGCTAGAGATAGCAGTTTCCCGGCATATGGACTTCTTCATAGGACTTCTCACAAATGGGAGCTTCCTTCACTTATAGAGCAAGGGATCTAAAGGAGAAAACATACGAGACAGTGAGAGTACCCCCACAGTCCCTTTGCAACCTTTTCTCAGAAAGGCATCCTATCACTTTTGGAGTACTTTATTCATTAAAATGGAGGCACTAAACTCAGCCCACACTGAAAAGGAGGGAATCTCACAAAGACACAAATATCAGGTTATGGGAATCACTGGAGACCATCTTAGTGGTTGCCTATCATAGAACTACTAATCATTAGAATTCTAAAACCACAATATTTGGCATAATGGCTGGACTTTGAAAAATTTGACCTTGTGAATGGAATTCACATAATGTGCTATTTTTTTATTTTTTATTTTTTGCATTGGGCAAATGACTTTGGGCTTTGGACTTCATCAAGTCATCAAGCTGGACATTTGATACTGACATTTTTCTTTAGGTCCTTTTATTTGTTTATTTTATTTTATTTTATTTTTAAAGATTTTATTTATTTGACAGAGAGAGACACAGCGAGAGAGGGAACACAAGCAGGGGGAGTGGGAGAAGGAGAAGCAGGCTTCCCGCAGAGCAGGGAGCCTGATGTGGGGCTCGATCCCAGGACCCTAGGATCATGACCTGAGCTGAAGGCAGACGCTTAACGACTGAGCCACCCAGGCACCCCTCTTTAGGTCCTTTTAATATTCAACTTAGAACATCTTCTCTCTACAGCATTGGTGGGTAAAATAATTTTACTATCACTCTTTTGTTTCTCAGGCAGATATACTGGCCATTAGAGAATATTTGACATGGAGTTGTAAATCCTGATCTTTATCTAGACTAAGGGAAAATTCTGGAAATTAAGTAGTAGGCTTTCTTTGTATTTCTTCTATACCTTTATTTTCCACAAAGTGCATTCATTCCTGTGCACATTAGAGATAGGGATTTTCACTTTATCCTGAGAAATGTCACAGAACTTACTCTTTTTTTTTTTTTTAATTACAGTGTAGTTAACATAGTGTTACATTCATTTCAGATACACAATATAGTGACTCAGCCATTCCATATATTACTCAGTTCTTATCAAGAGAAATATACCATTAATCCCCTTCACCTTTTCCACTTTCACACACACCCACCTACTCTCTGGTAACTACTTGTTTTGCTGTTAATGTCCCTCTTTAAACCACTTTTGCTGCATTGCAAATACTTTGGATAATTGTATTTTCATTTATCTTCATGTATTTTTAAATTTCCTTTTTGGTTTCTTGGTTGACTTTTCATGATTTAGTAGCATGTTATTAACCTCTATGTATTTGTGCTTTTTCCAGATTTTCTTGTAGTTGATTTCCAGTTTCATAGTGTTGTGGTCAGAAAAGATGCATACTATAAATTTTATCTTTTTGAAATTGTTGAAATTGATTTGTGATCTAATACGTTATCTGTTCTGGAAAATGTTCCATGTGTACTTGGAAAGAATATGTATTGTGCTGTTTTAGGATGGAATGTTCTGAGTATATCTTTTAAATACTTCTGGTCCAGTGTGTCATTCAAAGCCATTGTTACCTTGCTGATTTTCTGTTTTGATGATCTGTCCATTGATGTAAGTGGAGTTTTAATATCCCCTACTACTATTGTATTACTTTCAATTATTTCCTTTATATTTGTTATTAACTGTTTTATGTATTTGGGTGCTCCCATGTTGGGTACATAAATATTTACAACTGTTATGTTTTCTTATTGGATTATCCCCTTAATGATTATACAGTGTCCTTCTTTGTCTCTTGTTATAGTGTGCATTTTGAACTTGATTTTGTCTGATATCAGTATTGCTACCCTGGCTTTCTTTTGACTCCATTCACATGATAAATATTTCTCCATCCCTTCAGTTTCAATCTGCAGATATCTTTAGATCTAAAATGAGTCTCTTGTAAGCAGCATATAGATGGATCTTGTTCTTTTGTTTGTTTTTATTTTTACTTCTATCCATTCTGTCACCCTCTGTCTTTTGATTGGAGCATTTAGTCCACTTACTTTCAAAGTAATTATTATTATTATTTTTAAAGATTTTATTTATTTATTTGACAGAGAGATAGACAGAAGAGCACAAGCAGAGGGAGTGGCAGAGGGAGAGGGAGAAGCAGGCTCTGCACTGAGCAGGGAACCCGATGCGGGACTCGATCCCAGGACCCTGAGATCATGACCTGAGCCGAAGGCAGACACTTAACCATCTGAGCCACCCAGGCGCCCCACAAAGTAATTATTGATAGTTATTTATTTATTGTCATTTTGTTATTTGTTTTGTGTTTGTTTTTTTCAGTTCTCTGTTCCTTTCTTCACTTGCTCTCTTCTCTCACCATAGGTTGGATTTCTTTAGTGATACACTTGTATTCTTTTCTCTTTATTTTTGCATATCTATTACTACTTTTTGATTTGTGGTTACCATTAGGTTTGTATAACATCTTCTGCATATAGTAGTCTGTATTAAGTCCATGGCTGCCTAAGCTGACCCCATTCTTTACTCTTCTGCGTGTTTTAAGTATATGGTGTCATATTTTACATACTGTTATTTTGTGAGTCTCTGGACTGATTTTTATAGATATACTTAGTTTTTATTACTTTTGTGCTTCCTACTTTTCTTACTCTTACTTATGGACTTTCTTTTCCACTCACAGTCCCCTTTAACATTTCTTGAAGGGCAAGTTTAGTGGCCATGAACTCTTTTAGCTTTTGTTTGTCTGGAAAACTCTTTATTTCTCCTTCTATTCTGAATGATAGTCATGGTGGATAGAGTATTATTGGCTGCATATTTTTCCCATGCAGCACTTTGGATATATTATGCCACTCTCTTCTGGCCTGCAAAATTTCTGCTTAAGATCTGCTGACAGTCTTATGGGATATTCGTGGTATGTAACTGTCTTCTTATCTGTTGCTGCTTTTAAAATTCTTTCTTTATCACTGTTTTTGACAATTGCTATGTGTCTTGGTGTGGACATTTTTGGATTGATTTTGTTGGTGGATGTCTGTGACTCCTGGATCTGAATTTCTGTTTCCCCCAACAAATTCAGGAAGATTTCAGCTATTATTTCTTCAAATAAGTTTTCTGCCCTCTCTTCTGTCTCTTCTGGGATTCCTATAATGCAAATGTTATTATGCTTGATGGAGTCCCTGAGTTCCCTAAGTCAATTCTCATTTTGCATATTTTTTTTTCTCTCACTTGCTCAGATTGATTCCTTTCTATTACTCTGTCCTCCAGGTCACTAATTTGTTCTGCTTTTCTTAGCCAGATATTTATTCCATCTTGTGTATTTTTAATTTCAGTTATTGTATTCTTTATCTCTGATTAGTTCTTTTCTATCTCCTTGTTAAGGGTCACACTGATTTCCTCCACTCTTTTCTGAAGTCCAGTTAGCATCTTTATGATCATTTCTCTAAATTCCCCATCAGGCATGTTACATCCATTTCACTTTGGTCTCTTGTTGTGATTTTGCCCTCTTCTTTCATTTGGGACATAGTCCTCTGTCTCCTTTTTTTTTGTCTAGCTCTCAATACCTGTTTGTGTGTGTCATGAAAGTTAGCTATGTCTCTTGCTTTCAAAAGTAGTGGGTGGAGTAAACACTTTTAACAAGATGGTTAAAGTCCTCTTCCACAAGGAATGTGCAGCCACCGTGGAGTCTCAGCCAGCTGGGCCACTCCACAAAGCCTATGCTGGTGGGGCACACAATTTTAACAAGGTGCATGCATTCTTTGCATGAAGTGATTGGAGGCTGCTGCCACCAGGACTGAGGTCCCACAGAGTGTACAGTCAGAAGATGTGATGTTGGTAAGGTTTGTACTGGTTTTCTAAGGGAGCGGACCCACAGTGGTAGGACTGAGGCAAGCCAGCTAGAGAGGGTGAGGAAAGATGTACACAAGTTAAGGTAATGAATGCCACTCTATTCTGGTTCCAGCAGGCAGCTCTGTGTTTATGCTGGGGGACAGGGTGGGGAAATGGCACCTGCCAGCTTCTTTTTTCCTGGAAAAGTCCCTCAGTGAACTCTGCAAAGTTTAAATAACTCTCCCTCCTGTTTGTCCCATGTGTTTTCCAAACTGTTGCTTCTGTGCTCGCTTCAGTGCTAAGCTGTTTCTCTACAACCTGTTTTGTGTGTGTGTGTGTGTGCACGTATGCTATCTCTTTAAGGGTAAGGACTCAGTTTCCTATTCCCCCTTTCCCAGCTCTCCCAAAGCCAAGCCAACAGGCTTTAAATTTCACTGTTGTAAGAACTCACAAAATTCAGCCCCTCTGGTTTTCAAAGCGAAATGTATGGGTATTCATCTTCCCCAATTGAGCTCCCAAGTGTGACAGTCTGTTTTTCTCTCTTCTCCATGCCCGTGGCCCCCTCCCTCTGGCAGACAGACCCTGGGGTTTAGCTCTCCACTGTGTCTCTGTTCTTTCTATCCTCATCATGTGACTTCTTTTCTACAATAAATGTGGAGTTTGCTCTGCAAGTCTTTTGGTCATTTTCTGGATTATTTACACTGATGTGAGTGTTATCTATAGTTATATCCACGGGATGAAGTGAGTTATGGTCCTCCTATTCCTCCAACTTCCCCAGAAGTTCCTATTCCTATTCCTGAATAAATAAAATTATCTTAGAGACCCTACCACAGTGATATAAACCCCAATTGGAATAGAGATAAGGAAAAAGCTAGATTAAATAATCATAAATCCTGAGCCAAAAATCTAAAGAAAGCTTGAATACCAGATGCTTTTATCCTGATGCTAGCCAAGAAACCATGCAATGACATCAATAAGCAGAAAGACAAATTTCTCTAAATGAAAAGAGAAGGAGGATTTAAAAAAAAATAACTCTCAAAACATCAGAGGACAAACTAAGTATATACTGACAAATAATATCATAGAGTGATGTTTTTCAATCGAGACTCAAGTTCACACAAGTCACCTTAGACCTGTGGTTCTCCACTGGACATGATTTCATTCCCCTGTGGAGAGTTAGCAATGTCCAGAGGTATTTTGTTGTCCCACAGTTGTCACAAGTGGGAGCCTCCTGGCCTCTGGCAGGTAAAGCTCAGGGATGACGTTAAACATCCTACAATGTTTAAGATAGCCCATCATAATAGATAATTATCTGGCCAAAGATGTCATTAATACTGTGATTAAGGAAGTCTACCTGAGCCTTGTGGGAAAGGTATAAAAACATTATGTGAGATATACCCAAATCTAATTTTTTAGAGAGAGGTCAGAAAAAGGTATATTGATGATGTTTTAGTGATTATCAAGTCAGAAAAAAATTACAGTTGTCTAAAGAGAGATAATAAAAATTAAGTATCTAAAAGTTTCAGGGCAAGAGTTAATTGGAATAACTCTCCAGTAGGAGCTAAGACCCGGGAAGCTATTAAGAAGCAGCATCTCAAAGCTACTGATTGAAAGTTCATAGTAAAATTATTTGGAGACTGGGGCACCTATATCAAATGATGATATAAAATTTGGACTTATGTAAGGAAAATACTGGGAAAAGGAGTGTAAATTATTCCAGTAATACTTTAGTAACTTTAAAGGTAACTCAATCATGTTTTTGAAATTTGAGATCCAGAAACTGAATATATTCTCAAAACACAACTGAATAGATAAGCAGAGATATCATTGGTAGAATCAAGCTTGGGCTAGAAGTTGGGGCTGAGGAAGAATAACCCTTGCAAGGGTCATAGTTTCTTACCAGCAGTACACAAACACCAAAGCCTACATAAATAAAGTTTAGGGATTCATAAACTTGAATAGGAAAATTTCACATTTTCATCTTCATTAAGGTCTAATTGAGATATGCTGTTGTTTACTATGGTGAATATAGTTCACATATCATATTCATATTAGCAATATGATTTTTTATTAAAAGAATTAACAGATATTTTTAATCACACTATAGTTGTAAATATTTTTTAAAAGATTTTATTTCTTTATTTGACACAGAGAGCACAAGCAGGGGGAGTGGCAGGCAGAGGGAAAGGGAGAAGCAGGCTCCCCACTGAGTAAGGACCCTGATGCGGGGCTTGATCCCGGGACTCTGGGATCATAACCTGAGCCAAAGGCAGATGTTGAACCTACTGAGCCATCCAGGCCCCCTAGAGTTGTAAATATCTTGAACTATCCTTTGTGTTTATCACTTTTGAAAAAATACAGCAGTTTTTTTGACCCAGAACTAGAATTGATATATATATCATGTCAATACAAAAACATATACAATATTGTATAACAATTTCAAATATTTTGATAACTCTATGTCAGTTATATTGGTTTATTTTGTAATTTTAACAGTATTGTAAGAGGGAGTCATAGAATTGGCTTCACAAGACTACCAACTAGGGCGGAGCCTAGGTGGCTCAGTCGTTAAGCATCTGCCTTCAGCTCAGGTCATGATCCCAGGGTCCTGGGATGGAGCCCCATATCAGACTCCCTGCTCAGCAGGGAGTCTGCTTCTCCCTCTCCCACCACCCCTGTTTGTGTTCCCTCTCTTGCTGTGTCTCTCTCTGTCAAAAAAAAAAAAAAAAAAAAAAAAGTACCAACTAGGTACTTGGCACACAAAAATAGTTAAGAAACACTTCCCTGTATGGAATTACTCCACTAAAGATGGAGGAGGCAGGTAGGATTTACTTGCATAACTGATGTGTTGCCATATCCAGAATAGATATGCCTCATATCTCCTAATAGGTTACCTCTCTAAATGACATTGGAAGAAATATGCTAGAATTAGAGATGTGTAGTCTTTAGAAAAGAGAAAAAATAATGATAGATGTATGCACAGTGTCCTGAATGACATACAGATAAGTAGTTCAAAAGATTACAAAAGAGTGTGCAATGACAACAATCAGGGTATGAGGTTTGATTTAATGTGGTTGATAGAAGGTTAGAGACTTCAGGAAAGTGGTCATGATAGGATGAAATCATAGCCTGATTTGGAAAGCAAGTGTGCACAAACTGTAAATCCATGGAGTTTTTAAGCCAGATTTCCTAATATGAAGAAGAGGTGTCTCGCTTAGAGAAAGTAAAAGCTGTGAAATTGGTTAAGCCTTAGACTCTGTAGGAGAAAATCTAATGAAGGAAGCTAGATGATTACTACTCTGAAGATTAGGAGTTTCCAAGATGAAAAATTCCCAGATCTCTTGGTTCTGGAAATTTGCAAGTTCAAGGCAGCCAGCCTGTACTATCGAGGATAGTTCAAAATGAGGGTATATATTATTTAATTATTGATATTTGGTCTCAATTTAGCATGGCTATATAAACTTTTCCTGAAAAAGAATGCTTGGAATTGAGAATTTACAGGGAACAAACAAGAAAAGCAAGTTCCTAGAAGCAAAGCATTGACTGGATTTGTAAGTCCTCTTTTAATTCAAACGGTATGAAGATTTGACCAAGTAAGTGTAATCATGGATTTGGTCAATTAAATAACAAGACTAGCAATTGATAGAGGTGAGATATCACACATGGCTGTTTGCACATGTCAATTAAAACTTCTCAGACTTCGAATCAACTCTTTCACAGGAGCTTCCAGGCAGTCTTCCACCAAATTATTAACAATGTCTTACATCTTTAGACATAGTAACAAATGTGGATAGGATCACTGAAAACTTTCCAAGAATACTGGAATCCTATATGCAGCCAACAGTGTTCCAGCTGGGCTTTCATCAAAACAAAATGAAGCTTAGAGCCTTACAACAGAGACTAAATAAGGTCTTAACCCCAGCTGCCTCTATATCAGCCATAAACCTTAAGATATTAGCAAAAGGGAACTTGAACAAAGATCCATATAGTCTTGGGTACTTTTTTTTTTTTTTTCTTTTTTTGTCATAAGTACTGAAGTAGACCTTTCTGTATTCAATAGCATTCTCATAGGATGGTAAATAGTGAGCACAGACAGCTCTGCCCCATCATTGTCAGGACTCACCAGATTCCACAGATTTATAAAAGACAACATTGACATTATATGGAATTTTAGAGTAGCTAAGTGTAGTTAATGTTTATATAAGAGGGGGGAAAAGAATCAAGCAAATAAATTTCCTGGCATAAGAGAATTAAAATAAGTTGGAAGAAAAGGTATGTTAGGGTCAATTACCAGTGACATAATGATATTTAAATTCCCTTTTAGAGGAAATGAGAGATATGGGAGACACTGACCCAGCCAAGTAATTGGGTCACTGCGCATCCAAATACAGATCTCCATTGACTAATTTACAACAGGGTTACTTCCTGATAAACCCAACATAAATTGAAAATGCATTTAATACACCTAACTCACCTAACATGCTATCTTAGCCTAGGCTACCTTAAATGTGTTCAGAAACTTACATTCCTATCCTCGAGCAAAATCATCTAACACAAAGTTTATTTTATAATGAAGTATTAGATATCTCATGTAATGTATTAAATATTGTACTAAAAGTGAAAATCAGAATGTTATATGGATGCAGAATGGTTGTCAGTGTTTCAGTTGTGATTGTGTGGCTGCCCGGGAGCTGTGGCTTTTTGCTCAGCCTCATGAGAGGGTATGGTACCCATGTTGCTAGCCCAGGAAAAGTTCAATATTCAAAATTTGAAGTATGGTTTTTACTGAATGTATCACTTTTGCACCTTAGTAAAATAAAAAAAAATCATTAGTCAACCTATTGTAAGTCAGGGACTGTCTGTAGACATAAAAACTCAACGGTTATATATGGAGCTGAGTTCTGCTGCAAAGTTTGCCATAATACAGTGGAATAATCCAGCCTTAAGTATACCTCGTTTGAGACAATCACTGGGACGGTGATGTGGAGCCTTAGCTGTTGTGGAATATAGTAAAAGACACAGTAGCTGGAGTATAGCTTCAACCCCAGCAATCATTGTGCAGAAAGCACAGTAGCTACGTAGGGTGTATTCTCCCCATGGCTGGTTAATCAAAGGTTAGACACAAAAAATTGTTCCAGCATATTTAAAGCTTCGGTTTTCATTTTCATTATATCTGCTAATATTCTGTTGGCCAAACTCTATGACAATAGACATGGAATATAAGCTGCCACAGTGGGAGGGACAGCAAAAATAGACCAATAAACTTAACAGAAGTGGCTGTTTCCCTTTAGAGTTTTCAGACCTGAGGAGAAGAATTTTCTGAAAACCAACAAACACTTGAACTTCAATCCATAGTTCTGTCACTCATTTGTTTTTCCTCTCCCTTGTGCTGTCAGCTCTTTGGATTATGTTCCCAAACTATGAAAGTCGAACAAATAAATAGAGTTTTTATTGAGATATAATTGGCATATAATATTACATTACTTTCCGGTGTACAACATTATGATTTAGTATAATGTATATATAACAAACTGTTCACAATTAGTCTAGTTAACATGCATCCTCCATCAAATAGATTTTAAGAAAATCATAAGGATACCTTAACTCACTTCCCAATTTCCAGGAGGAAAGCCCCACTGTTTCTGAATGTAAAGTATAACTTACAGAATAAAAAAATAAAGAGGCTAACAGTTGATGTCACATGGGATTAATTTTAGAAATGACTGCTTCTAATCAAAGGATTATGTTCTAACATGGGTTTCCTGCTGTTTTCTCTTTCAATTTATTGGACGCCTCATTTAATGATTAACACATTGTTACACCAAAAAGGCAAAATATGAGAGAAATTTCCTTTAACTTTAAGTAGTATTTTGCCAGAGGACTTAATTTTTATTTTGTATCATACAGTTGGAGCACAGTTGAACTGGAGATATGAGAGAATAAAACTTGACTCTCAGTGAATTTTTCAGGTATAACATTCAAACATAAAATACAAAGAAATTAAAAAAAAAAACACAACTAGCAAAAGATAATACTTTCTCCTATTGTCTCTAGATTCTTTTTGGACTCCAAAAGTGTTACTTTATTTCACACCTGTTTTCCTCAAAGCAACTCCTGTATGATTTTGGTATATATCTTTCTTTATCTATGTTTTAATGTTTGTATCCATAAATACTATAGACTATTGTTTTGTGTGTCTGCATAAAAGCTCTCGAAATATACTATATACATTTTTATACCTAGGCCTTTCTCTTTCAGCATTACCTTTTGCAGTTCTATATATGTACATATATTATAAAAATGATTACTATTGAATGTTTTCCATCATATGTATATTCCAATATATTTTTTCATCTCTTATTGTTGATCATATCATTGTTTCCAGTGGCTTACCATTAAACATGCTTTTGTAAGCTTTATTTTGGCAAGTGCAAACATTTTTCTAGGATAAAGAGATGCATATAGAATATATGGTTGTTGGACTATACATATTTTCCAACCTTACAATGGCAGAATTGTGTCCAAAATGTCATGCTACAATGTCTCTTAGAGATAAGAAGATTTTTTAAAAAGATTTTATTTATTTATTTATTTGAGAGAGAGAAAGAGAGAGTGAACATGAGTGGGAGGGCAGGGGCAGAGGACCCCACACAGGCTCACGCAGGGCTCCACATGCGGCTGGATCCCAGGACCCTGAAATTACAATCTGAGCCAAAGGTAGAGATAAGGAGATTTTGATTTTGTTACATGCTTAAGAAGGTAGTCATATATATATATATTTTTTTTATTTTTCCAATGATACGGTTATAAAACAGTATCTCTTTGTTTTATTAAATTTGCATTTGGTCAATGAGTTAATTTATTGTCAGTTTTCCTACTTTATGAATTATCTGTTCACATATTTTGCTGCTTTTTTTTTCTCATAGAGCTGATTGTTTCTTCACCTTATTATTCACCACTATGCTCCTTATGATTTTTGTTCTTCGTGCTTTAAGAAATATTCCTTGACATATACATTGAAGATATGTGTTTATTGACATCATATTGTTTTTTGTACTTGATCTATAAATTATCAGAAATTTAATTTGCATGTGGTACCAGAGATAAATCTAATTGTATTTTTTCCCCATTCAGTTAGAAACTTTCT